>NC_139021.1:50736687-51231762 GCF_964662115.1 Mustela nivalis
AGCTTGAGGATATTGGAACAGGAAAGCCGGCTACAGAGACAGAGCCGACAGTAAGCTCACAGCTCGGTGTTACCTTGAACTGGTCGCAGGCTCGGTGAGCTCGGATTGCGGCCGGAGGTCAGGCAGACGGGAGTAACTGGGCGCTGTTCTCTGAGGGCGCACTGAGGAGTGGGGACCTGGGCTCTCGGCTCCTCTGGGCCGGAGACCAGGAGGCCGCCATTTGTATTCCCATCCTCCAGAACTCAACGGAGAGGGCTCAGGGAACAGAAGCTCCTGAAAGCAAACCCGAGCTGATTACTCACCCCCGCCCCGGGTAAGGGCGGTGCAATTCCGCCTGGGGCAAAGACACTTGAGAATCACTACAACAGGCCCCTCCCCCAGAAGATCAACAAGAAATCCAGCCAAGACCAAGTTCACTACCAAGGAGTGTGGTTTCAATACCAAGGAGAGCAGCAGAATTCCAGAGGAGGAGAAGGCCAAGCACGGAACTCATGGCTTTTTCCCTGTGATTTTTTTTTGGTCTTGCAGTTAATTTATTTTTTTCTTTTTCATTTTTTGTTTTTTTTTCTCGCCTTCTGGTAAATTTATTTTTTAACTTTTAACTTTTTCTTTTTTAACGTTTTTTAACTAGTTTATCCAATATATATATTTTTCTTTTTTATATTTTTCTTATTTGTTTTCTTTTTTTAAATTATTTTCTTTTCTTTGTTTTTTCTTTCTTCCTTTTGAACCTCTTTTATCCCCTTTCTCCCCCCTCATGATTTGGGATCTCTTCTAATTTGGTTAAAGCATATTTTCCTGGGGTTGTTGCCACCCTTTTAGTATTTTACTTGCTCCTTCATATACTCTTATCTGGACAAAATGACAAGACGGAAAAATTCAACACACACACAAAAAAAAGAACAAGAGGCAGTACCGAAGGCTAGGGACCTAATCAATACAGACATTGGTAATATGTCAGATCTAGAGTTCAGAATGACAATTCTCAAGGTTCTAGCCGGGCTCGAAAAAGGCATGGAAGATATTAGAGAAACCCTCTCGGGAGATATAAAAGCCCTTTCTGGAGAAATAAAAGAACTAAAATCTAACCAAGTTGAAATCAAAAAAGCTATTAATGAGGTGCAATAAAAAATGGAGGCTCTCACTGCTAGGATAAATGAGACAGAAGAAAGAATTAGTGATATAGAAGACCAAATGACAGAGAATAAAGAAGCTGAGCAAAAGAGGGACAAACAGCTACTGACCCACGAGGGGAGAATTCGAGAGATAAGTGACACCATAAGACGAAACAACATTAGAATAATTGGGATTCCAGAAGAAGAAGAAAGAGAGAGAGGAGTAGAAGGTATACTGGAGAGAATTATTGGGGAGAATTTCCCCAATATGGCAAAGGGAACGAGCATCAAAATTCAGGAGGTTCAGAGAATGCCCCTCAAAATCAATAAGAATAGGCCCACACCCCATCACCTAATAGTAAAATTTACAAGTCTCAGTGACAAAGAGAAAATCCTGAAAGCAGCCCGGGAAAAGAAGTCTGTAACATACAATGGTAAAAATATTAGATTGGCAGCTGACTTATCCACAGAGACCTGGCAGGCCAGAAAGAGCTGGCATGATATTTTCAGAGCACTAAACGAGAAAAACATGCAGCCAAGAATACTATATCCAGCTAGACTATCATTGAAAATAGAAGGAGAGATTAAAAGCTTCCAGGACAAACAAAAACTGAAAGAATTTGCAAATACCAAACCAGGTCTACAGGAAATATTGAAAGGGGTCCTCTAAGCAAAGAGAGAGCCTACAAGTGGTAGATCAGAAAGGAACAGAGACGATATTCAGTAACAGTCACCTTACAGGCAATACAATGGCACTAAATTCATATCTCTCAATAGTTACCCTGAATGTGAATGGGCTAAATGCCCCAATCAAAAGACACAGGGTATCAGAATGGATAAAAAAACAAAACCCATCTATATGTTGCCTCCAAGAAACTCATTTTAAGCCCGAAGACACCTCCAGATTTAAAGTGAGGGGGTGGAAAAGAATTTACCATGCTAATGAACATCAGAAGAAAGCAGGAGTGGCAATCCTTATATCAGATCAATTAGATTTTAAGCCAGGGACCATAATAAGAGTACATTAAAAGGATTATTCACCACGACCAAGTGGGATTTATTCCAGGGCTGCAAGGTTGGTTCAACATCCGCAAATCAGTCAATGTGATACAACACATCAATAAAAGAAAGAACAAGAACCATATGATACTCTCAATAGATGCTGAAAAAGCATTTGACAAAGTACAGCATCTCTTCCTGATCAAAACTCTTCAAAGTGTAGGGATAGAGGGGACATACCTCAATATCATCAAAGCCATCTATGAAAAACCCACCGCAAATATCATTCTCAATGGAGAAAAACTGAAAGCTTTTCCGCGAAGTTCAGGAACACGGCAGGGATGTCCATTATCACCACTGCTATTCAACATAGTACTAGAGGTCCTAGCCTCAGCAATCAGACAATAAAAGGAAATTAAAGGCATCCAAATCGGCAAAGAAGAAGTCAAATTATCACTCTTCGCAGATGATATGATACTATATGTGGAAAACCCAAAAGACTCCACTCCAAAACTGCTAGAACTTATACAGGAATTCAGTAAAGTGTCAGGATATAAAATCAATGCACAGAAATCAGTTGCATTTCTCTACACCAACAGCAAGACAGAAGAAAGAGAAATTAAGGAGTCCATCCCATTTACAATTGCACCCAAAACCATAAGATACCTAGGAATAAACCTAACCAAAGAGGCACAGAATCTATACTCAGAAAACTATAAAGTACTCATGAAAGAAATGGAGGAAGACACAAAGAAATGGAAAAATGTTCCATGCTCCTGGATTGGAAAAATAAATATTGTGAAAAGGTCTATGCTACCTAAAGCAATCTACACATTTGATGCAATTCCTATCAAAGTACCATCCATCTTTTTCAAAGAAATGGAACAAATAATTCTAAAATTTATATGGAACCAGAAAAGACCTCGAATAGCCAAAGGGATATTGAAAAAGAAAGCCAACGTTGGTGGCATCACAATTCCGGACACTAAGCTCTATTACAAAGCTGTCATCATCAAGACAGCATGGTACTGGCACAAAAACAGACACATAGATCAATGGAACAGAATAGAGAGCCCAGAAATAGACCCTCAACTCTACAGTCAACTAATCTTCGACAAAGCAGGAAAGAATGTCCAATGGAAAAAAAGACAGCCTCTTCAATAAATGGTGCTGGGAAAATTGGACAGCCACATGCAGAAAAATGAAATTGGACCATTTCCTTACACCACACACAAAAATAGACTCAAAATGGATAAAGGACCTCAATGTGCAAAAGGAATCCATCAAAATCCTTGAGGAGAACACAGGCAGCAACCTCTTCAACCTCAGCCGCAGCAACATCTTCCTAGGAACAATGCCAAAGGCAAGGGAAGCAAGGGCAAAAATGAACTATTGGGATTTCATCAAGATCAAAAGCTTTTGCACAGCAAAGGAAACAGTTAACAAAATCAAAAGACAACTGACAGAATGGGAGAAGATATTTGCAAACGACATATCAGAAAAAGGACTAGTGTCCAGACATCCAGATGGCCAACAGACACATGAAAAAGTGCTCCATATCACTCGGCATCAGGGAAATACAAATCAAAACCACAATGAGATATCACCTCACACCAGTCAGTACGGCTAAAATCAACAAGTCAGGAAATGACAGATGCTGGCGAGGATGCGGAGAAAGGGGAACCCTCCTACAACTGTTGGTGGGAATGCAAGCTGGTGCAGCCACTCTGGAAAACAGCATGGAGGTTCCTCAAAATGTTGAAAATAGAACTGCCCTATGACCCAGCAATTGCACTATTGGGTATTTACCCTAAAGATACAAACGTAGTGATCCAAAGGGGCACGTGCACCCGAATGTTTATAGCAGCAATGTCCACAATAGCCAAACTATGGAAAGAACCTAGATGTCCATCAACAGATGAATGGATCAAGAAGACGTGGTATATATACACAATGGAATACTATGCAGCCATCAAAAGAAATGAAGTCTTGCCATTTGCGACAACATGGATGGAACTAGAGCGTATCATGCTTAGCGAAATAAATCAAGCAGAGAAAGACAACTATCATATGATCTCCCTGATATGAGGAAGTGGTGATGCAACATGGAGGCTTAAGTGGGTAGGAGAAGAATCAATGAAACAAGATGGGATTGGGAGGGAGACAAACCATAAGTGACTCTTAATCTCACAGAACAAACTGAGGGTTGCTGGGGGGAGGGTATTTAGGAGAAGGGGTGGGATTATGGACATTGGGGAGGGTATGTGCTTTGGTTAGTGCTGTGAAGTGTGTAAACTTGGTGATTCACAGACCTTTACCCCTGGTGATAAAAATATATGTTTATAAAAAATAAAAAATTAAAAAAAAAAAAAGATGGGAATCGTGAGGAGCCATTTTAAAAATCTGCCTACCACTAATCACCTTCTAGCTCTCAGTAATTCATGTCCATTCTAGATGCAAAATACACTCACTTCCTCCGCTGGTCCTCCAAAGTCTCAACCAATGGCAGCATCAGCTCAGAGTCTAAACTCTTATCCAAGTTAAGTCTTGATATGTATGAGGCTACATTATGAGAAATTTGAAGAAATTTTTTTAGATACCAAGAGAAAATCTAGACCTACAGGAAGGAATGATGAGCACCAGACATGGTGAATTTGAGAGAAAATGTGAAAGATACATTATGTCATTTGTAATATCTTTATTTTTATTTATTTAGTTATTTGGGATAGGGAGAGAGAGAGAGTACATGAGCTGGGGGAGAGGCAGATGAGAGAGGAAGAATAGATACCCCACTGATCAGGGAGCCAGATGCAGGCAATCCCATAACCCTGAGATCATGACATGAGCTAAAACCAAGAGTCAGAGGTTCGACCAACTGAACTACCCAAACACCTCTGTAATCCCCCTTTTTTTTTTTTTAAGATTTTGTTTATTTATTTGACAGACGGAGATTACAAGTAGGCAGAGAGGCAGGCAGAGAGAGAGGGAAGCAGGCTCCGTCCTGAGCAGAGAGCCCGATGTGGGGCTTGATCCCAGGACCCTGAGATCATGACCTGAGCTGAAGGCAGAGGCTTAACCCACTGAGCCACCCAGGTGCCCCATCTGTAATCCCTTTTAAGTAGAAATTATAATCAAGTATTATGGGGATTTAAATATTTTTTAAAGTATGTATGAAACAATGTGTATGACAATAATTAGCATGAATCATTGATGTAGAAAAAGGAAATACACCTTTATAAGCTTTTACATTGTAACTGAAATGGTATAGTTTGAAAATAAGCAGTCATAAGTTAAACACACACATACACACATATGGAACCATAGAGTAATCACAAAAATAGAAAACAAAACAATGCAGTCTAACTAATAAGCCAAGTGTAAACAAAACTAAATATTAAAGAGAAAAAAGTAAGTATAAGGAAAAAAAGTATCAAGGACAGATAAGGCAAATAGGAAGCAACAGCAAAAATGTTATTTTTAAACTTGCTCCTATTGGGTAATGTAAATTTTCCAAATCATCCAATTAAAAGATGTTAAATAGAAAGAAATGTTAAATAGAAAGAAAAAACAAGACTTAACTTTGTGCTGTCTACAAGAAACCAACTGAATTATAAAGAAAGACATTCGTGTGGTAAGTGCAAAGAAAGGAAAAGATATGTAATGCAAATACTAAGTATACTGAAATTGGAGGGGCTATATCAATCTTAAAACAAATTAGATTTGTAAAAAAGGAATACAGTAGTATTTTTCATAATGCTGAAAGGGTCATTTTTATTTTCTATTTTTCATTTTAAAATAGCTAATTTTATTGTCAGGAAAAGATAGGCATAAGTTCGATTCAGTCCCATTAAAGCAAAGCTAAATGTGTATGCCCCTAATAACAATAATAGAGCTTTGAGTTATCTAAAGGAAAAGAGAGAATAAAAAGAGGAAATAGACCAATACCACTTATAATTGGAAATTTCAACATTCCACTCTTAATAATTGATTACAATTACTTAGAAATTCAGTAAGGATATGCAACTCTTGAACAAAGCTGTCAAGCAACTTGCCCCAATTGATAATTATTGGTAACTCCACACAAAGCATTGGGATACACAGTTAAGTGTACAAGGAATATTCTGTAAGACATAACATCTTCTGCATCTCAAAATGATTCTTAATAAATGGAAAATAATTGAAATCACACAGAGCACACTCTCTGACAAAATGAAATATAAACTAAGGATCAATAACATACAGATATTTGACAAAATGGTCAAGTATTTGAAATTTTTAAAGTATGAATATATAATAGATCAAAAATCACAAAAGGTATTTGAAAATATTTTGACTCAACAAAAATAAAAAATAAAGCATCGGGGCACCTGGGTGGCTCAGTCAGTCAAGCGACGGACACTTGAGTTCCTCAGGTCATTATCTCAGGGTTCTGAGATACAGCCCCACTTCTGGTTCCCCACTCAGCGGGGAGTCTGCTTGAGATTCTCTCTCTCCTTCTCCCTCTGCCGTTCCCTACATATTTCACTCTCTCTCTCTCTTTATCTCCTACTATAGATAAATAAATAAATAAATATTTAAAAACTAATAAAATAAAAAATAAAGCATGTCAAAATTTGTGACATCTGTGCTACAGTGAGAATACATTCTGGGTAAATGGATAACTTCCTTTAGCACATCTCTATCTCTAGCTTACCTAAAAAAGTAATTGGTGTTTTCTGCAACCTGCCAGGAAATATCCTCAGTCATATTTGTCTATACATAAGGTATATTTTCTATCTTTCACATTATCACAGGTGAAACTGTTTTTCTGCCACTACTTAGCACTGCTTCTTTTCCTTTGGCTCCAAATAATTGATTTCTTCATTTCATTTAAGGTTTCACCAGGAGATCCCTTGAAAACATCAGGTTTCTTCTAAAATTCTCTTCTAAGACCTTTCAGCTTCTTCACTACTTAGAATAAAACCAGCATTACATATTTTCAGGGTTTTGTTATGTCAATGGCTCACTTCCAGTAACAAATTATGTTCAGTATATCTTTTACTGCTTATTAGACTATCCAAAACTTTGTAGTTTAAAACAACCATTTTATTTTAACTCAAGGATTGTGTAAATCACAGATATGAACAGGGCTCAGCTATATTTTCTTGATGAAGTTGACTCTCCCTAGGGTACTGGATACATTGGACTCAAGGGCTTAAGATGTCATCACTCACATCACTCACATGTTTAGTGTTTGAAAAGGATGACTGAAAAGCTGGAATTAGCTGGGAATATCAATGGAAACTCCAATATGAGGCCACTACAATTTAAGGCTTTTAAAATAACTGAAGTTTTGCATGGTGACTGGATTTCACTAGAGTGAGAATTTAAAGAGTACTATATGAAAAGTCCTGTCTTTTTTCTCACAGTACATTTAAAGTCATCTAGAATCATGAATACAGCATTCCATTGGTTGCAAATGAGTCAAACACATAACCCAGATTCCTAGGTTGGGAATTAGATGCCACCACTAAATGGGAAAATTATTGAAAATATGCAAGCACTATTTTCAAAAACACCACACCAGGGGCGTCTGGGTGACAAAATAAGTTAAGTATCTGACTCTTGGTTTTGGCTCAGGTCATGATCAGCAGGGTCGTGAGATCGGGCCCTATACAGACTCTCCACTCACTGTGGAGTCTGCTTGAAATTCTCTCCTCTTCTCCCTCTGCCCCTCCCACTTGTGCTTTCTCTCTCTCTCAAATAAATAAATAAATCTTTTTTAAAAAATGCTCCACTAGGCAGATTTAGTAATCAATCTGTTCAAATTTTCAAAACCCATAATATCTCTTTCTTATGTATTTTATGGTAAAATAGGAAAATAAGAAAGTACCTCCATTTAATTTTTAGCACCTACAAAACCTTGGTTTTAAAATCACATATTGAGAATATATGAAATGAAATATGTTAAAGGCCCAATTCATATATGAAAACAAAGTAAAAAGATGTGTATGGTTAGCTTAAATATGAATTAATAATACTAGCAATCTATTATATAATTATAATCATTTATATAATTATAAATTAGAGAAAAGTCCAGAGGAATTTATTACAGAAATGCAAGGATAGAGGTATGATGGAAACTATCAATATAAGTAATATTAATGGACTACAGGCAAAAAGAAAAGGTCATCTCAATAGAGTAAAAATAAATATTTTATAAAATATAATGGCTTTTAGGCTAAAACAACAATTTGGATTATAAGGGAAATTCATACTCAATTTTGCTTTAAACTATTCTAGAAAACTCACTATTAATCCAGAACACCTCTTAGTTTCATTCCAGAAATAAAACTATTAAATAAATTGCCATTATACCACATTGCCAAGATATCCAAGTTTTCCCTTTACAGGTATCTAGCATAATGTGCTATAAATAATACCTCTTTTTCTTTTACTAATTAATTTTTTCTCCTTGATTTACACATCTTAGTTAATATCCATAAGCTTTTAAGTGCATCTAAACCAATACACACTAGTGAGTTTCTTTAATCATATTACTGGTCCACTTTAATGATACTCTGCTGCTTTTTTCATATTTGATATTTACTGGGCTTACTTGTTTACATGTGCATTAATTATGCATTAATTGCCTTAAGTGTTCGATTACTGGAAGGACTCACAGGCCTCAAACAAGACCTAATTAGAAGCAAAGGAAATAAAACAGCATACTGTTTTTTACTCATACAAGACCTAAATTAGAAGCAAAGGAAATAAAACAGCAACAGCAAAAAAAGAACATGCATTGGAAGTGGTCTAGAGATGTCAAGGGTTGACTTCTTTCTCCTCCCACCACTGGGCTACACAGGAATATTTTATATAGGCTTTGAGACTCTCCATTATCAGCAGAGCCAAAATCTCTTATACTAAACTGGTCACACAGTTATCTCAGCACCAGCCTTAACAGTAGTTCTACCAAAACCAGGTATCAACCCTGTTGTTATTAACAAATGATGCTGGCACATTAATACAAACAACCCACAAATTCATGATTACAGGACATCATTTATCTCCAGTTAGTATATCCTACAGCCTTGGGCAAGGGTCACCATCAGGCTTCAGGTAGATGTAGAGATTAGCCTGTGATCAATCCAGACCAGCTGAAATTAACCCATGCTATTCAACATCTCTTAATAATTGATGTGCCCCAGGTAAAATTCAGTATGTATTGACTTATGTGTCAATGCAGCAAGCAAGTCTATGAAATTTTACAGTTTATAATAAAGTGGTCATCTGGGGAAAGTGTCAGATAACTGTATCTCCAGTTTCTCAGTGCAATACCTAGAAAATCGGACTACTTTAGGAAGACACTAATATTTGCATGACTTCACCAAAACATAATTTTACAAATATTTGATAGTATTTTTCCTTTCATAGGTTTATCCTGCAGATTTAAGCAAGTGTTCATTATGCAGCAGAGTCTCTACCTACATGAATAAACTTTGGAGGGAATAATGGACCTTAAGACAAAAAATAGGGAGAAAGAAAAAGGGAAGAACCATTCAACAGCAAAGAGCAAATCTGCAGATATGTATAGCTAAATTTTGGTTACAAAAGGTCACGCAGAGTTTCAATGAGGATCAGTGAGGCTGTTAAATTGAGCATAATTTCTATTTGCTGATTTTATTTGTATTAGTAACACATTAAGAAAATATTATATACGTATACTGTCCATCATCACTATGAACTTAAATCTAAAGCATAAGAAGTCCAGTTTGCAAGACAGCACTGAACCTAGTTTTACCTAGTGTTCAACAAGCTCAGTGGATACCTGAGAATCCTAATCCCTATTATGTCTCCAGTTGGGGGGTGGGAGTAAGCATACCTTATTAATAGTGAAAAAAAAGCCAGAACTTAAGAATTATTTTACCTTGTCAATGTGGGTATTCCTTTGCTTTAACTGTTTCTCTTGTTGTTTATAAATTTTAATATTGTTGACTTCAACGCTCTTGTACTTTTTTTTTCTTTTGCAATATGTAAGCAAATACATATGTATCCTGGAAACTATGGAAAGTTCTCTATTCTGAAAACTAAAGTTATAGAAATAAGAACATTTAATTCTCTTTTAACAAAAATGTAATTTTCTTCTTGAAGTTGAATTTCTTCCTTTCAATGCTAAAGTCAGTCTTGATAGAAATAAAGACTCCGCACAAATCATTGTTCAAAGTGTGAGATCATGTGCCTTAAATAAAAATATTTTAAAAAATCATTAGGCTATAAAGTGATAACCATATTTTTAAGATGCCCTTGTTTAAGGACAACAGAAGAAGATAAGATAAAACCTTTATTTTAGATGGACACAGAGGAGTTACTGTCAATAGACATTTATAGAAGTAGAGTTCTCATCCCTCTGATTATCCCTATGTAAGATGGAATCTAAGGACTGGTCAATACCCACTTTCAAAACTACAAGAAATACAGATAAGAATGGGGGATGTAAAGGTCACTAGCCTCTTATACAACATTAAAAAAAGCCTCTGGGGATTCACAATTCACTTTAATTCTTTTCCACATCCTGATTTAAGAAACCAATCAATGGCTCAATCAACAATATTAAAGATCTACTATGTGTCTAGCATTATTTTTAGCAACTATAATCACATCCATCTTAAAGTATGCCTACATCAGCAACCAAAGCATTTTCAGTTGCACAGCAATATAATATTTGTCAATAATAACTAAATAAAGAGTATTATTGAGTGAAATTCAAATTGAACCTTTATATGTAGTAAATATGAAGTGAGCTGAAGGACAAAAACATGCATTTAGGATATGCCATCTCATGGAACTAAATTTTTCCAAATCATCCAAAAATGTAATCATTCTCTAATCATACAAAATCTCAAATTGTCTTTTAAAAGACTCTAATATATTAACATCTTATATCATGAGCATTCTTAACTGAAAAAAGTTATTTATAAAATGAAGCATGAGAATTTTAATCATGGTGTAAATTCTCTAGCTTCATTTAACAATAAAAACAACATTTAAATACTGACACACAAAACCATTTTCCCCTTAAGTTTAATTTAGCACTGTACAACACATTAAACAAATGGCAAATTTCTAAAAAGCACTCCAAAGTTTCAATTGGTAACCTATACACCTTCTCCAATGTTCTCTACCACCTTCGTAATTTTAAAAAGAGGTCCACAATGTATCTAAGCAAGTTGGAAAATACTATGTACTCACATCATATTCATTTGGCTGTTTTTTTGGCCTGTCGAGTTAAGACTTCTCTTACTGTTCCTACAGTTCTGTGGTTTTTCTTTGGGCACTGAGTTAGCAATTTTTGGTGCAGAGTGCAATCTATCAGCTGCTTTACTCTATCACATTACAATTTAGGTTCTATTTTGTCAGTTTTGCAACAGTATTTTGAATTCTGCTGGGGGATGTGATATCTCAAGACAATTCTGTACTTTTCTAAGCAATCTTGCCACTTTAAAAGTGTTGTCAGAAGAAGTATTATTTGGAGAAGTCAGTCTGAATTATGCTGCTGCAAATCTGTACCACACAGCTAACACAAATTGATTTACCAGGAAGCCTGCTGCATTTCTAAGACATACAATCAGTAGAGGAGCTTAGAGAAATCATTGTTCACAAATTATATATCCAGATACAGAATGAGAATCCCTGAAAACAAAGCTCTAAAAACATTTCCGTATATTCAAGATATATATTTATTATTAATTTGGAAGGAAAGGAAATGTTCTCTGTAAAAGTAAGGTGCCATTATTAAAGTTCATAAACTACTTAAAATCATTACTATGACAATGAGAGAAAATTGGTGTTTTAGAGAATACTCTTTGGGAAAAGTAAAGATGGGACCATGGGTATTTACAGTAAAAAAATGGTAGTAGAATTGACAGGCAAATAAATTTCTAGTATACATTGTTATATCATTTCTAAATTGTATAGTCTCAACTCTGAAGACACCAAAGTAAAACACAGAGTTAATCTATTTAAAACATATTAGCATCATATTTATGAATCATTTGCATTCACACCGATAGATTTTACTTCTACCTAGAGCTTACTGTTCTCTAGTTGCCTGTCCACTTGCTTCATCCAATAAAAGGAGGAGGCAGGTGTGGAAGCATAAAATTCAAGGAGAAAATACACATGATACTGAGGGATGATCACTTTTTAAAGGAGTATATAATAATTTTTTAATGTCTTTTTCTTTTCACTTCTTCACTTGCAGGCTCACTTTTCCTTGCTAAAATATTTCCAACATTTAAGCAAGTTAGGGGAAAAAATGGCCAGGAGTTATTTAATTGGATTTTAACGTTTGTCTTAAGCATTTTCATTCTAGTAAATGGGTAAAGATTAGTTTTCCAATCTGATCCCTAACCCAGACAAAGACCCCAACAGAACAAAGAATTACAGCCCAATATCCCTGATGAAAATGAATGCCAAAATTCTCACCAAGATACTAGCTAATAAGATCCAACAGTACATTAAAAGGACTATTCACCAGGAACAAATGGGATTTACTCCTGGGCTGAAAAGTGTTTCAACATCCACAAATCAATCGACATGATACACCACATCAATAGAAGAAAGGACAAGAATCATATGATCCTCTCAATAGTTGCAGAAAAAGCATTTGAGAAAGTGTAGCATCCTTTCATGATTAAAACTCTCCATGCTGTAGGGAGAGAGGGAACATACCTCAATATCATAAAAGCCATATATGAAAAGCCCACGGCAAACATCATTCTCAATGGGGAAAAACTGAGAGCTTTTCCTTTAAGGTTGGGAATATGACAGAGATGTCCACTCTCACCACTGTTGTTCTATACAGTACTGGAAGGCCTAGCCTCAGCAATCAGACAAAAAAAAAAAAAAAAAAGAAAGAAAGAAAGAAAAAAGAAAAGAAAAAGAAAGAAAGAAAGAGAAGGCATCCAAATAGGCAAAGAAGAATTCAAACTTTCACTCTTTGTTGATGACATGACATTCTATGTATGAAATCCAAAAGATTCCATCCCAAAATTTCTAGAAGGCATACAGGAATTCAGCAAAGTGGCAGGATATAAAATCAATGCACAGAAATCAGTTGCACTTCTATACAGTAACAGTGTGGCAGAAGAAAGAGAAATCAAGGAATCCATCCCATTTACCATTGCACCAAAACCCATAAAATACCTAGGCATAAACCTAACCAAAGAGGTAAAGGAGCTGTACTCTGAAAACTATAGAGCACTTAGGAATGAAATTGAAGAAGACACAAAGAAATGGAAAAAATATAGGCTCATGGACTGGAAGAATAAATATTGTTAAAATGTGTATGCTACCCAAAACAATCCATACATTCAATGCAATCCCTATCAAAATACCATCAACATTTTTTGTAGAGCTGGAACAAATAATCCTAAAATTTGTATGGAATAGAAATGACCCCGAATAGCCAAAGGAAAGTTGAAAAAGAAAATCAAAGCTGGAGGCATCATAATTCTGGACTTCAAGCTCTGTTACAAAGCTGTAATCATCAAGACAGTATGGTACTTGCACAAAAACAGACACATAGAGCAATGGAACAGAAAAGACAGCCCAGAAATGGACCCTCAATTCTATGGCCAACTAATCTTTGACAGAGCAAGAAAGAATGTCCAATGGATAAAGACAGTCTCTCCAAGGAATGGTGCTGGGAAAATTGGACAGCCACATGCAGAAGAATGAAACTGAAACACTTTTTTACATCATACACAAAAATAAACTCAAAATGGATGAAATGTGAGATAGGAATCCATCAAAACCCTAGAATAGAACACAGGTAGCCACCTCTTTGACCTCAGCTGCAGCAACTTCTTGCTAGACATGTTTCCAAAGGCAAGGGAAACAAAAGCAAAAATAAACTATTGGGACTTCCTTAAGATAAAAATCTTTTGCACAGCAAAGGATATAGTCGACAAAACCTAAAGAGAACCTACAGAATGGGAGAAGATATTTACAAATATCTTATCAGAAATAGGTTAGTATCAAAAATCTAAAAATAATTTATGAAACTCAACACCCAAAGAACAAATAATCCAATCAAGAAATGGGCAGAGGATGTGGACTGACATTTCTCCAAGGAAGACATCCGGATGGCCAACAGGCATATAAAAAAATGCCCAATATCACTGGACATCAGAGAAATACAAATCAAAACCACAATGAAAAAAAAAAAAAACCACAATGAGATACCACCTCACACCTATCAAAATGTCTAAAAATTAACAACTCAGGAAATGACAAATGTTGATGAGGATATGGAGAAAGGAGAACCTTCTTACACTGCTGGAGGGAATGAAAGCTGCTATAGGCATTCTGGAAAACAGTATGGAGATTCCTCAGAACATTAAAAGTAGAGTTATCCTATGACCCAACAATTGCACAGCTACGTATTTACCCCAAAGATACAAAGGTAGTGATCAGAAGGGGCACCTTTTTGCATCCCAATGTTTATAGCAGAAATGTCTACAATAGCCAAACTATGGAAGGAGCCCAGATGTCCATCAAAAGATAAATGAATAAAGAAGATGTGATACACACACACACACACGTGTGTGTGTGTGTGTGTGTGTGTGTGTGTGTGTGTGTATGGAATATTACTCAGCCATTAAAAAATGAAATCTTGGGGGCACCTGGGTGGCTCAGTGGGTTAAGCCTCTGCCTTCGGCTCAGGTCATGATCCCAGGGTCCTGGGATCGAGCCCCACATCAGGCTCTCTGCTCAGCAGGGAGCTTGCTTCCTCCTCTCTCTCTCTGCCTGCCTCTCTGCCTACTTGTGATCTCTGTCAAATAAATAAATAAAATCTTTAAAAAAAATAAAACAAAACTGAGACATTGCCATTTAAAAAATGGTAGCAATTAAAATGCCTTTAAAAAAAATGAAATCTTGTCATTTGCAACAATAGGTATGGAGCTAGAGAGTATTAGGGGAAGGGAAATAAGTCAATCAGAGAAAGAATTACCATACGATTTCACTTGTAGGTGGAATTTTAAAAACAAAACAGAGGAATATAAAGGAATGGAGGTAAAAATAAAACAAGATGAAATCAGAGTGGGAGACAAACCGAAAGAGACTTAACCATAGGAAACTTAGGGTTGCTGGAGGGGAGGGGGCTGGGGGATGTGGTAACAGAGTGATGGGCTCTGGGTGTTATATACAACAGATGAATCATTGAACTCTACCTCTGAAACTAGTAATATACTATGAGTTAATAAACTGAATGTAAATAAAGTTAAATTAAATTTTAAAAATAAAGATTAGTTATCCAAAATGTTAATACTAATGCTCTATTAGTATTTGCCAAATTCAATGGGTAAATACCCACACATGCTAGTTTCAAGCATGGAGCCACTGGAAACAGAACACAGCATACAACTGGCCTTGAGTTGACCTGAAGAGGAAACGTAGATTCTCATAATTCTAGGTGGTTCAGATCAGCTCAGTAGGAGAGTGCTTTTCTGTCTGTACAAAAGCTTTACTTAAATTAAAACATGCAAAAACTGGTTTAATATGGATAATCAAGTTAGATTTTTAGGTGAGAACAATGTAAAAGGCATTTTTCCATTACATGAATATCCATAGGACAATGACAATTTTTTATTGTGTAGGTCTGTTCTGTCTTATTCTTTAACATTAGCTGATTTTTCAAATAAAAAATAAATAAGGGAGAGGTGACTGGGTGGCTCGGTGGGTTAAGCCTCTGCCTTTGGTTCAGGTCATGGTTTCAGGGTCCTGGGATCAAGCCCTGTGTCAGGTTCTCTGCTCAGCAGGGAGCCGGCTTCCCCCTCTCTCTCTGCCTGCCGCTCTGCCTACTTGTGATCTCAATCTCTCTCTCTCTGTCAAATAAATAAATAAATAAATAAATAAATAAATAAATAAATAAAACAGAATATTATCCTGGTTTTTGTTCATAACTTTTAACAAGGCTTTTAAACACAGAGGAAAATAACATCACCAAAAGCAACACTATTCCTGGTATTTTAGTTGCCAATAAAATTATATCTTTATCAGTCATTTGTTTTGTCCCATAAGCTCCTCTCTTCAATACACTACACCAAACCCACATTTCATTCCCAACTCTACCAAGAAAGTGATCTTTTATAATTTAAATAAATAAATTTCTTATTTAATCTCCCATTCTCCATATTCCATGAGAAAAGCAAGAGGAAATAATCATTTTACTTGCTCCATTTCCTTACAAACTATTGCTAGTTTTTTAAGCTTTATTTTTTTAGGGAAGTATTAGGTTCACATAAAATTTATCAGAGTGTATGCAGAATTTCCATATATGCCTTCCAGCTCCACCTTCAGTTTCTTTTATCATTAATATTTTACATTAGTATGATATACTTGCTAAAACTGATGAAATAGTACTATATTATTATTAACTAAGTACATAATTTACATTAGGGCTCAGTGTTTACGTGGTACAGTTCAATGAGTTTTGACAAATGCATAACGTCACCACCCTGAAAATCTCCATGATCCACCTACTCATCTCTTCCACCCTCCTTCAAACCCCTGGCAATCACTGATCATTTTATTGTCTCAATAGTTTTGCCATCTCCAGAGTGTTATATAGTTGAAATCATACAGTATGTAGTTTTACAAACTGGTTTCTTTCATTTAGACATATGCATTTAAGGTTCTTCCATCTCTGTTCATGGCTTAAAGTCTCATTTCATTTTATCACTGAATAATATTGCTTAGATGGATGTACCACAGTTATTTATCCTTTCAATCTATGGAAGGACATCTTGGGTGCTTCCAATTTTTTTGGCAAACTGTGAGTAAAGCAGCTGTACAAATTCATGTGTAGGCTTTTGTTTGTAAATAAGCTTCCAAATCATTTTATGATTACTGGATCATATAGTAAGCCTATCTTTAACTTCTTAGGAACTGTTAAAAACTGTCTTTAAAAGATAGCTGTACCATTTTCCATTCCCAACATCAATGAATAAGAGTTTCTGCTCCTCCACATATTCAACAGCATTCGATGTCATAAGTAGTTTAAATCTTGGCCATTTTAATAGGTGTATTTTAATTTGTAATTCCCTACAACATATGATGTTGAGTATTTTCCTATATGCTTATTTTCCATATATATATCTTCTTTTTGAGGTGTCCATTCAGACCTTTGTCCTACTGTTTAATTGGTTATTTGTTTTCTTACTGTTGAGTTTTAAAATGGCTGTATATTTTGAATATCAGTGGTTTATCATATATGTGTTTTGCAATTATTTTCTCACATTCTGTGGCTTGTTTTTTCATTCTCTTAATACTATTTCTCACAGAGTTGGTTTAGTTTTTATGCTTTTTTTTAATTTTAATGAAATCCAATTTATTTTTATCTCTCATGGATCATGATTATTAAGACTACTGCTTTTATATTCCCATTTAACATATAGTCATTATGCTATATACGGTCCTTTTTATGTTTTTTTTCATTTTTGAAATGATTTTAGATTTTTATTTATTTTTCTTAAGATTATTTATTTATTTATTTATTTGACAGAGAGAGAGATGACAAGTAGGCAGAGAGGCAGGCAGAGAGAGAGGAGGAAGCAGGCTCCCGGCTGAGCAGAGAGCCTGATGCAGGTCTTGATCCTAGGACCCTGGGATTATGACCTGAGCCAAAGGCAGAGGCTTAACCCACTGAGCCACCCAGGTGACCCAATGATTTTAGATTTTTAAAGAGGTTGCAAATATAATGCAAAGGATTTCTAAAAAGTCATAATAATAATAATAATAACACTAAAAAGGTTTTCTGTATATCTTTTACCCAGCTTCCCTTTATAAGATCTTCCATAACCATGATATGTTCATTGAGATCAGGAGTTAGTTAAAACCAGGAGTACCCGTGTGGCTCAGTCAGTTAAGCGTCTTCCTTCAGCTAACATCATGATCTCAGGATCCTGGAACTGAGCCCTGTCTCCACTCTATGCTCAGCAGGGAGTCTGCTTGCCCTCTCCCTCTTTCTCTTCCTCTGCCCCTCCCCTTCTTCTCCAATCCCCCGCCTGGTATCTCTCAAAAAAGAAAGAAAGAAACAAACAAACAAACAAAAACTTAAAAAAAAAAAAAAAAGAGTTAACACAGGTATATTACTATTAGCTAACCTACTGATGATTCAGATTTCACCAATACCCACTGTCCTTTTCCATTCAAGAATCTAATCCAGGATTCTATGTTACATTTAGATATCCTGGCTCCTTAGTTTCCTCATACCTATGACAGTTCCTCAGGCCTTCCTTGTTTTTTGTACCACTGATAGACACTTTTAAAAAATGTTGGTCAGAGATTTTGCAGAATGCCTTTTAACTTGGTTTGTCTGATGTTTTCTCAAAACTGGGATTGTAAATTTGGGGAAGAATATAAAAGAATAAACTGCCCTCCTCATTATACCATTAACAGGGATAAATGATATCAAAATAAGTTATGACTGGTCATTTTAACTAAGATCTTTTGATTGTAAAGATGTCTGTCAGGTTTTTCTATTGTAAATTACTATTTTTCCCTTTTCATACTTTATTTGCAGAATAAAGTAAGTAATACTTGCAGAGGCAGAGTATCTGTGGACATAGGTTACAATCCCACAGTAAGATATAAACACTTCAGAAAAGAGCAACGGGATACTGTGTATGTATCCTGTCTTTCTTTAAAGTTCCACCCACTAGCTTGCTTTAGCATTCATCAGGGGACCTTGCCTGAGGCAATTTTTACTGTGGTGTTCTAAGAATACTTTTCTATTTCCCACATCCTTTCTGTATTTATTATTTGAAATTCTTCTGCAGGGAATAATTCTCACATTTATTTTTTCATGTAATCATTTATATCAGGACGGGTTAATGGCTATCTATTTTATTGTCTGGGTAGTAATACATTATTTCTTTTATTATTCAAATCACAGTTATTTTTAATTATTGAAAATACCATACTCCTCAATGTTTAAGCTTCTTGCATATTTTCATTCATTCTAAACATTCCTGCTTCTATCCACTCCTCTTCGTTCTTCAAGACTCAACTCAAGTTTTGCCTTCACTAGTTTTTCAATCTAAACAATCTAGTCTGGTTTAAATGTCCCTTCTCTTGACCTTACTAGCATAAACAGGCATTTTTAAGTTACTGATCTATTTTTCTGTTTCTCTTGGGGAATCTGTGTCTTTTATATATGTGCCCATGACTCCTAGAACTATGACTAGTGCAGTACATGCACTCAATTTGTCTTTTTAGAACTACTGCAATTATTGAGAGGTAGTGAAATAGAAGCAATGAACTGGGACTATTCTTTCATGAAGCTTAGGTTTGCAAAGCAAGAAAGAGTATACTGACAAGGGAGAAATTCAAGTTAAGAGTATAATTCAGTTTTGGTAAATGGAAATGAACTGAATATACATAAAGTGAAGGGAAAATCCACAGAGAAAGAGATTGGGATGCTGAAAAGCTTTGTCATGGCTAACAAAGAAAGTCCCCAGAGGAAGTAAAGGGAACAAGATCACAAAAAATCAAGAAGGCAAGATAAAAACGCTATCCTTGGTCAGATAAACAGGTAAATGTGGCTATATAATTGTTGCAAGTGGAAGATGACAGAGAACTGAAAAAGTTCAGAGCAGTGATGTTTCTGTGAAATAGAAGATAATATGAAATTATGGAAACAAGATGAACTTTTGCTTTTGCTAGTATAACTTAATATATCAAAGTGGCCAACGATGGAGTGACAGAAAAAGGAGGAGAGATACTCACTTTCGCTGAACACACCTCTTCTTAGAAATCTTGCTAAAAGAAATTTTACCATCTCCAATTGCTTCCACCTGAATTTCCCTCACCACAGCCAATCCAATCCATTACACACACACACACACACACACACACACACACACATTGGTCCTCTCCAAAATCCCATGTTTCATTTGGGTAACATTTTAGTATAGCACAAAGTATACTGTAACATAACACCAGCGCACCCACATTATATCTAGCTTCCCAAGCAGATCTCGTAACACTTTCCCCAATCTGGACATAACCCATATCTCATTCCTCATTATATCAACAGTGTTAAGACAGGACCCTGAATATAGTAGATTTTAGAAATACTTTGCTGGATTTAAAAATTACACATAAATAATTACAGAGAACATATATACAGCATTTTTTATGTAATTGTATGAGCTTTGTTGTATTCCTACTTCTTAGAACAGTACATGATGAAAAGTAGGTGTTAAACATCTATTTGTTAAATAAATGAGAGAAAATGATCAGAATTTTATGGAGACCTTGAATTCATTGCTCAGAGGTATAAAGAGCTATTAACTCCCCCTCCCAATGCTTAAGGCTAAACAATAAAATATTTCACTAAGGAAGAGAAAACCAATTTCATTTTAATGGGTGAGATTGAGAGACTCAGTAAATTTGAAAAACAGAATTAAATCCATTCCAAAACAATCAAGTAAGTTATTCTTAATGATTGAGAAAAGATTTACACAAGAGGAAAACCAGTCTTACGAATTAATCAATAGCAAGTATACGAGCATCAGCTAAACAAGATAAACCACTAGGATTCTGAATGTTGCCAAAGTTATTTGTAGTCAAGAGTGAGAAATAATGTCAATCTATGCTTTAACAGCATATCAAATTCTAAACCAGTTTCCATCATTTGGGAGTCAGGAAAAAAAACAAACAAAAAATATACTATGAGCTAAGCACAGTTTTATAGAAATCCTGAATAAGAAAGGGCTAAATAAAACATTAAATCTTAGGGAAAAAAATGAAGGAAAGTGCTGTTTTTTCCTTGGTATAATCAATTTTATCTTTCCAGAGAAGGATCAAAGGATTTGAGGATACACAGAATACAAATTTGCTATATGGCCATATGGTTGAAATCTCACTATCACTTAGTTAGGAAAATTCAACTCTTGCACGTGATATTTTCCTATAGAAAATGCTCTTTTTTCCCCCCCAAAAGTATCCTATACATTTTAACACAGTTTTTTGAGTTACAGCAATAATGTAAAGTATATTTCATGTTAATTCTGTTTTCATATATCATAATTCAGGTTTATCTTTTTACCAAGGCTCAAAAATTGGGCTTTCATGGTATTGTTTTTATTTTGCATTAAAATAATACCTCTGGTACCTGCTATTTGGTGATATCACTGAACCTTTACTTTTTATTTGAAAAATTAGAAACTTCTTTTGAATTTAAATCCATAGAAATATTAAAATAATTATGTACCTTAGAACTTTATTCTTACTTAGCCATCAATAAATATTAATTTTCACTTCCCTTTTTATAAACAAGTATCAAATTATAAATAAAGAATCATTATAAGCAAGTTTCTTTTTTCTTTTCTTTTTTTTTTTTTGAGCAAGTTTCTAATCAAAGAATGCAGTATGCAGTATCTTCTTTCTAGACTGCAATATAAAAAAGTCTGGAATTACACAAGCCATGATCGAATTCCTATAAATAGCTTATGCTTTTAAAATTTTTGTTATGAAAAATCTCAAACATGTAATGATAGTACATAAAGTCTTATAAAGAAGTTTATGTTATAGGGTGCCTGGGTGGCTCAGTGGGTTAAGCCGCTGCCTTCGGCTCAGGTCATGGTCTTGGGGTCCTGGGATCGAGTCCCACATCGGGCTCTCTGCTCAGCAGGGAGCCTGCTTCCCTCTCTCTCTCTCTCTCTCTCTCTCTCTCTGCCAGCCTCTCTACCTACCTGTGATCTCTCTCTGTCAAATAAATAAATAAAATATTTTAAAAAAAGAAGTTTATGTTACAATCTGTCAGCTTCAACAGTGATCAAACGACAGTGATACATTTTTCATCTACATGCATTCATTCCCTTCATACTCAAATTATTTTGAAACAAATTCCAAATATTATGAAATCTTATCAAAAATATTTTAGCATTTCAGGGGCACCTGGGTGGCCCAGTTAGTTAAGCATCCAACTCTTGATTTCAGCTCAGGTTATGATCTTAGGCTCATGAGATAGAGCCCTGTGTTAGGTTCTCTCTCTCCCTGTCCCTCTGATCCTCCCCCAACCCATTCTCTCTCTCTAAACAAACAAACAAACCAAAAATAACATTTCTGTATAAAAAACAAAGTCTATATTAAAAACATTAAGACAATTTTATTATCTTGCTAAAAATAAAATATATTCCTTAGTATCATTTATTTTAAAGTTAGTTTATTTAAATCTGATTTTATTCATGAAATGGAAACCATAAGAACAGTAGAACAGTTAGACAAAAAGAGGAGCTCATTCTTTGAAAGAATTAGTAAGACTGATAAACCCCTGGCCAGACTTATCAAAAAGAAAAGAGAAAGGACACAAATTAATAAAATCATGAATGAAAGAGGAGAGATCACAACCAACACTGAAGAAATACAAACAATTGTAAGAACATATTATAAGCAACTATATTCCAGCAAGTTTGACAATCTGTTAGAAATGGATGCATTTCTAGAGACATATAAACTACCACAACTGAACCAGTAAGAAATAGAAAATATGAACATACCCATAACCTGTAAGGAGATTGAAGCAGTCATCAAAAATCTCCCAAAAAGTAAGAGCCCAGGGCCAGACAGCTTCCCAGGGGCATTGTACCAAACATTTAAAGAAGAATTAATACCTATTCTCCCGAAACTGTTTCAAAAAATAGAAATGGAAGGAAAACGTCCAAACTCATTTTTTGAGGCCAGCATTATCTTGATCCCAAAATCAGACAAAGACCCCTTCAAAAAGGAGAATTGCAGACCCATATCCTGATGAACATGGATGCAAAAATTCTCATCAAAATATTAGCCAATAGAGGCACCCGGGTGGCTCAGTGGGTTAAAGCCTCTGCCTTCGGCTCAGGTCATGATCCCAGGGTCCTGGGATTGAGCCCCACATCGAGCTCTCTGCTCAGCGGGAAGCCTGCTTCCTCCTCTCTCTCTCTGCCTGCCTCTCTGCTTAATTGTGATCTCTGTCTGCCAAATAAATAAATAAAATCTTAAAAAAGAAATACTAGCCAATAGGATCCAATACTTGGTTATTCACCACGACCAAGTGGGATTCATTCCTAGGCTGCGAGATTGGTTCAACATTCTCAAATAAATCAATGAGATACAATACATTAATAAAAGAAAGAACAAAAACCATATGATACTCTCAATAGATGCTGAAAAAACATTTGGCAAAGTACAGAATCCCTTCTTGATCAAAACTCTTCAAAGTGTAGGAATAGAGGGTACATACATCAATATAATAAAAGCTACTTATGAAAAACCCACAGCAAATATCATTCTCAATGGGGAAAAACTGAGAGCCTTTCCCCTAAGGACAGGAACATGGCAGGGATGTCCACTATCACCACAGCTATTCAACACAGTTACTAGAAGTCCTAGCATCAGAAATCAAAAACAAAAAAATAAATAAAAGGTATCTGAGCCAGCAAAGAAGTCTAACTCTCACCCTTTGAAGATGATATGATACTTTATGTAGCAAGCCTAAAAGACTCCACTCTAAAACTGCAAGAACTCATACAGGAATTCAATAAAGTGTCAGGATATAAAATCAATGCACAGAAATCAGTTGTGTTTCTATACACCAACAAGACAGAAGAAAGAGAAATTAAGGAGTTGATCCCAGTTACAGTTGCACCCAAAACCATAAGATACTTAGGAATAAATCTAACCAAAGAGGCAAAGAATTTATACTTAGAAAACAATAAAGTAGTCATGAAAGAAATTGAGGAAGACATGAAGAAATGGAAACACATTCCAGGCTCATGGATTGGAAGAACAAATATTATGAAAATGTCTATTCTACCTAGAGCAATCTATATATTTAATGCAATTCCTACCAAAATTCCATCAAGTTTTTTTCAAAGAAATGGAACAAATAATCCTAAAATTTATATGGAACCAAAAGGACCCCAAATACGCAGAATGTTGAAAAAGAAAACCAAGGCTGGAGGCACCACAACTCTGGACTTCAAGCTCTATTACAAAGCTGTAATCATCAAGACAGTATAGTACTGGCACAAAAACAGACAAATAGATCAATAGAACAGAAAAGAGAGCCAAGAAATGGACTCTCAATTCTATGGTCAACTAATCTTCAACAAAGCAAAAAAGAATGTCCAATGGAAAAAAGTTTCTTCAACAAATGGTGTTGGGAAAATTGGACAGCCACCTGCAGAAAACCGAAATTGGACCATTTCCTTACACCACACACAAAAATAGACTCAAAATGGATGAAGGACCTCAATGTGAGAAAGGAATCCATCAAAATCCTTGAGGAGAACACAGGCAGCAACCTCTTTGACCTCACCTGCAGCAACTTCTTCCAAGGAACATTGACAAAGGCAAGGGAAGCAAGGGCAAAAATGAACTATTGGGACTTCATCAAGATCAAAAGCTTTTGCACAGCAAAGGAAACAGTCAACAAAACCAAAAGACAAGTGACAGAATGGGAGAAGATATTTGCAAACGACATATCAGATAAAGGGCTAGTATCCAAAATGTATTAAGAACTTATCAAATTCAACATCCGAAGAACAATATATCAAGAATCCAATCAAATGGGTAGAGGACATGAACAGACATTTCCGCAAAGAAGACATCCAGATGGCCAATTGATTCATGAAAAAGTGCTCAACACATCAACATCAGACAAATACAAATGAAAACCACAATCAGATTTAGTAAGAATGGCTAAAATCAACCAGTCAGAAAATGACAGATGTTGGCGAGGATGCAGAGAAAGGGGAACAAACCCTCTTACACTGTTGGTGGGAATGCAAGCTGGTGCAGTCACTCTGTAACCACAGTAGGGAGGTTCCTCAAAAAGTTTAAAATACAGCTATCAACAAAGAGTGGAAGTTTGAATTCTTCTTTGCCTATTTGGATGCCTTCTCTTTCTTTCTTTCTTTTTTTTTTTTTTTTTTTGGTCTGATTGCTGAGGCTAGGCATTCCAGTACTGTGTAGAACAACAGTGGTGAGAGTGGACATCTCTGTCATATTCCCAACCTTAAAGGAAAAGCTCTCAGTTTTTTCCCATTGAGAATGATGTTTGCCGTGGGCTTTACATATATGGCTTTTATGATATTGAGGTATGTTCCCTCTATCCCTACAGTGTGGAGAGTTTTAATCATGAAAAGATGCTACACTTTCTCAAATGCTCTTTCTGCAACTATTGAGAGGATCATATGATTCTTGTCCTTTCTTCTATTGATGTGGTGTATCATGTCGATTGATTTGTGGATGTTGAATCACTTTTCAGCCCAGGAGTAAATCCCATTTGTTCCTGGTGAATAGTCCTTTTAATGTACTGTTGGATCTTATTAGCTAGTATCTTGGTGAGAATTTTGGCATTCATTTTCATCAGGGATATTGGGCTGTAATTCTCCGTTCTTGGGGTCTTTGTCTGACTTGAGGATCAAGGCAATGTTACCTCACAGAATCAATTTGGAAGTTTTCTTTCCAGTACTATTTTTGAAACAGTTTCAGAAGTGTAGATATTAATTTTTCTTTAAATATTTAGTAGAATTCCACTGGGAGGCCCTCTGTCCTTAAACTCTTTTTTTTTTTTTTGGAGATTTTTGATTACTGATTTAATTCTTTGCTCGTTATGGTCTGTTCAGGTTTTCTTTTTCTTCCTGTTTCAGTTTTGGTAGTTTATATGTTTCTAAGCATGCACCCATTTCTTCCACGTTGTCTAATTTGTTGGCATATAATTGTTCTTATAATTGTTTGTATTTGGGGGCACCTGGGTGGCTCAGTGGGTTAAGCCTCTGCCTTCAGATCAGGTCATGATCCCAGGGTTCTGGAATTGAGTCCCGCTCTGGGCCTCTGCTGGGTGGTGAGCCTGCTTCCTCCTTTCTCTCTGAGTGCCTCTCTGCCTACTTGTGATCTCTGTCAAATAAATAAACTCCTAAAAAAAATCAAATAATTGTATTTCTTCAGCGTTGGTTGGGATCTCTCTTCATTCATTCATGATTTTATTTATTTGGGTCTTTTTAATTTTCTTTTTGATAAGTCTGTTTGAAGTTTATTAATTTTGTTAATTCTCTGAAGAACCAGCTCTTAGCTTCATTCTTCTACTGGTTTTGTTTGTTTGTTTTTCCAATTTCTGTACCGACTTCTGTTCTGATCTTTATTATTGCTCTTCCTCTGCTGGATTTAGGCTTTATTTGCTATTCTTTTTCCAGCTCCTTTAGGTGTAGGTTGGGTTGCATATTTGAGACGTTTTTTATTTCTTGAGGCAGGCCTTTATTGCTATATATCCCCCTCTTCGGACCACCTTTGCTGCATCCCAGTGGTCTGGTTTTCATTTTCATTTGCTTCCATGTTATTTACTTTTAAATTCTTAACCTATTGTTGATCCACTCATTCTTTAGTAGGATGCTGTTTAACCTCCATATTTCTGTTTTGTCCAAACTTTTCTTTTGATTAAATTCAGGTTTGAAAGCATTTTGATCTAAAAATATGCATGGTATAATTGCAATCTTCTTTGCAACAGTTGGGACATGATTTGTGACCCAATATGGGATCAGTTTTGAAGAATGTTCCATGTGCACATGAAAAGAATGTATATTTTGTTGCTTTAGGATGGAATGTTCTGAATATGTCTGTGAACTCTATCTGGTCCAGTGTGCCTCCACACCCTTGTTTCTTGATCTTCTGTGTAGATGATCTGTCCATTGCTGTGAGTGGGATGTTAAAATCCCCTACTATTATTGTATTATTATCAATGTGTCTATTTAATTTTACTATTAATTGGTTATATAATTGGCTGCTCCCAAGTTAGGGAAATAAATATTACAATTGCTAGATCTTCTTGTTGGACAGATCGTTATATTATGATAAGTGTCCTTCTTCATCTCTCATTACAGTCTGGTTTAAAATCTAGTTTCTTTGATAAAAGGATTGCTACTCCAGCTTTCTTTTGATACCCATTAGCATTATAAATGGTTGAGAACCCACATTCAATCTGGATGTGTCTTTGGATCTAAAATGAGTCTCTTGTAGAGATCATATTAATGTTTTTGTTTTGTTTTGTTTTGGTTTTGTTTTAAGATTTTATTTATTTGAGAGAGAGAGAGATCACAAGTAGGCAGAGAGTCTGGCAGAGAGAGGGGGAAGCAGGCTCCCTGCTGAGCAGAGAAAGCCCAATGCAGGGCTCGATCCCAGGACCCTGAGGTCATGACATGAGCCAAAGGCAGAGCCTTAACCCACTGAGCCACCCAGGTGCCCCGATGTTTTTGTTTTATTTTTTTTAATAAAATCAAATCTTATACCATATGCCTTTTGATTGGAACATTCAGTCCACTTGCATTCAGAGTCAATGTTGAAAGAAATGAAGTTAGTGCAACTGCATTATCTGTAAAGTCACTGTTTCTATAGATTGTCTCTGTTCCTTTCTGGCCTTTTTACTTTAGGGCTCTCTCTTTCCTCAAAGGATCCCCTTTAATATTCTTGCAGGACTTATTTAGTGTTCACAAATTCCTTTAGTTTTTGTTCTGGGAATGCCTTTATTATTATTATTATTATTATTATTATTATTATGTTAGCCATCATACAGCATATTAGTTTTTGATGTAGTATTTCATGATTCATTGTTTGCATCCAATACCCTGTGATCTATGCTATGCATGCCCTCCTTAATACCCATCACTGGGCTAACCAATTCCCCATCCCCTCCCTTAGTTTATTTCCTATAGTCCATAGTCTCTGATGGTTCATCTCCCTCTATGATTTCCCCCATTCATTTTTCCCTTCCTTTTCCTAATGTCTTCTGTGTTTTTCCTAATGTTCCACATATAAGTGAAATCATATAATAATTGTCTTTCTCTGATTGACTTATTTCACTTAACATAATCCCATCCAGTTCCATCCATGTCAATGTGAATGGTAGATATTTGGCCTTTCTGATGGCTGAGTAATATTCCACTGTATATATGGACCACATCTTCTATATGCATTTATCTGTTGAAAGTCATCTTGGCTCCTTCCACAGTTTGGCTATTATGGATATTGCTGCTATGAACATTGAGGTGCATGTGGCCCTTCTTTTCACCACATTTGTATCTTTAAGGTAAATATCCAGTACTGCAATTGCTGTGCCATAGGGTATCTATATTTTTAACTTTTTGAAGAACCTCCACACTGTTTTCCAAAGTGGCTGCACCAACTTGCATTCTCACCAATAGTGTAAGAGTGTTTCCCTTTCGCCACATCCTCTCCAGCATTTGTTGTTTCTTGCCTTTACAATTTTTGCCATTATAAGTGGTGTAAGGTAGTATCTCAATGTGGGTTTGATTTGAATGTCCCTTATGGCATATGATGTCGAAAATTTTTTCATGTGTCTCTTGCCCATTTGTATGTCTTCTTTGAAGAAGTGTCTGTTCATGTCTTCTGCCTTTTTTTTTTTTTGACTTGATTATTTGTTTTTTGAATGTTGAATTGGAGAAGATTTTTTATAGCTCTTGGATATCAGTTCTTTATCTGTAGTGTCAGTTGCAAATGTCTTTTTCCATTCCCTGGATTGCCTGTTTGTTTGTTGATGATTTCCTTTGCTGTGCAGAAGGTTTTTTTTTTATCTTAATGGAAGACCAAAAAGTTCATTTTCACTTTTGTTTCCCTTGCCTTTGAAGACGTGTCCTGAAAGAAGGTGCTGTGGCCAATGTCAAAGAGGTTACTGCCTATGTTCTCCTCTAGGTTTTTGATGCATTCCTGTCTCACATTGAGGGCTTTCATCCATTTAGAGTTTATCTTTGTGTACGGTTTAAGATAATGTTCAAGTTTCATTCTTCTATACATACCTGTCCAATTTTCCCAGCATCATTTATTGAAGAGACTGTGGCTATTTTTTCCTGCTTTCCTGAAGATTAGCTGACCACAGAGTTGAGGGTCCCTATCTGGGCTCTCTCTTCTATTGATCTATGTGTCTGTTTTGGTGCCAGTACCTTCCTGTGTTGGTGATCACAGCTTTGCAATATAGCTTGAAATCATGCAATGTGATGCCCCCAGGTTTTTTTGGTTTTTTTGTTGTTGTTGTTCTTTTTCAACATTCCCTTGGTGATTTGGGGTCCTTTCTGGTTCCATACAAATTTTAGGATTATTTGTTCCAGCACTTTGAAAAATGCCATTGGTATTTTGATCAGGATGTCATTGAAAGCCTAGATTTCTCTGGGAAGCACAGACATTTTAACAATGCTTATTATTCTGGCCCATGAGCATGGATGCTTTTCCATCTTTTTGTGTCTCCTTCCATTTCTTTCATAAGTATTCTGAGTTTCCAGAGTACAGCTCCTTTACCTCTTTGGTTAAGTTTATTCCAAGGTATCTTATTGTTTTTGGTGTTATTGTAAATGAAAATGATTCCTTAACTACTTTTTCTATAGTTACATTGTTAGTGTATGGGATAGCAACTGATTTCTGTGCATTTTGCATCCTGCCGTATTACTGAATTGCTTGCATGAAATCTAGTAATTTGGGGGTGGAGTCTTTTGGGTTTTCCACACAAAGTATCATGCCACCTGTGAGGAGGGAGAATTTGATTTCTTCTTTGCCAATCTGAATACCTTTTTTCCTTTTTGTTGTCCGATTGGTGTTGTTAGGACTTCTAGTACTACAATGAACAACAATGCCAGGAGTGGGCATCCTTATTGTGTTCCTGATCTTAAGGAAAGGCTCTCAGCTTATCTCACTGAGAATGATATTTGCTATGGGTTTTTCATAGATAGTTTTTATGAAATTGAGGAATGTTGGGGCACCTGGGTGGCTCAGTGGGTTAAGCCTCTGCCTTCGACTCAGGTCATGATCTCAGAGTCCTGGGATCAAGCCCCACATCAGGCTCTCTGTCAGCAGGGAGCCTGCTTCCCCCCACCCCCCCGCCTGCCTCTCTGCCTACTTGTGATCTCTCTCTCTGTCAAGTAAGTAATAAAAGAATTTTTTATTAAAAGAAAAAGAAATTGAGGAATGTTACCTCTATCCCTACACTCTGAAGAGTTTTAATCAGTAAAAGATGCTATATTTTTCAAGTGCTTTTCCTGAATCAGTTGAGAGACCCATACATTTCTTGTCTCTTCTCTTACTAATGTGTTCTGTCACATTGGTTGATTTGGGAATGTTGAGCTACACTTGCATTCCGGGAATGAATCCCACCTGGTCGTGATGGATAATCCTTTTAATGTACAGTTGAATCCTATTAGCTAGGATCTTGTTGAGAATTTTGGCATCCATCTTCATCAGAGATGTTGGTCTTTAATTCTCCTTTTCGATGGGGTCTTTGCCTGGTTTTGGGATCAAGGTAATGCTGGTCTCATAGAATGAGTTTGGAAGTTTTCTCTCTATTTCTATTTTTTGAAACAGCCTCAGAAGAATAGGTATTATTTCTTCTTTGAATGTTTGGCAGAATTCCCCTGGGAATCCAGCAGTCCCTGAACTCTTGTTTTTTGTGAGGTTTTTGATCATTGCTTCAATTTCTACTGGTTATTTGTCTATTCAGATTGTCAATTTCTTCCTATTTTTCAGTCTTGGTAGTTCACAGTTTCTAGGAAGGCATCAATTTCTTCCAGGTTGCTTATTTATTGGCATATAATTATTGATAATAACTTCTAATAATTGTTTCTTTTTCTTTGGAGATAGTCATGATCTCTGCCCTTTCATTCATAATTTTATTAATTTGGGCACTTTCTCTCTCTCTCTTTTTTTTAATTAAGTCTGGCCAGTGGTTTATCTATCTTATTAATTCTTTCAAAGGACCAGCTTCTAGTTTTGTTGATCTGCTCTACTGTATTTCTGGTTTCTAATTCGTTGACCTCTGATCTAATCTTATTTCTCTTCTCCAGCATTGCTTAGGCTTTATTTGTTTTCCTTTCTCTAATTCTTTTTTTTTTTTTTTTAGAGATTTGTCTTCAAGACTAACATTTTATTTTATTTTTTAAAAGATTTTATGTATTTATTTGACAGAAAAAGAGAGAGCACAAGTAGGCAGAGCAACAGGCAGAGAGGGAGAAGCAGGCTCCCTGCTGAGCAGAGAGCCCGAGGTGGGGCTCTATCCCAGGACCCTGGGACCGTGACCTGAGTGGAAGACAGAGGCTTAACCCTCTGAGCCATCCAGGCGCCTCATTTCTCTAGTTCTTAAAGGTGTAAAGACAGTTTGTGTATTTGGGATTTTTCTAATTTTTTGAGTGAGGCTTAGATAGCTATGCACTTCCCCCTTCAGATCGTCTATGCAGTATCCCACAGGTTTTGAACTGATGTGTTTTTTTTCTCATTGGTTTCCATGATTTAAGTTCTTTGATTTCCTGGTTGACCTAAACATTCTTAAACAGGATAGTTGTTAGCTTCCAAGTGTTTGAATTTCTTCCAAATTTTTCTTTTGATTGAGTTCTGGTTTCAAAGAATTGTAGTCTGAGAATATGCAGGGAATAATCTCAATCTCTTGGTACTGGCTGAGACCCGATTTGTGATCCAGTATGTGGTCTATTCTGGAGAAATTTCTATGTGCGCATGAGAAGAAAAAGTATTCTGTTGATTTAGGGTGGAATGTTCTGTATATATCTACGAGGTCCATCTGGTCTACTATGTCATTCAAAGGTTTTGTTTCTTTGCTGATTTTCTGTTTAGATGATCTGTCTATTGCTGAGAGTGGAGTATTAAGGTCTCCTACAACTAATGTATTATTATCAATATGTCTCTTTATTTTGGTAAACAGTTGGCTTATGTAGTTGACTGCTCCCATGTTGGTGGCATAGATATTTACAATTGTTAGATCCATTTGTTGGATAGACTCTTTAAGAATGATATAGTGTGCGGGGGGGCAGGAGTCAAGATGGCGGAGAAGTAGCAGGCTGAGACTACTTCAGCTAGCAGGAGATCAGCTAGATAGCTTATCTAAAGATTGCATACACCTGCAAATCCATCGTCAGATCGAAGAGAAGAAGAACAGCAATTCTAGAAACAGAAAAACAACCACTTTCTGAAAGGTAGGACTGGCGGAGAAGTGAATCCAAAGCGACAGAAAGATAGATCCCGGGGAGAGGGGCCGACTCCCGACAAGAGGCGAAGCAACTGAGCACAAAGTCAGGACTTTTAAAAACTGTTCCCTGAGGGACATCGCTCCAGAGGCTAAACCGGGGCGAAGCCCATGCGGGGTCAGCGTGGACTCAGGTCCCACAGGGTCACAAAAGGATCAGGGTGTCTGAGTGTCAAAGAGCTTACAGGTATTAGAATGGGGAAGCTGGCTACAGAGACAAAGCCAACAGTAAGCTCACAGATTGGGGTTACCTAGAACCAGATGCAGGCTCGGTGAGCTCAGAGCGTGGCCAGAGGTCAGGCAGACGGGAGTTACTGGGCGCTGTTCTCTGAGGGCTCACTGAGGAGTGGGGCCCTGGGCTCTCGGCTCCTCCGGGCAGGAGACCAGGAGGCCGCCATTTGTATTCCCATCCTCCAGAACTCTACAGAAAGCGCTCAGGGAACAAAAGTTCCTGAAAGCAAATCCGAGTGGATTACTCAGCCCGGCCCCTGGTAAGGGCGATGCAATTCCTGCTGTGGCAAAGACACTTGAGAATCACTTCAACAGGCCCCTCCTCCAATAGATGAACAAGAAATCCAGCCAAGACTAAGTTCACCTACCAAGGAGTGCAGTTTCAATACCAAGGAGAGCAGCAGAGATCCAGAGGAGGAGAAAGCAAAGCACGGAACTCATGGCTTTCTCCCTGAGATTTTTAGTCTTGCAGTTAATTTAATTTCTTTTTTTCATTTTTTTTTCTCTTCTGCTAAAATTTTTTTAACTTTTACATTTTTCTTTTTCAACATTTTTTAACCAGTTATATATCTATATATATCTATATATATATATAGATATATATAGATATATAATACTTTTCTTTATTCATTTTCTTTTTTTAATTCTCTTCTTTTCTTTTCTTTTTTCTTTCTTTCTTTCTGAACCTTTATTTATCCCCTTTCTCCCCCCTCACCCCCCTCACGATTTGGGATCTCTTCTGCTTGGTTAAAGCATATTTTCCTGGGGTTGTCACCACCCTTTCAGTATTTTACTTGCTCCTTCATATACTCTTATCTGGACAAAATGACAAGGCGGAAAAATTCACCACAAAAAAAAGAACAAGTGGCAGTACCGAAGGCTAGGGACCTAATCAATACAGACATTGGTAATATGTCAGATCTAGAGTTCAGAATGACAATTCTCAAGGTTCTAGCCGGGTTCGAAAAAGGCATGGAAGTTATTAGAGAAACCCTCGGGGGAGATATAAAAGCCCTTTCTGGAGAAATAAAAGAACTAAAATCTAACCAAGTTGAAATCAAAAAAGCTATTAATGAGGTGCAATCAAAAATGGAGGCTCTCGCTGCTAGGATAAATGAGGCAGAAGAAAGAATTAGCGATAGAGAAGACCAAATGACAGAGAATAAAGAAGCTGGGAAAAGAGGGACAAACAGCTATTGGACCACGAGGGGAGAATTCGAGAGATAAGTGACACCATAAGATGAAACAACATTAGAATAATTGGGATTCCAGAAGAAGAAGAAAGAGAGAGAGGAGTAGAAGGTATAATGGAGAGAATTTCCCCAATATGGCAAAGGGAACAAGCATTACAATTCTGGAGGTTCAGAGAACGCCCCTCAAAATCAATAAGAATAGGCCCACACCCCATCACCTAATAGTAAAATTTACAAGTCTTAGTGACAAAGAGAAAATCTTGAAAGCAGCCCAGGAAAAGAAGTATGTAACACACAATGGTAAAAATATTAGATTGGTAGCAGACTTATCCACAGAGACCTGGCAGGCCAGAAAGAGCTGGCATGATATATTCAGACCACTGAATGAGAAAAACATGCAGCCAAGAATACTATATCCAGCTAGGCTATCATTGAAAATAGAAGGAGAGATTAAAAGCTTCCAGGAAAAACAAAAACTGAAAGAATTTGCAAACACCAAAGCAGCTTTACAAGAAATATTGAAAGGGGTCCTCTAAGCAAAGAGAGAGCCTACAAGTGCTAGATTAGAAAGGAACAGAGACAATATACAGTAACAGTCACCTTACTGGCAATACAATGGCACTAAATTCATATCTCTCAATAGTTACTCTGAATGTTAATGGGCTAAATGCCACAATCAAAAGACACAGGGTATCAGAAAGGATAAAAAACAAAACCCATCTATATGTTACCTACATGAAACTTATTTTAAGCCCGAAGACACCTCCAGATTTAAAATGAGGGCATGGAAAAGAATTTGCCATGCTAATGGAAGAAAGCAGGGGTGTCAAGAAGAAAGCAGGGGTGGCAAAGCATAGATCAGATCAATTAGATTTTAACCCAAAAACTATAATAAGAGATGAGGAAGTACACTATATCATACTCAAAGGGTCTGTCAAACAAAAAGATCTAACAATTTTAAATATCTATGCCCCCAACGTGGGAGCAGCCAACTATATAAACCAATTAATAACAAAATCAAAGAAACACATCAACAATAATACAATAGTAGGGGACTTTAACTCTCTCCTCACTGAAATGGACAGATCATCCAAGCAAAAGATCAACAAGGAAATAAAGGCCTTAAATGACACACTGGACCAGATGGACATCACAGATATATTCAGAACATTTCATCACAAAGCAACAGAATACACATTCTTCTCTAGTGCACATGGAACATTCTCCAGAATAGATCACATCCTCGGTCCTAAATCAGGACTCAACCTGTATCAAAAGATTGGGATCATTCCCTGCATATTTTCAGACCAGAATGCTCTGAAGCTAGAATTTAATCCCAAGAGGAAATTTGGAAAGAACCCAAATACATGGAGACTAAACATCATCCTTCTAAAGAATGAATGGGTCAACTGGGAAATTAAAGAAGAATTGAAAAAAATCATGGAAACAAATGATAATGAAAAGACAACGGTTCAAAATCTGTGGGACACAAAAAGGTAGTCCTGAGAGGAAAATATATAGCAGTACAAGCCTTTCTCAAGAAACAAGAAAGGTCTCAGGTACACAACCTAACCCTACACCTAAAGGAGCTGGAGAAAGAACAAGAAAGATCACCCAAACCCAGCAGGAGAAGAGAAATAATAAAGATCAGAGCAGAAAACAATGAAGCAGAAACCAAAAAAACAATAGAACAAACCAATGAAACTAGGAGCTGGTTCTTTGAAAGAATTAATAAAATTGATAAACCCCTGGCCAGACTTATCAAAAAGAAAAGAGAAAGGACACAAATAAATAAAATCATGAATGGAAGAGGAGAGATCACAACTAACACCAAAGAAATACAAACAATTATAAGAAGATACTATGAGCAACTCTACGCCAACAAATTTGACAATCTGGAAGAAATGGATGCATTCCTAGAAACATATAAAGTACCAAAACTGAACCAGGAAGAATAAGAAAGCCTGAACAGACCCATAACCAGTAAGGAGATTGAAACAGTCATTAAAAATCTCCAAACAAACAAAAGCCCTGGGCCAGATGGCTTCCCAGGGGAATTCTAGCAAACGATTAAAGAAGAACTAATTCCTATTCTCCTGAAACTGTTCCAAAAAAATTGAAATGGAAGGAAAACTTCCAAAATCATTTTATGAGGCCAGCATCACCTTGATCCCAAAACCACACAAGGATCCCATCAAAAAAGAGAACTATAGACCAATATCCTTGATGAACACAGATGCGAAAATTCTCACCAAAATACTATCCAATAGCATTCACCAGTACATTAAAAGGATTATTCACCATGACCAAGTGGGATTTATTCCAGGGCTGCAAGGTTGGTTCAACATCCTCAAATCAGTCAATGTGATACAACACATCAATAAAAGAAAGAACAAGAACCGTATGAAACTCTAAATAGATGCTGAAAAAGCATTTGACAAAGTACAGCATCCGTTCCTGATCAAAACTCGTCAAATTGTAGGGATAGAGGGCACATACCTCAAAATTATCAAAGCCATTTATGAAAAACCCACCGCAAATATCATTCTCAATGGAGAAAAAGTGAAAGCTTTTCTGCTAAGGTCAGGAGCACAGCAGGGATGTCCATTATCACCACTGCTATTCAACATGGTACTAGAAGTTCTAGCCTCAGCAGACAACAAAAGGAAATTAAAGGCATCCAAATCAGCAAACAAGAAGTCAAACTATCACTTTTCGCAGATGATATGATACTATATGTGGAAAACTCAAAAGACTCCACTCAAAACTACTAGAACTCGTATAGGAATTCAGTAATGTGTCAGGATATAAAATCAATGCACAGAAATCAGTTGCATTTCTCTACACCAACAAGACAGAAGAAAGAGAAATTAAGGAGTCAATCCCATTTACAATTGCACCACAAACCATAAGATACCTAGAAATAAACCTAAACAAAGAGGCACATAATCTATACTCAGAAAACTATAAAATACTCATGAAAGAAACTGAGGAAGACACAAAGAAATGGAAAAATGTTCCATGGTCCTGGATTGGAAGATTAAATATTGTGAAAATGTCTATGCTACCGAAAGCAATCTACACATTTAATGCAATTCCTATCAAAGTACCATCCATCTTTTTCAAAGAAATGGAACAAATAATTCCAAAATTTATATGGAAACAGAAAAGACCTTGAATAGCCAAAGGGGTATTGAAAAAGAAAGCCAAAGTTGGTGGCATCACAATTCCGGACTTCAAGCTATATTACAAAGCTGTCATCATCAAGACAGTGTGGTACTGGCACAAAAACAGACACATAGATCAATGGAACAGAATAGAGAGCCCAGAAATAGACCCTCAACTCTATGGTCAACTAATCTTCGACAAAGTAGGAAAGAATGTCCAATGGAAAAAAGATAGCCTCTTCAATAAATGGTGTTGGGAAAATTGGACAGCCACATGCAGAAAAATGGAATTCGACCATTTCCTTACACCACACACAAAAATAGACTCAATGGACGAAGAACCTCAATGTGAGAAAGGAATCCATCAAAATCCTTGAGGAGAACACTGGCAGTAACCTTTTCGACCTCAGCTGCAGCAACAACTTCCTAGGAACATCGCCAAAGGCAAGGGAAGCAAGGGAAAAAATGAACTATTGGGATTTTATTAAGATCAAAAGCTTTTGCACAGCAAAAGAAACAGTTAATAAATCCAAAAGACAACTGACAGAATGGGAGAAGATATTTGCAAATGACATATCAGATAAAGGACTAGTGTCCAAAATCTATAAATAACTTATCAAACTCAACTCCCAAAGAACAAATAATCCAATCAAGAAATGGGCAGAGGGGCATGAACAGACATTTCTACAAAGAAGACATCCAGATGGCCCACAGACACATGAAAAATGCTCCATATCACTTGGCATCAGGGAAATACAAATCAAAACCACAATGAGATATCACCTCACACCAGTCAGAATGGCTAAAATTAACAAATCAGGAAATGACAGATGCTGGCGAGGATGCGGAGAAAGGGGAACCCTCCTACACTGTTGGTGGGAATGCAAGCTGGTGCAACCACTCTGGAAAACAGCATGGAGGTTCCTCAAAATGTTGAAAATAGAACTACCCTATGTCCTAGCAATTGTACTACTGGGTATTTACCCTAAATATACAAATGTAGTAATCTGAAGGGGCACGTGCACCCGAATGTTTATAGCAGCAATGTCCACAATAGCCAAACTAAGGAAAGAACCTAGATGTCCATCAACAGATGAATGGATAAAGAAGATGTGGTATATATACACAATGTAATACTATGCAGCCATCAAAAGAAATGAAATCTTGCCATTTGCGACAATGTGGATGGAACTAGAGCGTATTATGCTTAGCGAAATAAGTCAATCAGAGAAAGACAACTATCATATGATCTCCCTGATATGAGGAAGTAGTGATGCAACATTGGGGCTTAAGTGGGCAGAAGAAGAATAAATGAAACGAGATGGGATTGGGAGGGAGACAAACCATAAGTGACTCTTAATCTCACAAAACAAACTGAGGGTTGCTGGGGGGAGGGGGGTTGGGAGAAGGGGGTGGGATTATGGACATTGGGGAGGGTATGTGCTTTGGTAAGTGATGTGAACTGTGTAAACCTGGAAATTCACAGACCTGTACCCCTGGGGATAAAAATATTTTATATATTTATAAAAAATTAAAAATTAAAAATTTTTTAAAAAATTAAAAATAGAATGATATAGTGTCCTTCTGTATCTCTAACTACCGTCTTTATCTTAAAATCTAAGTTTTTGGAAATGAGAATAGCTACCCCAACTTTCTTTTGAGGTCTGTTGGCATGAAAAATGATTCTTCATCCTCTCACTTTCAGTCTGGATGTATCTTGAGGTTCAAAACGACTCTTTTGTAGACAGCATATGGATGGGTCATGTCTTTTTATCCAATATGCAATCCTATGCAGTTTCATGGGAGCATTTAGGCCATTCACATTGAGATCAATTATTGAAAGATATGATGTTATAGCCGTCATGTTGCTTGTGAAGTCCTTGTTTCTATAGACTGTCTGTCAATTTCTGCTCTACATCACTCTCGGGATCTTTCTCCTTTTACATACCTCAGCCCTTAAGATTTCTTGCAGGGCCCACTTGGTGGTCACACATTCTTTGTTTTCCTGTCAATCTTGGAAGCTCCTTGTCTCTCCATCCATTCTGAATGACAGTCTTGCTGGATAAAATATTCTTGGTGGATGTTCTTCTCATCTAGTACCCTGAATATGTCTTGTCAGCCCTTTTTGATTGTCAGGTCTCTGTGGACAGGTCTGATGTTATTCTGATGTTCCTCCCTCTATATGTAAGAAATCTCTTCCCCCTTGCCACTTTATGATTGTTTCATAGGATCTATGATTTGTGAATTGTACTGTTACATGTTGTGTGTTGGTCTGCTTTTGCTGAACTTAGAAAGGGTCCTCTCTGCCTCTTGGAAATGAATTCTTGTTTCCTTCCCCAGATTAGGTAAGTTTGCAGCTATGATTTATTCAAATATATCTTTTTAGACCTCTCCTCTCTCCACTCTCTCAGGGATTGCAATAATTCTGATATTGGAACTTCTCATTGAGTCATTAATCTCTCATTTTAATCCCTTGGGCTTTAATCGGTTTTTCCCACGCCACCTCGGCGTCCATCTTTTCTATCCTCTTATCCTCCAGCTCCTTAATTTGTTCTTCTGCCTCATTTACCCTGGCAGTCAGAATAACTAGTTTAGACTATATCTCATTCACAGCATTTTTAAGTTCAGCCTGATTAGATCTCATTTCTGCCCTTAGAGATTCTACATTTTGTTAATATTTTTCTGAAGCCTGCATATTGACCTCATAATTGTTACTCTGAAGTCTATTTCTGACATCTTGGTTATATCCATATCCATTACCTCTGTGGCAGAGGCACAGTCTCTGATCCTTTTCTTTATTAGGGGTTATTACTCTTAGTCATTCTGTTGAGGGGTGGTTGAGGGAATTTATAGAGTCCAAAATATTAATGAGAACCTAAGCAAGAGGCATCTGTTTTACAGTTGGTCAGCCTCTTATTCTTCTAGCTTCTATTGTGCGGGAGGGGCCTGCCATGCTATTACTCAGGTAACCCTGTTTGGGCAGAGCTGCCCTGCCACCTGTGGGGGATGGATGGATTCAATGAAAACCGGTTTGGGGGGCTTTTGTTCTCTGGTGGCTCTCCCTGTCTCTTCCAAGAGTAAAAGCAGATGTAACCACAACCAAGCCTATGTCTCAGAACAGAGAGATTGCAGTCTGCTTTTCACTGAGCTCTCCAGCCCATACTGTCTCCATTTCTGTATATGCTGCTAAAAACAGCAGTCTCCTGACTTGTGCATCCCACAACAGCACCCCCAGTTGCTGCTCCCAGGGCCAGACACATCTGTGCCCTTTGTGCTTCTAAAACCACAAAATGCACCTGGTTCAGACACACACACTCCTGGAGCTCCAGGTTTCAGACTCGGGGGCTGTCCTAAAATCCTCTCTCAGCCCCTACTGGTCTGTGGATTTGTGCCCAATACCCAGTGTGGGAGGATTTTGCCTTCCTGGCGCAAGTTCACAGAGGCTCCCTCCGCCTTCTGTTTATCTCCCCATATCTGCCCGAAGAATCATGGCTCCCTGCTTCATACCTCAAGGCCAACCACCAGAGATATTCTGTTTGTAGAGATCCAGATAAGTCTTCTTACATTTCAGGCTGATCACGTGGGTATTCAGATTGGTCTGGTAGATATCCAGCTCAATTAAGGAGACCAGCTGAAATAAAGTCCCCTACTCATCCAACACCTTTTTTCCTCCTTATCCTGGAAATTCTTTCTCTCTCCTTCCATTCTGAATATCTTGCTGGATAAAGTAGTCTTGGCTGCATATTCTTCCCAATTCTCGCTCTGAAGTTATCATGCCAGCCTCCTCTGGGCTGTCAGGTCTTTGTAGTCAGGTCTGTAGCCAGCCTTATGTTTATACCCTTGTAGGTTAAGGACCTCTTGTCCTGAGCTGCTTTCAGGATTAATAGTGAAATGCAAGCTTCACTATTATATGTTCAGGTGCTGATCTATTTTTATTTATTTTGAGGGAGGTTCTCTGTGCCTTCTGGACTTAAATGCCTGTTTCTTTCCTCAGTTTAGGGAAGTTCTCAGCTATAATTTGTTCAAATAAATCTTCTACCACTCCCCCTCTCTCTTCATCTTCTGGGACCCCTATTATCTGGATAGTATTTTGCTTTATGGTATCACTGATTTCTCAATGTCTCCCTTCGTGATCCAGTAGTTGTTTTTCTTTTCCTCGGCCTTCTTGTTTTCCGTTATTTTGTATTCTCTTACTAACCTCTCTTTTGCCTCATTTATCCTTGCTTTAGAGCCTCCATTTTTGACTGTCTTAGTAACAGCATTTTTAATTTTGGCCTGATTAGATTTTAGTTATTTTATTTCTATAGTGATATTCTCTAGTGTCTTCTGTGCTTTTTACAACCAGAGTATCTTTACAATCATTCTTTTAAATTCCAGTTCAGACATCTTACTTAGGTACGCACTGATTAAATCCCTGGCACTGAATACTACCTCCTGCTCTCTCTTTTGGGGTGAATTTTTTCACCTTGTCATTATGTCCAGAAATGAACAGAAGAAAAGAGGGAAAAGACAACAAAAACAACAACAGAAAGACACAAGAAACCTGAACAAAACAAAAACAAAGAGAAAACCAAACAAGAAACAAAACAGAACAAAACAAAAAACTAGACCTTGGTGTATTTTGGTCTGCTTGTTAAGAAATGATCCCGTAAACCCAAAAAGGAAGGAAAGAAAAACATATATATAGACATAAAAATAAGATATAATGAAAAGAAACCAAATACACACACATACACACACACACACACACACACACACACACACACACACACACGTGTGTGTATGTATTGTGTGTATATATAATTTAATACATTTAAAACAAATTTAAAAAATAAGCAAAGAGCTGAAAAAAAATAATACTGAAAAACTAAAGAAAAATAAAAGCTAAAAAAACCCACAAAAAGCCACAAATGCTATACACTGTTTTTCCCAAGACCTGAAGTTTCACAGTTCTCTTTGATCAGTAAATTTGGTGTTGGCCAGTTGTTCCTGCTGGTCTTCTTAGGGAGGGGCCTGTTGCATTCATTCTCATGTGCTATTACCCTGGTAGAAATATGTCTACCTTCCAGGGGCTAGGTTCAGTATAAGGGGCTCCAGTTTCCACTATGTGGCACTGTTTTGCTACCTGAAGGCTTTCAGCACCAATGGGCAGGATGAAATTGGTGGTAACCCACTACAGCCCTATACTGAAAATTCACACCCCCAACTCTTTAGTGAGCCCTCGCAGAAAAGCAATCAATCATTTCTGTCTTCCTGGTTTCTGACCAAACTCTGTGTTCAACCAGCCTGTGACAAAGCATTTTTATCTCAGGCAGAAAACTGAGTTTCAAGTCTCCAAATTTTATGGACTCTTGCAACATGGACCTGTGCTATTCTTCCCAGGGGGAAGGAGGATGTTCTTTCCAGGCTTCTGCCTTTCTCTGGACCCTGCCAGGAGAGTAGTCATAAGACTGAACAGCAGTTTGCAGTTTATGGCAACACTGACCAAAAAACCAGCACCTAGACTGTTTTCAGACAGCTTCTCCACTCCAATGTCCATGAACTCTGCTTTACTCAGGCACCCCTGTTCTTTTGACCCCCAGGATCCTGAGATCATGCTGTCCTATCTAGAATTTCACCATGCTTCACTACCTGAGCACTTTTAAGACAGGGATGCCCCTTGCTGTAGCAGACCTCTAAAACTTCCATTTTTGTGCTCTGCTCCTTTAAAACTTTGTAGTAGCCTCCTTAAGGCAGCTCCTTCCTCACTGTCCTATCCTCTGATACATTGCTCCAGATTCAATCTCTGCACATACTACCTTCCAAAAAATGGTCACTTTTCTATTTGTAGAATTGCAGCATTTCTTTTCTCAGCTCTCTGACTGATTTTGTAGGTGTTCAAAATGATTTGATAACTATCTAGCTGAATTCCAGGAACCAGACAAACAGGGTCCTCTATTCTTCTGCCATCTTGTTTATGGGGACATATATTTTCATATTTTATTTAATCTTCATCAGTGTGTACATTTTACATTGAAAGCAATTGGGACCAGAGTGATTTAGTAACCTGTACAAAGTATCATATGGTTAATAACTGATATGACTATGAATCTGACTCATATTCTTGGTAAGGTTCTTCCTTTATAATTCATGATCCTCTCAAATATATCTCATACTGTACCCAAAATGAACATTCATATCAGGATATGCTCTATTAAAGAGACTAAGTCATTTTATATCTTCTTCAGAATAAAAATAATAAACAAATAATAAACAGAATAAAAATAATAAACAAAAGGACCCCTCTCTGGGGCATGTGGATGACTCAGTCATTAGGTGTCGGTCTTTGGCTCAGGTTATAATCCCAGGGTACTGGGATGGAGTCCCACATCAGGCTCTCTGCTTGGCAGGAAGCCTGCTTCTCCCTCTCCCACTCCTCCTGCTTGTGTTTCTTCTCTCTCTGTGTCTCTGTAAAATAAATAAATAAAATCTTAAAAAAAAAAAAAAAAGAGCCCTCCGTACCGCTAGCAAACTTTCTTCTTCCTCCTAGACATTACTGGTGAGTAGAATGGGAATGGAAGAAGTAAACTAACATTAGTGTTGTAGGATTACATGAAGAAAGGTTTGTCCCCTCCTCTGTTTTTCTTCTGTGTTCCATAAATCATCTTCCACATTCAGGATTGGTCAATGTATTCTCTATTTTTCTTTCTTGTTTTAAATTTGTTGTTTCTGTTTCCACCAATGTCACAATTGTCTCATCCTATTCTTTCCCACCATGAATGAATTATTTGCTCTTATACTTCATTTCTTTTTAACTGAGAAAATTAAACTATATCACTATATTAAAACATAATGTTTTGCATGTATAGATTCATAACTTTTCATCATTAAGTGGGAATAGGCTTAATACTCTACATTTTAAATATTTTATAATACTACTGAGTATGACTTGCTGGTCATAAGCCAACAGTTCAGTCACACGTAATTTATTAAATGACTCTAGGTTATTATGATTTATTCTTAGGATGACTCTTTGTACTTTTGAAAATCACCCCACTTGAAACAATAATAATTGAAGGTTTGATTTTTTGAAACTTCAGATTCTCCCACTGCTACTAATTTGTATTATGTTGCAAAAGACCTCCTGACTTAAAACAGTCAAAGAAATAATGAAAGAGGTGCCCCAGTGATTTTTCTTCCTCTTCCAAGTTACCATATTCCACTTTTCTTTAATCCTTCTGTGCCCTTTGAAGTGCTGAATGCTTCATTCTACTTCAGATGAAAACACACTAAAATATACCTCTGCAAAGATTAGTCACAAATCCCCCAAAGACACTATAGGCTAACATGGTACAATTCATTGTCAATTCTTTCCCTTTCTGCTCCCACTCAGAGTCTCTTACTTTTTTTTTTTTTTTCCAGACCACAACTGACAAAAGAATTTAATCTGTACCAAGATCTGTCTGCATACCATGTGTAGATTTTATTCTTTCTCAATACTACACTAAATGAACAAATTTTCCCATCAGAAGTGTGCAAATGAATGAAAATGTATCCTCTGCTTCTTTTATCACTAATCATAGTTTAAGACATTCTTGTTTAAAAATTCATTAAAAATGTATCATTCAATGGGATAAAACATAAAACATTGTATTTTACACATAAAACTTGTTCTGCCAGTGAACTTTAGCACAAATATAATGAAAACATAGACCTAATTTGATGAATAAATCAAATTCTTTCTTTCTTTCTTTTTTTTTTTTTTTTTTTTTTTGCCTATGGAATGCTCCATTTTGAGGGAAATGGAGGGAAAAAATTATACAAAAACCAAAACGAGCTTGTCAATTCTAAAATCACATATAAAAAATGAGGTCTCCAATTAAGCAATTCATTTGATACAGATAAAAGGAGCCTATCCAAGATACCCATCAGTTTGTGCAGTTGAATGAATGGTCAGAGTGATAAGACTGGCTATTTGCATAGCCAGTTGTGAACCATACTAAATGGTTCCATCCATCCACAGATGTTTCCATGATAAATGAGGACAGATTCCAACAAACTGCAAAAGCTAAATTAAAAAATATATAAATTGAAAATTATATAAAATTAAAGGTGGTAGATTTCTAAATTAAAACTTCTAAAGGTTTTCACCTAACCCAACGTTGATCAAGGTCTCAAGTGGTGAAGCCAAGCTTCCTTTAATTCTTGTTATGTAAAAATAGTGTTGAAAGACAACTGCAAAAGGGTCTCTCATGTTTTTGTCTCTCTCACTTGCCATGCAAGTGGTATAAGGAAGACATTTGGTCCCTATAATTTTAGACAATATTTTCAAAGATATTTGTCTAATGAGCAGCCTTGAAATAGAGAAAGACAGATTTCCTGGCCATCTTGAAGGAATTACTGTCTCTTTCCAAAACAAAGGCAAGCATTACTGTCCAGAACATACAGATAATACATCCCTTGGAAGAAAAGGCAAATACATTGTCCATTTAAAAAGATTTGGGTTCTCTAAGATAGGAGTTCCTTTCCTGTAATGCAACCTAATGTATGTGCAATATCAACTAGCTTTCTTAACATAACTGTGGGAACTGGGCCTCAGAAAATAGAACAAAAATGCTGATACTCTAGCTACTGTTATTATTCTGAGTAATAACCCATCCTTTAGCTCTGACTCCAGATTCTCATATCTTCTACCAGCATTCATGAAACTTTAGCATGTTAGTTGACTCTGGCTACCTCATTCTAGCCCTGGAAACTTATTTGTGTCATGTTTTTGGCTTTAAAGTCTTTTTGTACTATGACCATTTATTGCAAAAATCGCACAACAGTCAAGGTGTCTGATGGACTTTTCATTATCCCTACCATCCACAGACATCTATATTCCAGAGTAGTGGGGTGGCCTCCCCCCAAATTTCTCAAAGCAATTTCTGATTTTACCTCCTTCTTTTTCTCTTGGTCCTTAAACTTTAGTATTGTAGGTTAGTCATTGACATTCAGAGCATATAATAATCAAAACAAAAGGGACTGGAGTTTACAAAAAAAAATTTTTTTTATAAATTTGAGATTGTGCTCTGGCCATTTTGGGGCACAATCAATCTTTCTTATCCCTAATAATAATACCTATTTAGACTGGTTGATATACGCTCTGAATGGCAGTCTAGCCAAAGGGAGGCCTAAAGGATTTCAACTTAAATTCTTGTTTAGCTATCTGGATTTCCTTGTTGCATTAGCATGGTTCTGGAATATAAAGGATAATAACTGCATAATTGACTACACTGTTATATCCCACTACATTGGTCCATCATGGTATTTATAAATTTTGTAAAAGTTCCCTTGTCTTTCTTCCACCTGACACGTCTAGATAAAATGTGTGGGAATATGTATGAAATGACTGGAAAAAGTGGAAAACTTATGGCTCCTGGAATAGAACACACAGATCTTTGGAGTCAAGGGAGCACAAATTTCAGAACTTAATAAAGGAACACCTCAGATCCCAATTATGGGGAGAAAAGGCCATTAATGAGATTTATCATTCAGAACTGCTAATTGCCTTAGAGCATTACTCTTGAAGGAAAATTACCTGGTGCATCTTTCCCAAATTGTTTCTACTGCTTTAAATTTAATTGACTACGGCATTAACCATCCCATGCCAGATTACTCTGCCCATGATTTGATTGCTTATTTCTTTAAACCTTTCTCATAAAGTTTGAATCAGCAGCAGATGGTCCCCAAACTTACACCCCCCAAGCAAACACCTCACAATACTTGTAGACTTCTCCCCAAACCTTACTGCTTTTCTTCATATTTCCATGAGGTGAACAAATGCCACTTTGGAAGATACAGAGAGGTCACTATAAGAAGCAAAGGATGTGTTTGTTTACCATGTAAGAAGGTGTTTCCTTCATAGGAAAAAGTCAATGTTATAAGCATAATTCTAAGATAATCTCCAGTGACAGATTCTCCTTTACAGTCCCCTCTCCTTTGAATGTACATGGACCCCATATATATGATATCACACCTATGACTATGTTACATTTTAAGGAAAAAGTGTGTTTATCCTGGGCAGGCTTGACTTCATCCTGTTAGACCTTCAGAAGCAGAGATCTCAGGTAGAGAAGGCTTAACTCTATAGTTGTGGATAATCACTATTTTCTCTATTTCTCTATTTTCTAAAATTATGTAACTGAATTAATTAATTATGATTAAAAAGTCAGTCTGTTTTTGTAGCCATTCAAGAAAAAGGCCATGATGCCCCATTTGTTATTTTTATAAATAGAAATGTCTAGGGTACAAAAAATAAGTTAGAGAACTTCAGCTAAAAGTAAGTTTGCAGGTTTCTTTTGCCCTCTTTTTCTCCATTCTATTCTTTAATCATTTATTGTATTTTTAATAATCTCACCTGGAAGTCCTCAAGGATATTAATGACAAAAAGGTAAGTTTTGCAATTTGGATTTTTTTTTCAACTTTTAACTTTGCTTAAATGTCAGATTTTAAATCTTAAGATTTTACGTTCAGATCTCAGAGGGTTTTTGGAATCATTTGAAGTAATCTAGTCTTCATCTAGTCTAGTCTAATCATTTTAATAGTCTAGATAACTATTTGAAGTGAAGTCTGAAACTTGATTTTTATTCCAGAATCTTTTTTATCTCATTGTTGGCCTCCTGAAACTTCCATGTACCTATCAAACAGTTAAAAACTAAGTATTTCTTAGATAACATGAAGGATTAAACACAAACTGTTTACCACATGCGGCTTTTTAAGATGATGTGTTATAGTAGTGTCTGAGAAGCAAGAATACTAAAGCTTCAACACAGAGAAGTGAAAGTTTTCATCCATATACGAAAATTGACTTCAATTAAGTAGATGCAGTATTTGAAATGAAAAATTTAAAAGTCAAAAATAGCCCTTTTATGAATAATGTAGTTTTTGAGTGCAATTAGTTCACTAATGCATAAAAAGATACAAAGATTGCTAATAAAGTACAGCATTTACTTTAAGTAATCTCAATTTTTATGTCTTAACTTTTTATAGAAAGACCAAATTTAAAAGTTTGCATCTATTACTCATTAAGAGACCACCTGAAACACAAATTTTAACTTCTGATAATATATTTAACTTTTGATAATACTGAACAGATTACTTGCACACTGAGTTCTGAATATTAACTATTACTGCAACCACCCCAACCTTTGTGTCTTTAAGCAACAATAGTTTAAGTAGCCTTTAATTCTGTTAATTGGCAATTTAAGATGAGTTCAGATAGATGGTTCTTCTGGTATTAGATATCCTAGGTGGGTTCACTCATGTGTCTACTGTCACTGGGTAACTCATCTGGGACTGACACATTTAGGATGGCCCCATTAATATGTCTTGTTATCAGCTGGGTATCAGCTGGGGTGATAGGAATAACTGGGGAATCTCTCATTGTCTAATAGACTAGCCTGGACTTATGCTCATGATAGCTGGGCAGATTTCAAAAGAAAGAAGTGCACAAGGCTTCCTCAAGTAAAAGCTCAAAATGAGCACCCAGTTACTTCTACCACAGTGTATTGGCCAAGCAAGAGGAGTTGAAGAGACAGCACTACCTAATGAGAGGGGGTTTCAAAATCACACCACTGGGGGTAAATAGCCATTCCAGGACTCCAGGATCATGACCTGAGCCGAATGCAGTCACTTAACCAACTGAGTCACCCAGGTGCCCCGATTTTTTAAAATAAGATTTATCAAGGTATCACATACCATAAAATACACTCATTTTAAGTGTGCAGTCAACATTTTTAAATAAACAGTTATGCAAGCATGGCTATAATCTAATTTTAGAAAAAAATAATTAATTAAATAATAGAAATATTAGAGATAATACACCATTTATATCTAAAAAGCATATATATACATATATAATATAAAATATATATAGTAGAAAAATATATATATGTAGTTCTTTGTTTTTCCCTGAGAAAAACATTTTTCAGATTGTAATTGAAAGAGTATAACATCATGGCACATATAAAAGGAAATGAAACTGCTTTGCAAACGGAAGTGGAAGACCAAATATAACATAGAAACAACACTAAATGAAAGAAAAGAATAAAATGTAAGATGATTGTGCATGAGAATGAACTAACAAAGCAGATGAGCTTCCTCAAGTGAAGGTAAATTAAATATTTGTAGTCAGCTTGATTGATAATGTTCCTGAACGTTAAAGGACCCTGTTTTCAGAAAGGATGAAGGTCAAATAAATGTTACCAAGTATTCCAGCAGCTACTATCCTTGGTCATCTCTAACTTTCTTTAAGTCTCTTTAGCAAAACTTCCTTAATTGCTAGGCTACCTTGCTTGGAATATTATTTTCTTGAGCTCATCCATTCACTCACAAACACTTATTTAATTCCTAATACATGGAAGGCATCATTTTAAGAACAGGGGCTACACTATTACAGAATATCCTCCTTCATGGAGATTACATTTCAGTGGGGGAGAGAGGCAAAAATAATTAAAGAATCAAATACGATATTGGTCTGTGACTAATTCATAAAAGAAAAAATAAAACAGTAAATAAGGCTGGAAAGAGACTGGCAAGGGGTTCCCAGTCTCTTTCCAGCCTATTTCAGATAGAGTGGTTAGTGAAGATGTCTCTGAAGTGGTAACAGTGGAGTAGAGGTTTGAATGAAGTGAGGGAATAAACAATATGAGTATTTGAGAAAACAGCATTCAGGCAAAGTGAAAACTTCCCGTGCTGTAAGGTATTCGAAGAACTGCAACAAAGCCAGAGGACTTAGTGGCTGGATCATATTGGGTTTTATGAGCCAAGGGAAGAATATAGATATTTCTCTAAGTACAATGGCAAGTCACTGATGAGTTTTGCCTAGAAGTCATGAAATCTGATTTCACAGACAAGGCCAAATGGATAAGTACGTCTGTGTATATCTGCTTATCTAATACATGTTGCTGTACTGGGATACACTGAGCTAAAGAAATAAGTTATCAAAGTGTTGTGGTCTATAGGAGTAGGCTTAGGGTAATTACCTACCTAGGACACAGCCATCTATCTAGAGAGAAAAGGCTAATTAAAATGGAAAGATTATATAAAAGAGATTGAGTCAGTTTCCTGGCAGCAGAAAGGTGGTATTTTTTGTTGTTAAAATGAGGTTAAACTGATGAGTACTGAAGTTGACAGATATTGTTCACTAGATGTACAAGTCTGAATTTAAGCCAGTAAGAACAGTATCAATTGGACAATTTCTTTCATTAAAACACAACAATTTGGGGCACCTGGGTGACTCAGTGGGTTAAAACCTCTGCCTTAGGCTCAGGTCATGATCCCAGGATCCTAGGATCCAGCCCATATCCAGCTCTCTTCTCAGAGGGGAGCCTGCTTTCTCCTCTCTCTCTGCCGGCCTCTCTGCTTACTTGTAATCTCTGTCAAATAAATAAATAAATAAATAGATAGATAGATAGATAAAAACACAACAATTTTAGACTTTTATCCTTCACAAATGAATTGGTCATTTTACATACCTATCCCAGCAGCTTTACTCTAAGGCAGTTTTTAAATTTTTTTTCATACTTGTATTTAGTATTTTGGAAAAATAAATAAAGAAATTTTTTTTTTAACTTTTTATTTTTTATAAACATATATTTTTATCCCCAGGGGTACAGGTCTGTGAATCACCAGGTTTACACACTTATTCAGTTGTGGTAATAATGATGTTTTTAATGATATCTTTGTAAATTCTGATCCTTCTGCTTCAGATCCACTCTCATCTTTGGTTAATTCCTACTAATTTTTGAAGACTTAACTTAGTATTACCTCTGAGAAGTGTTTTCTGATCTTTCATATGAATTAGCCATTCAGCTAAATAACAAATATTTATGGAGCACGAATTATGTGTTTATAAATTATTTATTATGTGCTTTTCTAGGCAATGAAAATAGAATGAAAAACAAGGCAGGGTAATTTAATCAACATAAATTCTATGGCTTTTAAGGAGCTTACATTCTAGGGTAAAGAGACAGAACTCTGACACAGCATTTCCTACTATTTAAGTTGTTAATTTCTGAGTCTGATAAGAAGTAAATTAAAATAATGTGGTAGAGACTATCTTATGGGTAGTGGAGGGATTGGAAGAATGTTACAATTAGAAATAAGAGCAAGTGGGAAAACTCTGTTATGAAAGTAGGCTTAGCATGTTCAAGGACACAAAGAACAATCTGAGAGTAGTTGAAATTAATGCTGGTGTTTGGATGAAGTGGGAAAAAGGAAGCAAGTAGGCCAGTTAGAGGAAGATTATAGTAGCCTCCATGAGAGGTATTGGTTTCCTTGACTTGGATTTTAACACTGAAGATATTAAAAAGTGTTTAGATTCTAGATATGGAACAGCAAGGAAAAAAAATTATCGATGTGTTGAATATAGAAAAATCTCAAAAATCAGTCCTGAATTTTGGCTGCAGTGACTGCATTATTGATGATAATGACAATAATAATAATAATAATAATAATAATAATAATGATGATAGAAAATAAGGCTCAAAAGGGATGGATATTATTGCTGCAAGGTGAGGCAATATTTTAATGGTAGAACTAGATTTTAAAGTTCTATTCCAGGATGCCTGGGTGGCTCAGTGGGCTAAGCCTCTGTCTTCAGCTCAGGTCATGATCTCAGGGTCCTGGGACTGAGCCCCACATCAGGCTCTCTGCTCAGCAGGGAGACTGCTTTCCTCGCTTTCTCTCTGCCTGCCTCTCTGTCTACTTGAGATCTCTCTCTGTCAAATAAATAAATAAAATCTTTTTAAATAAATAAATGAATAAATAATAATGTTCTATTCCACTGAGTATATATCACTGTCTTTCTGCCCACCCAAATAAGGAAAACTCATTTTCAGATTAATGTCATTAACCACTCAGTAGCTTTTAGAAAGTAGGTATTAATAATTAGAAAATTATGATGTATTTTAAAACATAAATTTATTTGGCACAACAAGACGAAGTTCAAAGAAAATTATGTCTTTAAAGACATCAAAATGATCTCAGTTGATAGAAAGGGCATCGCAATACTAGTAGTTCTTAAGACTAGTCACAATTTATTACTCAGACATAACTACTTGAAAAAAGAGGATTTCTAGACTTACTCTCTTTAGCTATAGCAATAACAACAGCAGCTGGGCATTTTTGTTCTTTGTTTTATTAACATTTGTCAAACTGCTTACTTCAAAGTGACTGTGAAATGACTTTTAAGTGAATAAATGCAGTAAATGTATATTGTAAGTCTCAGTGTTTCTGTTTATTCTTTGTTTCTGTACTGCTGTTTTTATACCTGAGAAGTGGAATAATGCAATGCTGCTCTAAGTCTACTGCTGAGATTTCCCAATATCCAGTACCAGTCCACTGGAGGTAGAAATCAGCTTCGATTACAAATACCCCTCCTCCTCAAGCCTAGAACAATTATTAAGCACAGTGGGCATTTGGTAACAGGCAAAGATGTCAGTTTTTCAGTGTAGCCTAGAGGTGTTTAAAATGATTGAGTTAGCACTGGCAAAGCTTTTTACACTACATGATCTAAGGTCTCCTTTAAACACATTAAAAACATTACAAATGTGGGCTTTGACCACATTTAGGTTTATGGTTCATAAATTTAATCGAATTAAATTGGAATACCTAATACAGATGCTAAATTCCCTCTCTATCAATTTATAAATTCATTAAAAAAAACTGTTTCTGGAGTGACAACCATGTTTCAGAAATGTGGCAGAGTAGGTCTTGTATATTATATTTACATTTATTGAGTTCCTTACCACTATCATTTAATGAATACTTTAATGTAATTATCTTGTGTGCCTCTGCCCATATTCATTCAGAAAGTTTGTCAGGTATGTAGAATTTGAAATGCAGACTATGGGTGGCTAAAATTGGCAAATATTAGCATTCTATTAAAATGTTTTCTATTAAGTGTTATTTTCTACCATATATTCATCCATTGGAGATCTTGTATTTATAAGTTTTACAGTTCAATCTAAAATACTTCTGTTGTGTCTGATGAAAAAGAACTGGAGAAAATATGTGAAAACTATATTTAGATTATAGCGATTAAGAGTGGCCATAGAGAACTCCAGTCACAATTTTCAGTTAATGGGTAAACTGTGCAGCCCTGTGACATTAGATGACTTTGCAAGACTGCACATCTAGTTTTGGTAGAATCAGGAAAAGAACCTGACTTGCCTTCATTATCTTCCATCTCTCCTTAGTTTCTTTCCAAAATATCAGAGCCACCTACAATTATGATGATGCTAATTCTGCTGCCTTGCGGAGAGTATGTGTTATGGTGAGGAGGAAAAAAAAAAAAAAAGAAAGTAAGTTTCAGGTTTGATATGCCATATCTTAAGACAGGTTCTTTTACTCTCCATCAGGAAATTATTCTGACAATTCTGAGTTATGATATACAGGTAAACTGAATAAAATTACCTGGTAGTCCTGGCAAAATGGCATGTTTTCTAGTAATTTCTTTAGACTAAAATGTTAATCTCTTAAAAAATTTATGAATTCTGTGATTTATTATACACAAAATTATAGATACATCCCAAGTTCAAGCCTGACCCTTAACCTGATCCTTTTTTAACCTTGAACCTTCGGGTTATTAGGTTTTATGTACGTTAGCAAGATGCTCACTATTGCGAAAGAATCCTTGAAGTTAAATATGTTGTCCTCTTTTTATGAGTGAATGAAATACCCCATCAAATCCTATGTGTCTAAATTCAAACAAAATCTTACATGTTGTCTTTCTACTAAGTTATAGAGAAATTCTGACTTTGGGTATATCAAATATTCTCACTACAGTTTTTACACTGTGCATTTTCAGATCAATTTTATCCAATACCACTGAAAAGCAAGTAACCAATTTTCATTATACATAAGAATTCCATAGCTCCTTTGGCTCAATCCCTCCAAAGAAAGATACATTGATACTTCAGGCCAGAAAGTTTAATGACAAACCCTAATTGTGTAACTTTTTTTTTATCATGATAAGAATGTGCCTCTGAGGAAACAGACATTATGCCTGTAAAAGAACACTAGCAGATCAAAAAGAATAAGTCAGTCAGCTGGACTCAGAGCCTAGGAATAAATTAGAAGAAAGAAAAACCCCTTTATAAAACTCTAAGCAGGAGGCTACAATTAGAATGTAAGCTTTATGAGCCCAGTGGTATTATTTTGTACACTTTATATCCCCAGTACCTAGAAAAGTGTTTTGCATATACAAATGCTCAAAACACAATGATAAATAATTATTGAAAGGATGAATTAATAAAATCACATGATATAATATGATAGTAAAAAAATAAATATTCAAGGATGATGAGTCATTCCTGGGTATAAGATTTCAAGTTGTTAATGTTTTCGTTTTGTTATTTTATCAATGTATACTATATACTATTAACTTTGCTTTTCTTTTTTTAAGAAAGACAACTTACTTGTAACAGGAACTGAGAATTTTGCAGTTATTATTTCACCTGAAATTGTGTTCAGATTGCATTTGGGTTATTAATCTCTCCAGTAGTGCAATACATTACATTCTACCTATAACTAAAGATTTTTTTTAAAAGAACTTTAGTGAAAATGTGCACACAAGGTCACAATCTGTGTCACAATCCAAAATAAGACAGATAATGGAAGAGACGCTCAGATGACTTATTTAAAAGCTAAAAATCTCACTGAGATAAAAAAAAAAAAAAAAAAACCTAGTGCTGGGAAGTAAGTAAAGCTTTTTTATAAAATGCCGAACTATTCAAATAAAAACTAGGCAGACTTTCAGATGAGATGATGACACAAGCATACACATTCAACATTTCTCATTGTAATGACCAAATTAATGTATAAAACAAGGAAGAAATGAAACTAGGGAAGAATGACATTTAAATGCCAGATACTTCAAGAAATTTCTGCTAGATACTGTAAGGATGAGATTAATTGATAGAAATCTGGTCTTATTCAATAACTTACAGGTGACAAATAAGCTTAACAAGAAAAAAAAATTTTAAAGCATTATTACTTATGAGGTACAAGGCACTCTTCTATAAACTTTACGTGTGTTAGCTTATTTAATTCTCCCAACTCCATCAATTAGCTATTCTTGTAAGCAGGAAGAATTTCAGTTACTTACCTAGGAATTCACATTATTACTAATTTTCAGGGCTAGAATTCAACCTCAAGCAATTAAATCCTAGAGCTAACATTCTTAACACTCTGTTGTCTTGACTTACAAATTAATGGTTAAATAAATGATAATATATCTATGTACTTTAATTCTACATAGTCATTAAAGGTGTAATTTGGAAAAAAATATTTAACAACATGAATAAATATTTCCAACTCATGGCTGAATTGGAAAAAAAATCTAAATCAATAGGAATGGATGCATATACATACAATGTGTTTTGCTAAGCAGGTTAACAATTATATTTGTTTTTCAGGAAGCAAGTGAGTGGTTTCTTCTCCACATCATTGTATGTGAGACTATCTCATTATTGCTTTAATTCATGAATGAAACTTTCTTGAATATACAGCACAGAATATACAGATCCTGAACAGCACAGTGGTGAAGGATGCCAACCTGCCTGCAAAGTCAAAGATCTGCCTATAACTTTTCACTCCCAAAAGGCTACTCTTGACAGAAGCCTTACCAGTATCATAAACATATGATTAACACATATTTTATATAATATATATATCACATAGTGTAATCTTATAATAAAGTAAGGTAGAGAAAAATTTATTAAAGAAATCATAAGAAAGAGAAAATATATTTGTACTACTATACTTTATTTCTCAAAAAAAGTCTATGTGGACCCATGCTGGTCAAACCTGCATTCTTCAAGGGTCAATTATATAATATTTAGTCACATCTTTTTATATTCAGAATAAGAAAGTCAGTATATCAAAGGACTACTAGTAAACTTGTGATCAGTTAAACATATGGAACAAAACAGAATGTTGTAGACATGAGAAAAAGCTTATAAGAAAATCCTAGAATGATTTTTGATAAAACTATTATAATAAATTTTCTTCAATTCCAGATTAAAACAGTCCATCATTTACTATTTTTTCCTTAGATAACCACCATTGGATAAATATAAGTTAAGCTTAATTCTTATAAATACACAGATAATTATTAGTAGAATTATAAATAAGATTACTACCATTCAAATTAGATAACATACAATCTTAATAGAAAGTGTTAAAAAGTTGAAACAAAAAATAGAACTGTATTGCTTAAAATAAAAATGGCTAAAACTAAGTAGCAAATTTAATGATAAAATAATAATAAGTTAGGATTCTATTAATGATAAATTAGGCAACTGAAACCACTGTCCCATTAAAGGCCTGGGATTTCAGTGCAGAGTTCAGAGCCATATTTTACCCTTAGTAACTTGAAATGGAAGGAGACTTCGAGGATGAACAACATTCTTGATTCTATTACAGATTTAAGATAATAAGATTGGTGTCTGAGTCTAACAAAGGGATGAGGGCAGGAGAAAACAGTTTTAAAGCACTGTAATCTAGTAGTACAGTTGGGCTGCAAGAAAGCATCCTCAGCTAATTTTGGCAGTCATTTTAATCCACAGTACTACTGTGCTTGGGCTGCTGAGAGAAGAAAACCAAATAATCTCTAGAAAAATATAATATCATTCTAGGCCTCACATTATTCCCCAAAACAAATTTTAAAACACAAATGCATATTGTAACACATGCAAGAAAAAATACTATAGCAACATCTGTCTATGCCCCTCCCACCGCCATGAGAAAACTGACAAAGGCTTTCCCCAAAAAATAAATATGAAGCTAGATAAAATAAAAGCAACCATTTGACTTCTCTGGCAACCGACCAAAGGCAACAACAGTCAGTGCATTTATTTGTGCTTGAAAAACTGCTGATCTTCAGCAAGAACATCTGAATCTGTGGCATTGTGCCTTAAGACTGCTTCCATCTCTCCCCCATCCCTACCGTACAGCTACACTGGTGTGGAAGCTCTTTCAGACAGTAAAGGCCATAAAAGTGGTGAGTTTTCAGCTATTTGGGAAAAAAACAAAAAACAACCTAACTTACAAAACCAGTGTGTAATAGTCACACTCAGTGGGCATTATTGGTAGAAATGACAAAACAGCCTTAACTACCTGAAGTTGAATAAGCATGTGCTTCCCTAAGCCTGTGTACATGTATAATGAAAAATGGACAGAGTTCCAACCAGCTTTATAAATCCAGAAAATATGGAGGATAAGTACATGTGAATAGCAGATGCAAGAGTCCAATAAATGTAAAAGATAGAAAGACTTACAAATGGCCTGAGCTTTCAGTGTCTTCCCTTAAGCATAGAGATATCAGACAGAAGCTTTACTAGATTGAGGTAGTTAGTCACAATCTCTATCTAATATCTACCTGTGCACGAATCTAAAAAAATGTAAGAATGACATCTATGAAGTCAGGTTAAAAACAAAGGCATTTATTTTTTCTAAATTAGAGACATCTGCAGTACCTCACTGCAAGTGAGAGTGGTTTCACAAATTTAGTTTGACAAGTTATCAAAGAAAGAAGCAAATAGAAAAAGAGACACAAAACAACAAAAACAAATTTCAGAGGGAAAATCAAATCTATAATTGGTACAACATGTCATCTAAAATATTCAATTTTGAAAGAAATAAGAAAGTGATCCATATTTTAGGAGAAAAATTGTCCATAGAATTGTCCATAGAATTTGGAAGTTTCCAAATTTCTCATATGTTGCTTAATAAGCAGTAGACAAATACTTCAAAACAGCTACTATATTAAAAGAAATAAAGGAAAGCACACTTTAAAAAAATTGAGGAAAAAGTACGTAAGCAATAGAGATAGAAATTATGAAAAAGACCCAAATGGAATTTCTCAAGTTGAAAAAAGTACAGTAACAGTAATTAAAATTTAAAAATTTTACTAAGGCAAAGATGGTGGTGTAGTAGGAGGACCTCTGATTTGCTTTGTCCCTCAAACATAGCCAGATAATTATCAAATCATTATGAATACTGAAGAAAGCAATCTGAGGACTGATAGAACAAACTGCACAACTAAACGGACAGAAGAGGCCACTTCAAGGAAGATGGGAAGTGTAGAGACTTGTTACAGAGGAGAAACAGACTGTGGGTGCTGTGGAGGGGAGGGAATTCTGGTAGTGGAGAAAGGTGAGAGAGAGTGAATGGAGTACACAGGGACAAGCACAAAGAGTTCCCCAAAACCACTGGCTTGGAAAAGGAGAGGGGGTGAATTTCCTGTTTTTGCAACCAGTGGGTCTCAGAGACTGGAGTTTCAAAGGTCCCCAGACTTAGCTGTGATAGAGACCTGGCGCCCCTGCCCTACTCCTGAGCAGAGGCAGGCAAATGATCCCAGGCAGACTGCATAAACTGAGGACCACCTAAGGGGCACAGGGAAAGACAGTGCGTACTTTTTGGAGCACATCTGTGAGAGGTGGCATTGCCTCTCCACAGACAAAAGAACCAGCAAGTGCCATTTCCCTCTCCCGCTCCTCAGCATAAACCAAATTCAGTAAACAACACAGAGCTGATACTGACTATCTAACCTGCTTACACCAAGTCTGCCCCAATGTGCTCCACTGGTATAGCTTTTCTCAGGCAAACTGGCTACAAGTGTCATGGACGCCTCCCCCAGAAGACCAGCACAAACCCTGCATGCACCACACCTACCATAAAGCTTGCAAAGCTTCAATTCTAGTGGAAAGAGAATCAGGTCTCTTTTAGCAAGCAGACAAAGACACACCTAGTTAACACTCAATACACTGTGGTCAAGGTCCAAATACTCCCCACAGAGGCAAGGAGAAATTCTGCAGAGAACTGACCTGAGGGATTGAGCAGCCATAACACAGCAGCATAGTGCATATAGCACATAACAGAGATACTTCCTGAGGTTCCAAGCCCTGGACATTATAATGAGCACTGAGGACTCTATGCTTAGCATGGAGTCTGCTTAAGATTCTCTTCTACTTCTGTGCCCCCTATGCGCTCGCATGTGCACTCTCTCTCTCTCTCTCTCTCTCTAAAATAAATAAATAAATCTTTAAAAGAAAAGGAGATATATGAAAAACATTTATGAAACTGTCAAATAAGAATGTAATTATATCAGTAATCACTTGTAAATGGTCTGGACACTCTACTCAAAATGCATAGATTATTAAACTGGATTAAAAAGCAAGATTAAACTATGTGTTGTATTTAAGACTATACTTCAGTGCACTGACAAATAGGTTGAAAGTAAAAAATGTATTCTACATAAACAGTACTATGAAAGATTTTAAATGCTTATACATGTTGCATCACCACTTCCTCATATCAGGAAGATCATATACAAAACAGACTTTAAGACAAATTTTTGAATGATAAAAAGAAATATTTTATAGTGATAACATGGTCACTGTTTCCAAAAAATATGACAATTATAAATGTATACACATTTGAGAACAGGTACTTAAAAATTCATCAATCAAAAACTCAAAGATATAAAAGAAATAGATAATCCAACAATATTAGTTAAAGATGTATTTCTTCACTCACTGATTTATAGAACAATTTAAATAGAAACTCAGGAGGATATAGAAGACTGTAACAACACTATCATTCAGCTTAATCAACTAACATTCATAGAACAGTTCAAATAAGCTGTACAATACACATTCTCCTTAATGGTATATGGACCATTCTATAGAACAGAACATACACTAAGCCACAAAATCAATCTCAATAAATGTAAATAGGTTGAAATCACACAAGAATATCTGCAGACAAAAATGGAATCAACAACAACAAAAAAGAAAAAATGGAATTAAATTGGCAATCAGTAAAAAATAAATCAGTCAAAAAGTCCGCCCCAACATATGGAAATTATGAAAAACATTTCTAAATACTTCATTGGTCAAAGAAGAAATCAGAAAGGAAATTAGAAAATTTTAAGAATGAAGTAGACTTTAAAACATAATTGACTAAACAGGAAATAGGTATTATTTATATAAAAATATCTAGGGTAATCCCTAAGAAATAATACAAGTAAAACATTTTTGAGATGAAAAGCCTACTAAGAAAATGCATAAAACATAATTGTCATATAATAGAAATTGAAAGAAACAACAAAGAAAAAAAATAGACTGTTTATTTCTCCTTAAGTCAAAGAAAAAAAGGAGACTGTTTACAATTTAAGACTGAACATGTTTAGGACTTATGTGAAACACAGAACTAAACTAAACTATCTTTCTTTTTTTTTTTTTTAAGATTTTATTTATTTATCAGAGAGAGAGCAGGCACAGGCAGACAGAATGGCAGGCAGAGGCAGAGCGAGAAGCAGGCTCCCTGCCGAGCAAGGAGCCTGATGTGGGACTCGATCCCAGGACGCTGGGATCATGACCTGAGCCGAAGGCAGCTGCTTAACCAACTGAGCCACCCAGGCATCCCAACAATACTAGTAGTTCTTAAGACTAGTCACAATTTATTACTCAGACATAACTACTTGAAAAAAGAGGATTTCTAGATTTACTCTCTTTAGCTATAGCAATAACAACAGCAGCTGGGCATTTTTGTTCTTTGTTTTATTAACATTTGTCAAACTGCTTACTTCAAAGTGACTGTGAAATGACTTTTAAGTGAATAAATGCAGTAAATGTATATTGTAAGTCTCAGTGTTTCTGTTTATTCTTTGTTTCTGTACTGCTGTTTTTATACCTGAGAAGTGGAATAATGCAATGCTGCTCTAAGTGAAACATCACATTTCAAAGTCAATTGTTCATAAGCTTTTGATTATTATCACATAGCTCACATGTCTTTCTTTTTATTTTTATTTTTAAAGTTTTCTTTGTTTTTGAGAGAAAGAGAGAAAGTAAGCACAAATGGAGATGAGTGGAGCAGAGAGAGAATCTTAAGCAGGTTCCACTCCAGCTGAGAGCCCAACTTGTGCCCAGTCTCAAAACCCTGAGATCATGACCTGACCTGAAATCAAGAGTCAGAGACTTAACCAACTGAGCCACACAGACGTTCCCACATATATTTCTTTTAATAGATGAACACTGACTATATATCACCCTGATAAAAGCCTCAGATTTCAATAATATGATTCTTAAATGTTTAATTGGAAGGAGATTTTACAATGGATGCTACAGAAAATGCCAAATTTAGTAAAACATTTTAAGAGTTCAAAATGTATTTCTTTCCTAGCCTACTGAAAAATTACATTTATTTCTAATGACTACAGCAACTCTAAGAATAGATTTATTTTCTGTAGTTGAGGTGCTAGAAACAAGGCTAATTTATTTCATCTTAATTTAAATCCAATATAGTTAACATACAGTGTTATATTAGTTTCAGATGTATAATATAGTGTTCAACAATTCTGTACATTACTTATTGCTTGTCAAGATAAGTGTAACTCTTAATCTCCTTAACCTATTTCACTCACTTTTCAAAGAAAAAAAATGGAACATTCTGTAAGCAGTGAAAAGACAAAAAAAATGAGCAAAAACTGAATTGTACCACCTATCATACAATTGAACATTTAATATGTGCTCTATGAATATTTCTTAAATGTTACTAACTTTATACCAAATGTCTTCTTCTCAAGACCAATTTTTTATTGTTCAAATAGAAATATTTGTATGATGAAGTCTGCTTAATTAATGCCTAAGTAGGTTAAAATAGGCAGTTCTTTCTTCCAAAGACTGAAGAGTCCATAACTTGCTGGACACAGAAAAATTCAAGAATTAATTTATTACATAATTTTCTATGTGTGACTTTGATTTAAGTGTGTATTTCTTACTACAAAAGAGGACAGTATGCATGGAAAATGTGGGATACTGTACTTGTCAAAAAGGAATTGAGGTTACATAATGTACAATTTCAACTTCATGACATTCTAGAAAAGGCAATTCTATGGAGACAGTAAAAAGATCAATGGTTGCCAGAGGTTAGGAGGGAGAAAGGAACCGGGAGAGTACAGAAAAATTTAAGGACAGTAAAACTACTCTGAATCATACTAAATGGTGAATATATCTCATTACATATTTGTCCAAACTCACAGAGTATACAACACCAAGAGTGAATCCTGATGTAAATTATGGACTTTGACCCATAATAATGTGTCAGTGTAAACTCATCAACTGTAATGAATGTATCACTCTGGTGGGGAGGAAGAAATGTTGATAACTGAGGAGCCACTTATATGTGTGAGTGTAAGGGAGATAAGGGAACTCTATATTTTCTGCTCAAAATTACTGTGAACCTAAAACTGCTTTAAAAAATTAAGTCTACTTCAAAAAAAAAAAAAAATAAAGAGAGGGTATAGGTTAAAAGATGCCTGAGTGTGAAATGAAGGATACAGTAATCTTAATTTACAACTGTATATAGAGATTACACACATATCGCACAGTATAAATTGATGCTAAAATCCCAGAAAAGTGTGCCTCTACATCTGGGTAAATTCAGAAGTCTCATGATACAACACACCCAGATGGATAATTTAAAATTTACATCCAATGGTAAGTTTTTCATAGAGAAGCTTAATTTTTTGAGGGAAATCATGTTTATATCCAGCGACAAAAAGCAACTAAATTATTTTAGGATATTGCATGTAAATCATCCTCTACAACTAAAGAAGGAGGAGCAAGAAAAAGAAGAGAACACATATTAAAGAATAAGTTACTGATAGATAATTTTTTGCATACAGTAGGTTTGGTGTGATAAAAAGAAGAAACCATGTAAGAACCGAATGAATTCTCAATTAAGTTCAATTAAATTGAAATTCAAGCCTAGATACCCATGAAGGAATTTAATGGTATAATGGCAAATCTAGGAAGAAAATCATCAGATATTTCCTACCTCACATATTTTATTATCCTGATATTATACTGTAGTGGTTAATTTTGTGTCTGATTGTGCTAAGCAATGCCAAGATAACAGGTAAAGTAAATTACTTCTGGCTGTACCTGTGAAGGAGTCTCTGGAAGAGATCAGCATTTGAACTGGTAGACCAGGTAAAGAAGATCACCCTCACCAGTGTAGGTGGGAATCATCCAATCTGTTAAGAGTCTGAATAGAACAAAAAGGTGGAGGAAATACAAATTTGCTCTCTTAGTATGAGCTGGGATATTCATTCTTCTCTTATCCTCAGACATCAGTGCTCTTGGTTCTCAGGCCTTGGAACTTGGACTAAAGTACACCACCAAGTTTTCAGGGTATCCAGTTAGAGAAGCAGATCATGAGGATTTCTCAACCAATAATCACGTGAGCCAGTTCCTATAATTAATTTATATATAGGTATAAATGTAGATATAGATAATCTTATTGGTCTGTTTCTCTGGAGAACCCAAATACATATATGTTCGTCACAAAACTAATTCAGCACTCACCAAAGCACATACCCTCCCCCCAAAATAATAATAAATAAATAAATAAATAAATAAATAAACTAATTCAGTTACCATACAAAAAATAAGCTTTGAGTTGGAAAATATGTTTTGCTCTAAATCATTATGAGTAAATAAAACAATCTTATTGGTCAAGAGAAAAAAATGCAGTTTTTTTCTTTGTGGCTTCAAACTGAATACAATTTCAAGTATACTAGGTATTCATGAGTTCCAAAATGTAATTCCCAAAATATAGTTATTTGTTCAATTGACAATTTTATACCTATGGTGTTTTAATTTGAAAGTAAGAAAAGATAATTACACTTTTAATTTTCTCATTTTCTACAAAATAAAATGTTCCTGACAATAATCTTTCTGTTTTTTGAAAGAAAATTACTATGATTGAGATGTCACTTTGAGTATTATGAAAATTTAAAAAGGTTTTTTATTATGTAAAACATAGATTATTTAAGTATTGTAATTATTATAATATCTAAACTCATGTGGAAACAGACTTGATTATAAAATAAAGAAAAAAGGAACATGATTTTAATTTGAATTAATTTAAAACTATCTTTTTCTATATATATAGTGATTTTAGTTTTAGTTTCTATGCTTCTCTTACCTGTAACTGCACAAAATGAATAGTTCACATTAAAATTTCTTTTTTAAGCATAGAGAATCACTTTTCCCTTATCATTATATGACTACCATTTTCTCATCACACACTCCTTCAAAACAGACCGTCTGTTTTTTTCAGTTCCTCTGAAGGCTGCTTGCTGATTGTGATGAATACTTCTCCCCAACAGAAAACCATAAATGAAATCAGAGATTAAGTAGCAGCCTGAAAATAGTCCTCCCTGCCCAGTTCCTTCTGTCCCTTACCACCTACAGAATCTTTGAAAAGGGGAGACTCAGTGCACTGTTGATATGTTTGTGTCCCCACAGTGAGGAAACAACTGATTTAAAGTATGATTTTAATGTACAAAACTGGTTTTCCCTGTCTAGAGGAAGAATAAATCATCAAATGTGTATCTGTGATGTTTCTCAATGGCATTTACTGTTTTTGATATTAAAATGTAGAGATGTAAAATCTATTTCAATATAATAAATCAAATATATATTACATCTATAAAATAACCAAAAAAGTAGAATATATTAAGAATGTGAAAAAATATTGAAGAACACCTATCATTGCAAATAAAGTAGTAGATTCTTAGTGGGAAGAGAGTCCTACATGTATGAAACAAATAAAGAACTTTATAAATAAATCACGAAGTGAATGAAACTTAGGGCCAAATTTATTGCCAGTTAGTATGTTTACCCTTCATACGTATCATATGCATAATGGTTAAGTGAAAATATTTGTGTTAACTCTACTGATGATATAGCTAGCCTAAAAACTATTTCCTTTTATGCCACTGCTAATCTGTGGTTCATGGAGTAATTATACCCTTCATTCATTTATTCCACAAATATTAATGCCTAGTGTTCTAGACATTCCATAAAGAAATGAATCAAATCCGACACTATACTTGGCCTTAGGGAGCTCAGATTATAATGACAGAGATGCACTTTAATCAAAGAACCATGATACCGGTTAATTTAAAATGGTATGATTTGGGGCACCTGGATGACTCAGTCAGCTAACTGCCTTCTGCTCAGGTCATGGTCCTGGAGTTCTGGGATGAAGCCCCACAGCCTGCATCCGGTTCCATGCTCACCGGGGAGTCTGCTTCTTCCTCTCTGACTGCTCCTCCCCTCTCTCAAATAAGTAAATAAGTAAGTAAAATCTTTTAAAAAATAAAATTTAAAATTGAATGGTAAGAGTTACAAAAAAATACAGAGGTAAGAAGACAAATAGACATTGATTCTACTCATGAAAGGAGTTTAGAGAATGTCCCCTGAAGTAAATGATGTATAATTTAGAAATTATAATTTAGAGAATGAAAATTAAGAGTGAGGGATGCCTGGGTGGCTCAGTGGGTTAAGCCTCTGCCTTCAGCTCAGGTCATGATCTCAGGGTCCTGAAATCGAGCGCCGCATCGGGCTCTCTGCTCAGCAGGGAGCCTGCTTTCCCCTCTCTCTGTCTGCTGCTCTGCCTACTTGTGGTCTCTCTGTCAAATAAATTAATTAAATATTAAGAAAAGAAAACTAAGAATGAAATTTAGAGGAATTCAGAAAATAAAAATCAGTGGGTCCTACAACTATAAGGAGTAGGGAGGTGGAAGGGTTAATGCAAAGATTTTGAGGTCAAGAAAGCACAATGTGAGAAAATTATCAAGGATAAAATTCAGACTGGAAAATGGAAATATTTTGGATAAATCTGGAAAAACAGACAAGAATCAGGTCATAAGCTCTTATGTTACATGCCATAACACAATTTTTTAATTACTAAAAAATACAGAAAGCTATGGAAATATTTTGGAAAGGAGAGTAAAAAGTAAAATTGTGCTTTAAATAGACTTGTTCAGATTAAGAAGAAAGTAGTAGAGTAGAAGAGTATATTAATATTACAGCTTTATCAGAACTCATCACTTTTTCCTTGGTGGGAAAAGAGATCCATTGTTTTGTTTGGGAAAAAATTATGTTATGGATAATTACTTTGTTAACCAGATCAGGTAAAGATCACCATGAAAAATACTTTTTAAATGATTATGAAATTTATCTTGTAAATAATCTATAATAGTATCTTAAGTGTTTTAGATATATTATTCATCCAGCACTTTTTAATAATTATTCCATTTGGATTGTAGAATAAAAGGAAGACTCCTCTGACATCACTGCCCACAAATAATGTGACTTTTCTGAAACCCTTTCTGTGACAAAGTGAAGATCGGTGACACAGTATCTCTTGTTGATCAGACAGCTTTATGCTGGCTTTCCTAGTGCTGTAAGGAACTGAGAGAAATGTCCATGACTGTGCTTCTATTTTTAGTGGAATTAATATTTCATGGATTCTACCTCTGTCTATTGCATTAAACAATAATGAACTGAATTATGCCTGACAGCTGTTTTCCATTTGTGTTACTTTTTCCTCACATAAAAAAATAATAATAATTCACATTGCTTAGTAACATGAACTCTGCTTGACAGCTAGCTGATTTTCTGTCAGTAGCCCTTGGAGTCTAAAGGAACATTTATGATGGATTAAATTTAAAAAGCAAACAAACATCAGTGAAATAAAAGGGTCTTCAGTTATCTATATTTAATTTTTAACTAAAGTATGCATCTATTCTAGTAAAATTGTTAAACTGAGGAAGTATTTATCAAGCTGTGATTTAATTACTGGAATAGTTGAGCTATTTGTTAGTTTGATCTCTGAAATGGAATCAAAGTTTGGCTAATATTAAAAATATCCTTAAATAAACCTTGTATAATAACTAAATTTAATGGTTTTTAAGGAAATTTTGTCTTTAGAAGTTTTCATTTCAATTTTACTTTTGATAAGTAGGATTGTTCAATACTAAAAAACATGTCTACTCTTTCAGGTTTCTCTGTTATTATTGAACCTGAAGACATTTACTTCAGTTGTATTTCATTTCTAAACACTTCAGAAGGTGCACTTAAATTTTTTTGGTTTATTAAAGAGGAGGATGGTGGTCGTAGTGGTGGTGGTAGTTTCTTCTTCTCCTCCTCCTCTTCCTCCTTCTCTTCTTTTTAAAATTTTGTTTATTTATTTGAAAGAGAGCAAGAACGAGAGAGACAGCAGGAACAGGGTGAAAGGCAGAGGGAGAAGCAGACACCCTACTGAGCAGGGAGTCCGATGTGGGGCTCAATCATAGGAACTTGGGACCATGACCTGAGCCAAAGGCAAACACAAACAACTGAGCCAACCAGACTCCCCTCTTCTTCTAACAACACATCTTTCTTTAGAGAACTAAATGAACTTTACAATTAAATATATTAGCCCCATTATCTTTCATAACACCCCAATAATTCAACATCTACGAAACCATAATTCTAAGTGGAGTTAGTCATATTAAAAGATATAGGGGCACCTGGGTGGCTCAGTGGGTTAAGCCTCTGCCTTCAGCTCAGGTCATAATCTCAGGCTCTCTGCTCAGTGGGGAGTCTGCTTCCCCCTCTCTCTCTGCCTTCCTCTCTGCCTACTTCTGATCTCTCTTTCTGTCAAATAAATAAATAAAATCTTTTTTAAAAAGCTATATAACTTCTTGAAAATGCACTTACATGTAACCTTTCTATGGCATCTTTAAGAAATCTCTTGGATTAACTAGGATAAGCCTTGCTTTCCTACTAATATAGGAAAGAAATCAGTATTTAGAAATCTATAAACAGCTGTTTTCAGGTATTAGAAAAGAGGTACTACAGGACTGTGATACATGAGGGAAGGGGACACATAAGGAGATCCCATATTTGTCTCAAATTTCTGCAGAGGCACTTTCTGGTCTGTGGTGCAGCTATCTGGAGTCCGAGCACATGCACTTGGCCTCGCTGAGCCGAAGACTAAGTTTGCAGAGTAAGACTATTGAGTGGACTGATTTGTGAAGTATGATAAAGTAGAGGAAACAGCTAAGCAGAAATATGGCACTAGAAGGTTTCCAATCACCATTCTACTCTGTTTTCACAAGTTCAGCTTTTTTAGATTCCACTTATAAGAAACATCATTCAGCATCTGTCTTTCTCTGTCTGACATAACTTATTTGGCATAATAACCTCAAGGTCCACCCATGTTGTTGCAAATGGCAAGATCTTCTTTGTAATGACTAATATTGCATTGTATGTATAGACCACATCTTCTTTATTCATTCATCCGTTGACAGATGCCAGTTGTTTCCATGTCTAGGTTACTGTAAATGATGTTGCAATTAACATGGGAGTGTGAGTATTTCTTTGATATCCTGTTTTCAGTTGCTTAGTATATATACTCAGAAGTGAAATTGCTGAATCATATGGTAATTCTCTTTTTAATTTTGGGGGGAAATGTAATGTCATTTTCCATAATGGTTGCACCAATTTATATTCTCACCAAAAGTATACTAGGGTCAACTTTACTTCACATCCTCACCAACCCTTGTTAGCTCTTCTTTTCTTGATGATAGGCACTTTAATAGGTGAGAGGTGATTTCTCATTGTGACTTTGATTTTATTTTCCTGATATTAGTTATGCTGAGCATCTCTGCATGTACCTGTTTGCAATGTGTATGTCTTCTTTGAATAAATGTCTACTTAGTTCCTCTGACCATTTTTTATTTGATTACAGTTTCATTAAGTTGCATAAGTTCTTTCTGTATTTGGGTATTAATCATTTATCCAATATATGGTTGGCAAATATTTTCTGCAATACATAGGTTGCCTTTTTATTTTGTTGATGGTTTCATTTGCTGTGCAGAAACTTTTGTTTATGTAGTCATTTTTTGATTAATGCTTTTGTTGATTACGCTTTTGGAGTCATGTCAAAAAAAAGAGAGAGAGAGAGAGAAAAGAAAAGAAAAAAAAAAAGCCAATAACAATGTCAAAGAGCTTCTTCCCTATCTCTCATTCTAGTTTTATCGTATCAGGTCTTATATTTAAGTCTTAATCCATTTTGAATTCATTTTTTTTGTTTGTTTGTTTACAATTTTTTCTTTATTTTTCCATAGTTGTTCATCCACTAGCAGAGATAATCGATAGCAGAAGGAAAGGAGAAAATAGTATTAAAAAAGACAGAAGACTTTATTTTATCTAACATTTAACTTCACAATTGATACAGTAATAATAGATCATACTGTCTCTTTTCTGTTTAGAGCTCCATCTCAGTCATTGACTTTTTTTTTTTTTTTAATTTTGAATTCATTTTTTGAGTGGTATAAGGTAGAGGTTCAAATGTGGTTATCCAGTTTTCCCAGCACTCTTTGTTGAAAAGACTATCCTTTCTGCACTGAATGTTCTTGGCTCACCTGTCAAATATGAGTTGACCATATATGCAACTGTTTATTTCTGGACCCTCTATTCTGTACCACTGGTCTATGTGTCTGTTTTTATGCCAGTGCCATGCTGTTTTAATCACTAATGCTTCACACTATAGTTTGAAATCAGGAAGTGTGATGCCTGTGTAGCAGACATTTACGCTGCTACATTCTAGCATTTTACCCTCAATGACAGACTGGCTTAACTACTTTTTCATAAATGTAATATGCCATTATGTATTCAGAAAGTCCTCATTTATAGGTCTTTCAGGTATTGGGCAATCAGTTATAACAACACAGAGAAATGAAGAATTTTGTATTGCATTCAAGGTAATAATTTTGGAGCTCAAGGTAATTTAATAATTGGAAAATTGAAAGATGTTTTTATCTACAAGATGGTTTAAATTTTATTTTATTCAAATGGCTGCACTGATATAATAAAAATTAATGGATAAAAGTTTACAATGAAATACATCTCTTTTAAGAATGATCATGAAGCATTTTTAAGCTTTCTTTTTATTTTTTAAGAATTTAGTATCTCAGTAAAGTTGTTATAAAAAGATTAAAACCAATTTTATTTATCTGGGATAGACAACAGAACACATAGGTTAAGTAAGATATAAGTCTCTATAATGTGTACAGAAAAGTATGTTGAGAAACAGACTTATGCATACAGATACTAGATTATTTATGTCCAGCTTACATAAAATTTTAGATAGGACAACACATAAAAATGTATACTGCCATCACATGTTTTAAAAATTTCCCTCCCTTAATCGTGTTTATTAAAGAAATTTTGTGAACATGTGATCTTCTTAGTCAATTGCTGACTGGTCTGAAATACATAAATAAAATACATGAAAGTGGAAAAAAAAAAAAAAAAAGAATTTAGGGGCACCTGAGTGGCTCAGTGGGTTAAGACTCTGCCTTCGGTTCAGGTCATGATCTCGGGGTCCTGGGATCGAGCCCCGCATCGGGCTTTCTGCTCAGCAGGGAGCCTGCTTCCGCCTCTCTCTCTCTCTCTCTCTGCCTGCCTCTCTGCCTACTTCTGATCTCTCTCTCTGTCAAATAAATAAAAAATAAATCTTAAAAAAAAAAAGAATTTATTTTTAAGGGATGCCTGAGTGGCTCAGTTAGGCATCTGCCTTCAGCTCAGGTCATGATCTAGGAGTCCCAGGATCAAGACCTGTCTCTCAAATCCCTGCTCAGCATGGAGTTCTGTTTCTCCCTCTGACTCTCCTCCATCTCATGCTCTCTATCAAATAAATACAATCTTAAAAAAAAAAAAAGAATGTATTTTTAAGTAATATCTACACCCAACGTGGGGCTCAAATTCACAACCCTGAGATCAAGAGTCACATGCTCTAACAAATGAGCCAGTCAGGTGATCTGTAAAGCATTAATTTCAAATATTAGCATTTTAAAATTCAATATGATTGAATAAAGAAAAAAATATTCCTTGAATTAAAATAGGTCACTTGTCTTTGAAGGATTATTCTTCTGTGGTGTGTAATTATTTATCATGATCAAAGAAAGGTATGAGTTGAATTAAAATTAATGTATCTTTGCCTTATATACACTGGGTTAAAATCTGCAGTCTTTGGTTTCACTTCAACTTATATTTATGTGTTGTAACTTTACCAATTTAGCTGAAGCTCTATTTCACATTTATAGAATAACTGAAAATAATAATCTGCTTCTAAAGTATTTGGAAATCCAAGTACAAAATTGCTGTAAAATACAAAGCATTCCTTTAATAAGATATAAAAACATTGAATTCTGAGGTTCTTGCTGAGTATTTCATTTCAAGGTATTTCATGGTAATATGTCTCCAGCTAATTTCTCTGGCTATACAGGATATGCCTGCTTTCTGTCTCTTCTGATAAATGACATCTTCCTACTTCTGTATTCCATAACTTGTGTTTTTGAAATTATAAATCTTTTAGAATAGAGGCCTAGTAATGACTTGGCCAAAAATCTTTCAAAATCTCCATCCCCAAACCCTAAAATTATTATTTGCAAGTCTAAGTTGTATTTCCGCTAAATTAAATTTTTTTTTAGTCTAAATTACCAGCTCAGTCCAATCTTGGTTTTACTTTTCCATTTTCTTTTATAAGATGGATCACTTACTTTTGCATCTTTTAATATGCTTTTAAATAATTTCTGTGGTTTAAAACGTCCTGAGAAGAAACTTGGGGAAAGTACTCTTTTGAGTGCTACTACGATAGATTCTTTTCACTGCCCTTGCATGTCACTATGACAGTCCTACACAAAAACTCTACTTGAAGTATGAAAATTAGTATAAGTTCATGAAACAGAGATGAAGTTGAGCTAGCTCTTAAGGAAAGTAGAGTTCAAAATATCGTGTTTTTCTTCAATGGGATATACGTACCCAACCTACAGTTGAGCTTCTTTGGGTTTCTAATGTATTTGTTCATCATTTTATCAAAAATCTTCACAAAAATACTTATTAAACTTATATGCTTTGACAGTAACATCTGTAAACATGGGTGCTATTGATTCAGCCCAGAATCAATTTTCAGTGTCACCAGAATTTTCAGTGTCATCAGAAAACATCTTTCATAATTCTTAGATCTATTTTGTACTGTACTTATGTAGGCAGGTACAATAGATAAAAGAATACGAGCTGAAGTTCTGGTATTAGAGAATAGTTCAAATATCAGATTTTTCATTTAATAGCTATACAACTATGAATATATTTCTGATATATTAGAGGTTTTTTTTTTTTTTTGTTCCTCCTGCAGCATGTCCATTCAAGCTTATTTAGAGAAATATAAACTGTTCATTCCAGTCATTCATGGGAAAAGATGGAAAGCAGCCATAGTTGAATATTCATTGTAATTATTCCAGAAAACAAAGAAAATTTTAGAAGATTTTGAACTGGCAATTAATTCCTTGACTTTTAGTCAAAACTCACTGACCTCAGTTAAAATTCTTCACTTAGCAAGTACCCCTAAACCGTGTTCAGCTAGAAAAGTGTTGTAAATAATTAATAAGAATTTCTATTGACTATAAACATTGGGGTACAGATGGCCCTTCTTTTCAGGACATCTGTATCTTTGGGGTAAATACCCAGGAGTGCAATGGCAGGGTCATAGGGAAGTTCTATTTTTAATTTCTTGAGGAATCTCCACACTGTTCTCCAAAGAAGCTGCACCAACTTGCATTCCCACCAACAGTGGAAGAGGGTTCCCCTTTCTCCACATCCTGTCCAACACATGTTTCCTGTTTTGTTAATTTTGGCCATTCTAACTGGTGTAAGGTGATATCTCAATGTGGTTTTAATTTGAATCTCCTTGAGGGCTAGTGATGATGAACATTTTTTCATGTGTCTGATAGCCATTTGTATGTCTTTATTGGAGAAGTGTCTGTTCATATCTTCTGCCCATTTTTTGATATGTTTGCCTGTTTTGTGTGTGTTGAGTTTGAGGAGTTCATTATAGATCCTGGATATCAACCTTTTGTCTGTACTGTCATTTGCAAATATCTTATAGCAGCAGTGGCCATGGTCGCCAAACTATGGAAAGAACCAAGATGCCCTTCAATAGACGAATGGATAAGGAAGATGTGGTCCTTATACACTATGGAGTATTATGCCTCCATCAGAAAGGATGAATACCCAACTTTTGTAGCAACATGGACCGGACTGGAAGAGATCATGCTGAGTGAAATAAGTCAAGCAGAGAGAGTAGGCTATCATATGGTTTCACTTATTTGTGGAGCATAACAAATAGCATGGAGGACAAGGGGTGTTAGAGAGGAGAAGGGAGTTGGGGTAAATTGGAAGGAGAGGTGAACCATGAGAGACTATGGACTCTGAAACACAATCTGAGGGGTTTGAAGTGGTGGGGGAGTGGGAGGTTGGTACCAGGTGGTGGGTATTATAGAGGGCACAGATTGCATGGAGCACTGGGTGTGGTGAAAAAATAATGAATACTGTTCTTCAGAAAATAAATAAATTAATTAAAAAAAAGAATTTCTATTGACTACTACATTTATATATCTGAGTCCTTTAAAGAAAAAAAAAAATACCCATGTCATAGAACTACTTCAAGGAGTCTATTAGATACTGAATATAGAATTATTTTTTTTTGAATGTAGAATTCTTAACACAATGTGTGATACTCAATGCAAACTATTAAATTTAGTATTATTTATTCATAATTATTTTTATTTTCAATGATCTGGTAAACAGAGAACGGCTTGCAGTTTTTAGCACTGTCTTCTCTTTTTTCTTGGAAAACACTGAAACCAATAGTAATTTATTTTTTCATACTGTGAGAAAAATTAAATGTTCTCTTTTAATAAGGTTTCTGATAACACATGCATTTTCTCATTTTTTTCACATCTCTGATACCATTCTCACAACAAATATTACACATTTAAAAAATAAAATTCCAAATTAAATTATTATCATATACTGGAAAACAACTGTATTATAGATCTTCAGTCTTTTATCTCCATTACATTCTTTCTATGTAAGTTATTAACCTCAGTTTACAGATGAGGAAACTTATGTTCACAGATCAAAAGATAGTTGTAAAGTGCCCCATAGGTAGCAAATAGCATAGTGAGGATGTGAAGATAATTATAACTTCAAAATGATACTTCTCAAAATATACATTTTCTACCTAATTGTTTAGTGCCTTATCATTTATAATTAAATTCTGTATACTTGTTTAATTTTTACAGTTACCCTGTTAGGTGGGTATCATTTGCATGATACTCATTTTGTAGGATAAATACACCGAAGTTGAAAGACATAAAAGTTACTGGCTAGGAATCAAACTAATAACTTTTGAGATAGTTTTTTTTTTAATTAATCAATATGCTCTGACCTGAGACTTGGGTTTTATTTTTATTTTATGAGTGTTTTGTGAAGTGTCAATAATAGTTATAAAAAATAATATGCAGAAGGCTCATAGTCAAATGAGTTTGAGAAAGATTTAGTGTGTATTTCCATACTCTAGGCTTTCAGAGCTTTTAATATCTTGGTGTACATTTTGACCCTCCAAAAAGTGAGTATATAAAACAATATGCAAGTTTATGCATTTGCCCATTAGGAATTTTATACATGCAGCCACAGAGTATTTAATTATATACCTATTTACTCTCTACATACAATTAGAGAAATCCCTAAATTCTCAAACTCTTCCACGTTAGAGTCATGTATTGACAATGTTGTTTCTTATTTTCCTCACCTGCCTGCTTGCTTTTGTTTTTAAGGGAAAAGAGGCAACGTTCTGATTAAATGAAATAGAATCCTAAATTACATACTTTTTTTGATAATTTTATTTTTATTTAATGGATGGAACAAAAGGTTTTTTTTCCCAGAATAACCACCTTTTCTCTAATTAAAAGAAAACTATTGGAAGATTCAGAAATGATAAAAATAACAATTGTGATTATTTTACATATTATTATAGCTTATTTCTAAACTATCATTTCAGGGGTGCCTGAAATAAATAAATAAATAAACAAACAAACAAATAAATTAATACTTTAAAAAACCTACATTTCAGTGAGAAAGCTTACTTCTTAGAGAACTGTCTATAGCATGTAAACATGATATTAATTAAATTCAGAACTAAAGATATAAATTATATAGTTTATATGTCTCTTAAAATCTCAAATGATATTCATGTCAATGTGCAAAATTCTTCTGGGAAATGCCTAAGAAAGTTCTCTAAGAACAAGTCTATACCAAATATTAATGTGTACATGAATTATATAACATTTTAATGTAGAAATGTGACCTTTATTTCCTTTGTGATTTGAAACTAAGATTAGGGAAAATTTAAAAGACCAGGAGAGGCTAATCACACAGAAGAGTTATATCCTTTTTTTTTTTTTTTTTAAGATTTTATTTATTTATTTGAGAGAGAGAGACAGCCAGCACACAAGCTGGGATGGGGTGGGGGGGAGAAGGTGACTCTCCAATTTGCAGGGAATTGAAAGTGGTGCTGGATCCCAAGACTTGAGGATCATGACATGAGCCAAAGGCAGACACTTAGCCCATGGAGCCAAAGCACCCCCCTAAATATGTTATATCTTGATAGTGAGTGGAGAAGCAATAGAAGAGAAGAGGAAAGAAAAGGCAGGGTAGTCATAGGGAATAGAGGAAGAAACTGAGTAACTATAAAAAGAAAATTTGCATTCAATATGTACAAGAATTGGAATTAACAGTAACATATTTTGAAGCTCAGCATACATTGAGGAAATGGAGAAAGAGAATATTGAGCATACAATTCAAGAACCAAATGTCTGCAGATTAAGAAACCGTAACAGAGCTCAGGCATCTGAAAATTGGTATGGAGGTTCTGTTTTCAAGAGTGCATCTTAAGAAGAGTCACTTACCTGCTACAATGAACCTGACTGTAATCTATAAGAAAAACATCACTTAAGGTAATACCTAAAATGTTTTACCTCATTTGTTTTCCTGTCCATAATTTGTGCCCTAAGAACGTCAGATTATAAAATATTTTATGAATTAACAGAAGGCTCCAAGTGGGATGATTGGAGTAAATCATTTTGGTGGCCTTTGATATTGAAATATCCCTAAATCTAGGTGATTTTTTCCTTCTACATAATAAGAATGGCTACATAAATCATGTGACCTCATTCATATCAGTATCAGGTTTGAAGCCAGTTAAAATAAATAATAAAAGTTATTTTATGTCAAACAACATGAGTTTTCTTTCATTTACATCAGATATCACTAGCCTAAAAATGCAAGTGCAGAAAATCACAATCTTTAATTTCTTTCAAATGTATTTTATTCATTTAGTTTATTTTTTCATATATATTTTAGCTTATTTATCTTCTCCTATGGATAGGACAACTTGAAGAAAATGTTTTCTGACTGGTTTAGAATCATGGAAGAATTTTACTTTGGAATTACCCAAGAAAGAAATGAAAATATCCTCAGTTCACCCTAGTCTTATTAAAAAACATTAGAAGTGAAAATTTATTTCCCCTGCTATTATCTGACTACTCTGCTTAAAGAAACAAATAAACACCCTGACAGCTGACTGACAGGAAATATGTTTTGTTTCCTTTTTTATTCCAACTTCATTATTTGCCATAGAGATGAATTTTGAAGTGACAGTTTGTGTTCATTTTAGTTCAGCTGTTCATTGACTTGTGCAACATCAAAATCTATTCCGAAATGAAAAAAAAAGTGATACCTAGATATGATTCAGCACCAAGCAATTTTACATGTTAGGCAAGGGCTCTTGGTATTAAAGATAAAGTCATTTTGAAAGTCCACTGCAAAATCTCTAAAATTTTCATAATTCCAGTGTGGCAATATATCCTATTAAACTGCCACCACTTATTAATGGCAGTCACAATTTAGAGTCCTTGAACACAGGCACACTATATCTCATTAAGGCATCTCTTCTCATTCTTCCTGCAAACATGACATTTAGAAGACCATTATATGACTTACATAGATAATTGCTACAAGGTTCTAAGCCTCCTTGATCCTACTTTGGCTTAGAGTTGTCAGCCTACTGTCAGCACATTCCAGGAGAGCTCTTATTAGTTAAATATTTTTGACAGTACCTCACAAATACTATGTTTTTAAAATTTGAAAAGTTTAAGCAGCTTGACATTTTAAAGGTTATCACTTTCTTTCCCAGAATAATTATTGTCAGTGTCAATAATGTATTTTTTAAACATGGGATGGACAATAAAAATGTTAGGAGTTCAACTTCTGCAGATTTATTTCAGTGTCATTTAATAAATAATGTGTTATGTTAGAAACAGTAGGTGATATAATTATGAGTCTGGTCCTTTTTTGCACATATAATTATTCTTCTATGCTTATTGTTCTAAAATCATGTAATGCAAGACAAAAAATAAAGTAGAGTTTAAAGGTCTGGAAGTTGACAATAAAAGCTAAATTTATGGCAAAACAACAAGTCTTTACTTCTTTTTTAATGTTGAAAATGGCTGATTTAAGTTTAAAGTCACAGAGTAGATGTAAATCAGGTTGGGAAAACTCTTTGAGATTCTTACCCATCTTTGAATCCAGACCTATGATTAGAAGGGTGAGAACATTTTTCTTATCGCTTAAGTAACTGGGCCCAAAAGCAAGAAAATAAATGCAAGGGACCCTGTAGAAAACATATATTTTTCAAATGAGAGAAAATTCCTAAAAAATTAAAACAGTAAGGATAGGCAGTAATTATTTAAGGGAATTTTAATTATGGGGCCTGCATATAGAATATTTATCTCTCAAAGTCCAAGAAATGGACTTGTTCTTGAACACTTCTGGGAAGCAGAGGATCTTTTTAAGGCAAATAAAACCCCAGTGTTGAACAGAACTTTTTTACTGAAAGTTCTTCATATTGAACCAAAAGCTACTTTTTGGAAACTCGTAATTTATGGCTGTGTCAGGAAAATGACCTTGCAAAAATAAGCTGTGGATATGTCATGTTATATGACAAAAAGCACTTTGAAGATGTGAATCCTAACTTATAATAAGTATTTTGAGATGGGTAGATCATTATAAACTATTAAGGTGGGACTAATTTGTTAACATAAGGCCTTAAAACACATTATTTTCTCCAGTTGGAAGCAAGAAGACATAAAGCAGATGTGAAGGTCAAAAAGACTTAAACCATGAGAAGGACTCAATCTACCATTTCTGGCCTACAGACCTGGGGGCACAGGAGGTCTCTAAAAGCTGAGAGCAATATCCCAGGGAAACAAGGCTTTCAGCTGTAAAATGCATGGGGGTGAATTCTGACAAGCTGAGGGAGCCTGACAGTGGATTCTCCTTCAGAAAAAAACAGGTTAAGAGTCCACCTTTGCCCTCTGACACCCAAATTAAACAACTAAGCCCACCCTGATTCCTGAAATATGGAACAGTGGTAAATTTATAATAATAAACTTATGGTAATAGTAATGACTATACTATAAAATAATACAGTGTTCACTTGTTCTGTCCTCTGGCTCTGCAGAGAAGTAACTCTCAGTCCAACTCCTTGGAATAATTTCACATTTTTAAGAATAACTCAGTATCTTCCTATTTGCCTTCTCTTCTCCAAGGTAAGCCCTAATTCTTTGAAGTATTCTTGCCCTCCTCAAAGGCATTAGTTAGTATCTTTCTCTGCATATGCCCTGTTTTGTCAGTGTCAATTATAAAGCACAGTACTCTGTGTTAAACAGAAGTGAACTGACTGTAAAGAGCACAGAATTATCTGTAATTAAAGGTAGAAAGCTGTAACAATGCATGATTTCTTTTTTTCTAAACATTTCATATTGTTAGCAACTTATGTATGATCAATTTATATCTTTGGATATTTCTCACATAAATTTCTCTAAACCATCTTCATCTAGCCTAAAAATGATCAGTTGACTTTTAAAAGTCATACCTATACAAATACCAAACACGTATCCTTCAGCTTTATGACCTTGCAAAAATATCTGGATCCTGGAACCTGTGGATATGTCATGTTATATAGCAGAAAGCACTCTGTAGATGTGAATAAGTTTAAAGATTTTGAGATGGGTAGATCATCATAAACTATTAAGGTCGGACTAGTAAGAATATGATCTACATACATACAACTGATTTTTGGAAATTTTCCTCTTATTAATTTTTGGTCCAAACACAATGATTCAAGAACACTTAAGTTAGTCTATTTCTGTGATTCAAAGAAATGACCAATATAATAATATATTTTGAGAAAAAGAAAGACATCTAATCAAATTCATTATGCACATCCAACATAAGATATAATTCAATGTAGAAATGCTGAAATGTGAAATGAAATTATTTTAGGAATGTTACATATAAAACCATATGTGTATATATGTGTGTATACATATATTTATATGATTTTATATAATACAAATATATGTACCTACACATTTCAAAACAATCATATACATTTGCAAGTATGATTTGATGTAGTGAATATGACCTTATTTGGAAATAATGCCTGTGTGGACATAACTAAGTTAAGGATCTCAGATGAAATCATTTTGGATTTAAGGTAGGTCCCAAATCTAATGACTGGTGTCCTTAGAAAAGAGAAGGATATATGGGGCAAAGAGGTGCATAGAAGGGAGAAACCCACATGAAGATGGAAGCAGAGATTTGAGTGATGTGTCTACAAGCCAAGGCACAGCAAAAATAAGAGAGGCATAAAATGAATTTTATCTTAGAGCCTCTAGAAAGAACCAATCCTGCCAACAGCTTGATTTTGGACTTCTGGCTCCAGAAGTGATGAGAATAATTTCTGTTATCAAGGTTGTAGTAATTTGTTATGACTGTCCTAGAAAACTAATACAGACTTTGTTACCCAGAAGAGTGAGCAGCTTTAATAAGTACCTGAAAATGTGGAGTGGCTTTGAAATTGGACATTACACAGAGGCTGGAGGAATTTTGAGGCACATAAAAGAAAAAGCCTGGATTGCCTTCCAGGGACTAGTGGTGGAAATACAGATTTTAAAAAGGCTTCTAATGAGGTATGAGGATAAAATGAGAAACATGTTACTGGATACTGGAAGGAAGGCATTCTTTGTTTAAAAAAAAATTGCTGAGTCACAATCTCACAAAACAAACTGAGGGTTGCTGGGGGGAGGGGGTTTGGGAGAAGGGAGTGGGATTATGGACATTGGAGAGGGTATGTGCTTTGGTGAGTGCTGTGAAGTGTGTAAACCTGGTGATTCACAGACCTGTACCCCTGGGGATAAAAATATATGTTTATAAAAAATAAAAAATTAAAAAGAATTAAAAAAATATTGCTGAAAACTTGGCTGAATTGTAATTTAGAGTTGTATGAAAAACAAATGTTAAAGGCAAGGAAGTTGGATATTTAGCTGAGATTTCCTAGCAAAGTGTATAAGGTGCCACGTGGTTTCTTCTTAAAACTTACAGTGAAATCTGAGGAGAAAAAGATAAACTGAAGGAGAGATCCAGGAGCAAAAAAAGCACCAACACAGTGCTTTTTTTTTTTTTTTTTTTTAATGACTTTCAGTTAACATAACAGCAGAAAGTCTTCTCCTATCCTTCCCAATGAGCACATGTTCCCTATCTCTAACCCTAGGGGCATGAATTGTTCTGATTTATTTTCCTTCTTAGATTAGTTTAGTACATTATATAATTTCATATAAATAGGATCATGTATTTTGTGCTCTTTTTTGTGTGAGACTTCTTTCACATAGCATGTTTTTTAAATGTATTCATCTTGTTAAGTGTATCAGTAGTTTGTTCTTTATTGCTAGCTAGTATTCTATTGCATGCACACACCACAATTTGTTTATCCATTCTTTTTTTTTTAATTTTTTATAAACATATATTTTTATCCCCAGGGGTACAGGTTGTTTATCCATTCTTGTGTGGGTGAACACTTAGCGGTGTTTCCAATTGGAGCTATTATAAATAAAGCTTCTATGAATATTCCTGTACAGGTCAGTTTTGTGACATAAATTCTCATTATCTTGGATAAAGACCTCAGGAATAGAATTTCTGAGTCATAGCATAGGATTATGTTTATTTTTACAGGAAACTTCTAGAACATCTTCCAAAGTGATAATACTGTTTTATATTCCCATCAACATTCTATGGGAGTGCCTGCTTTCTCTATCTGCACTGTGGTTTCTTTTCTTCTTCACTATTTTAGATCCATCCTTTTGGGAACTGAGCTTTATATGGGGGATTCCTATTACCCTCCCAGTTTGGGTGAGCCCTAGACTTCATCTCCTTCTGTGTGTCTTGAGCATCAACAAAACAAAGATTAAAGTTCACTATAGTTGAGCAAATACCCTCAGGATAAAAGTCAGTTCCAGGGATGTACCTCCTAAGATTCCTGTTTTTGTTTGATTTCGGCATCTGCAAATTCCTTACTTGTTTGCAAGATCTTTAAAATATTAGATGAAATTAGATTAGATTAATATAAGATTAAAATATTCAAATATAGCTTTTAGTTGTTTTTAATGGAAGGAATTCATTTCACATTTTTAAAAAATTTATTTTCAGCATAACAGTATTCATTGTTTTTGTACCACACCCAGTGCTCCATGCAATCTGTGCCCTCTATAATACCCACCACCTGGTACCCCAACCTCCCACCCCCCACCCCTTCAAAACCCTCAGATTGTTTTTCAGAGTCCATAGTCTCTCATGGTTCACCTCCCCTTCCAATTTCCCCCAACTCCCTTCCCTCTCTATCTCCCCATGTCCTCCATGCTATTTGTTATGCTCCACAAATAAGTGAAACCATATGATAATTGACTCTCTCTGCTTGACTTATTTCACTCAGCATAATCTCTTCCAGTCCCGTCCATGTTGCTACAAAAGTTGGGTATTCGTCCTTTCTGATGGAGGCATAATACTCCATAGTGTATATTGACCACATCTTCCGTATCCATTCGTCTGTTGAAGGGCATCTTGGTTCTTTCCATAGTTTGGCTATGGTGGCCATTGCTGCTATAAACATTGGGGTACAGATGGCCCTTCTTTTCACTACATCTTTGGGGTAAATACCCAGTAGAGCAATGGCAGGGTCATAGGGAAGTTCTACTTTTAATTTCTTGAGGAATCTCCACACTGTTCTCCAAAGAGGCTGCACCAACTTGCATTCCCACCAATAGTGTAAGAGGGTTCCCCTTTCTCCACATCCCCTCCAACACATGTTGTTTCCTGTCTTGCTAATTTGGGCCATTCTAATTGGTATAAGGTGATATCTCAATGTGGTTTTAATTTGAATCTCTCTGATGGCTAGTGATGATGAACATTTTTTCATGTGTCTGATAGCCATTTGTATGTCTTCATTGGAGAAGTGTCTGTTCATATCTTCTGCCCATTTTTTTGATATGGTTGTCTGTTTTGTGTGTGTTGAGTTTGAGGAGTTCTTTATAGATCCTGGATATCAACCTTTTATCTGTACTGTCATTTGCAAATATCTTCTCCCATTCCGTGGGTTGCCTCTTTGTTTTCTTGACTGTTTCCTTTGCTGTGCAGACGCTTTTGATTTTGATGAAGTCCCAAAAGTTCATTTTCGCTCTTGTTTCCTTTGCCTTTGGAGACATATCTTGAAAGAAGTTGCTGTGGCTGATATCGAAGAGATTACTGCCTATGTTCTCCTCTAGGATTCTGATGGATTCATTTCCTATTTTAATGAGATTAGATTTCATTTAGGAAATCTGCCATATTACCACTAACTGAAAGTCTCCAGAACATACTTTTTATTTTTTTAACATTTATTTATTTATTTAAATTCTATTAGTTAACACTTAATATATTACTGATTTCAGAGGTACAAGTCAGTGATTCATCAGTCTTATATAATACCCAGTGCTCATTTAGTCACATACCTTCCTTAACGTCCATCACCCAGTTCCCATACTCCCATCTCCTCCCCTCCAACAACTCAGTTTATTTCCTATGATTAAGAGTCTCATATCATTTTCTCCCTCTTTGGTTTCTTCTTGTTTAATTTTTTCCTCTCTTGCCCTATGATATTCTCTTTTCTTTCTTAAATCCCACATATCAGTGACATCATATAATAATTGTCTTTCTCTGATTGACTTATTTCACTTAGCATAATACCTTCTAGTCCCTTCCATGTCACTGCAAATGGCAAGATTTCTTTTTTTTTTTTTGATGGCTGAGTAATATTATTTATACCCCCCCACACACACACACCCTATCTTCTTTATCCATTCTTCTGTCAATTGACATTTGGGCTCTTTCCATAGTTTGGCTATTGTGGACATTGCTGCTATGAACACTGGGGTACGTGTGCCCCTTTGGATCACTACATTTGTATCTTTGGGGTAAATACATAGTAGTGTAATTACAATGACATAGGGTAGCTCTATTTAAAACTTTTGGAGGAAACTCCATACTGTTTTCCAAAATGGCTACACCAGCTTGCATTCCTACCAGCAGTGTAAGAAGGTTGCCCTTTCTCCACATCCTCGCCAACATCTGTCATTTCCTGACTTGTTAATTTCAGCCATTCTGACTGGTGTGTGGTAGTATTTTGTTGTGGTTTTGATTTGTATTTCCCTGATGCCAAGTGATGGTGAGGACTTTTTGATGTGTCTGTTGGCCATTTGGATGTCTTCTGCCCATTTCTTAATGGGATTACTTGTTCTCTGGGTGTTAAGTTTGATAAGTTCTTTATAGATATTGGATTCTAGCCCTTAATCTTTTTTTTTTAAATTTCTTTTAAGTGTAACAGATTTCATTGTTTATGCACCACATGCATAACCAATTTATTGTTTATGCACCACATGCATAAACAATGTGGTTTATGCATCTGCAGTATAACAGATTTCATTGCTTATGCACCTCCATGCAATATGTGCCCTCCATAATACCCACCACCAGGCTCCCCCAACCTCACACCCTATTCCCTTTCAAAACAATCAGATTGTTTTTTAGAGTCCATAGTCTCTCATGTTTCATCTCCCCTTCCAATTTTCCTCAACTCCCTTCTCCTCTCCATCTCCCATGTCTTTCATGTTATCTCTTATGCTCCACAAATAAGTGAAACCATATGATAATTGACTCCCTCTGCTTGACTTATTTCACTCAGCTTAATCTCTTCCAGTCCTGTCCATGTTGATACAAAAGTTGGGTATTCATCCTTTCTGATGGAGGCATAATATATGTCATTTGCAAATACTTTCTCCCATTCTGCCTGTTTTCTTTTGGTGTGTTGACTATTTCCTTTGCTATGCAAAATCTTCTTATCTTGATGAAGCCCCAATAGTTCATCTTTGCCTTTCTTTCCCTTGCCTTTGGAGATGTGTCTAGCAAGAAGTTGCTGTGGTTGAGGTTGAAGAGGTTGCTGCCTATGTTCTCCTTTAGAATTTTGATGGATTCTTGTCTCATACTTAGGTCTTTTATACATGTTGAGTCTATTTTTGTATATGGTGTAAGAAAATGGCTCAGTTTCATTCTTCTGCATGTGGGTGTCCAATTTTCACAACACCATTTATAGAAGAAACTGTGTTTTTTTCACTGGATATTCTTTCTTGCTTTGTCAAAGATTAGCTTTGAAGAAGATTTTGGAGGGTTTGGCCTATATAAGTTACAAAGATTCTAAAATTAGGAAATTAAATATTGAGAAAGTGTGCTCTGGATAGAAGAACAAATGTGTGCCTGGACAACCTTTGCTGAAGAGAACAGGTGTGTGACTCTTGGATCCAATCAACTCTCTCAAACAGGAAGAGAGACAGGATGGATATGTAGGGTGGATCCATGAATAACCCTCCTATCTAATAGTATCAATACCCTTGATATTTGCATACTATAATGAAGTTTTGAGAATGCTGTATCTGCTGAAAGCTAGGCTGGACTGAAAGACATAGAGATGGCATGAACTAAAAAAAGACTGTCAGACTTCTGGGAGTCTATAGGAAGGAAATAGGCTGGTAGGGCTATCTGCATGTGTTAACCTTCAAGAAAAAAAAAAAAAAAGACTCAGAAAGCAAAGCCACAGTACCAGAGGCAGAGATTAGAGAGGCATGTCTTGAAGCAAAGACCGAAGTAAACTCCGCAGGCCCAGAAGGTGGAAAATCAACCACAGCAGATTATTTTCAGTCACTGAAACACATAGGAATTTGTCCTGGCAAGAGACAAAGACAGTTTGTCAAGAACTATAGTGAAGGGCATGGAAAGAATTACTTACATTCAAAGTTAAATTTAAGTGAAAAAACTGACAGATCTTACAAAGAAAGAATAGCAAAAGTACTGATGGGCAAATGTTACTGATGACCTTACACTTCTTGGATTGCAGACCTGACATTTATTGAAATGGGGTATTAGAAAATGATCCATTTTGGAACATAAGTAGGTGACTAATGGATTTAGTTTGGGCAGGCTTCATTTGCTTTTGAGACATCCCACTGGAGTTGTCAAATGGAAAACTGAATAAAAAGACCTCAAAATCAAGGAGATAGTTGGGCAAAAACTCTAAGTATAGGAATTATCTGCATGAAGATGGTAATGGAAGCCAGTGACATGGAAAGAAGAAAGCATAATGAGAAGAATCTAAGGAATAGATCTGAATCTTGAGTAGTCTATAAAGGAGCAGCAGAGAAAGAAGATCGAAGAAATTTTTAAAAAAAAGGAAGTTGATGTTTAGGTCTAGGCAAGTATTTTTCTTCTCTTTTCCTTTCTCCTCCCTTTCTTCTTCCCTTCCTTCCTCTCTCCCTTCCTCCCCCTTCTTCATTTCTTTCTATTTTTCATATGGTCAATGTTTTCTGGTTTTTTTTTTTTTACATGGAAGAATTAGCTCTTTTAAACAGATATGGAACTGAACTTACTACATATTCTGAACTAAATACCAAGAAGAAAAGTTAAAGCAAATCAATTCATCTACTTCTGCTCAAGTTCTTCAGTGAAATAGATTTGATCGCTCCCTAATAAAAGAATCTGATTAGAATTACTGCATTGTATATTTGGTAATAGGTGACATTAAATCAACACCACTTTACATGCATTATCTTATTTAATGATCATAATATCCCTATTTGCAATGAATGGTTAAATTTTATAAATGAAGGAAGTAAGGTACAAAAAAAGATCCTTGAATCCAGTTCGGACTGATTTCAAAGCTCATACTCTTTGTTCCTCAACTATTTGTCTCCCAATGAACCACTTCTGCAACAACTGTAAATCATCCTGTGTACCGTGTGTTATATATTTTCTATGTATAGAATTGCCTCTGGACCTATCAAAATTAAAATAACACTTTTTAAAGTCTTTACCCTAAAAATGTATACGAAGTTGTATTTAGGGTAAACTGTGACCAATATTTAAAATATTAAATATTAAGATACTAACTATAACTAATCTTAAGTCCTAGTTTCTTAAGGACAACATTACTAGAGACCTTGATTATTTGTCAGTTACTTGAGAGTACAAGCAAAAAGAAATATAGAATCACAAGGGGACCTCAGAATGTAGTAAAATCAAATTATGGGGAACTGAACTTATTTCCTTGCTTTGGTGTATTTTTTGTTCGCAGTTATGCCAGAGAGAAAATCTATCCAGTTTTCAGCTCGAAATTTAACAGTGCATCTTGTGGTAGTTTGTCAGTGACTTAAATCAAATCCCACAGAAAATATTTTTCCTTTTTTCTTCCTTTCTCATTCCCACCCTCCCATTCCCTCCCATCTCTCCCCCTACTCACCACCATCCCCCACCTTCCTCCCCTCTTGCACTTCTCTCTCTTTTTCTTTATCTGGTCAATTGTTTTACAAAAAGGAACTGGCTCTTTCTAACAGATATCAAACTGAACTGAGGGAAGGAGTCAAGATGGCAGAGAAGTAGCAGACTGAGACTACTTCAGATAGCAGGAGATCAGCTAGACAGTTTATCTAAAGATTGCAAACACCTACAAATCCAATGGCAGATCGAAGAGAAGAAGAACAGCAATTCTAGAAATAGGAAATCAACCACTTTCTGAAAGGTAGGACTGGTGGAGAAGTGAATCCAAGGCGATGGGAAGATAGACCCTGAGGGAAGGGGCCAGCTCCCTGCAAGTGGTGGAGCAACAGAGCACAAAATCAGGACTTCTAAAGTCTGTTTTGCTGAGGGACATCGCTCCAGAGGCTAAACCGGGGTGAAGCCCACGTACAGTCAGCATGGCCTCAGGTCCCGCAGGGTCACAGAAGGATCAGGGGTGTCTGAGTGTTGCAGAGCTTACAAGTATTAGAACGGGGAAGCCAGCTACAGAGACAGAGCGAGGAGTTAGCTCCCAGCTTGGGGTTACCTTGAAACGGTTGCAGGGTGGGTGAGCTCAGAGGGCGGCCGAAGGCCACAGAGACGGGAGTAATTGGGCACTGTTCTCTGAGCGACACTAAGGAGTGGGGCCCCAGCCTCTCGGCTCCTCCAAGCCAGAGACTGGGAGGCCACCATTTTCATTCCCCTCCTCTGGAACTCTACGGAAGCGCTCAGGGAAAAAAAGCTCCCAAAAGCAAACCCAAGCAGATTACTCAGCCTGGCCCATGGTAAGGGCAGTGCAATTCCGCCTGGGGCAAAGACACTTGGGAATCACCACAACAGGCCCCTCCCCCAGAAGATCAACAAGAAATCCAGCCAGGACCAAGTTCACCTGTTCACCTACCAAGGAGTGCAGTTTCAATACCAAGGAGAGCAGCAGAATTCCAGAGGAGGAGAAAGCAAACATGGAACTCATGGCTTTCTCCCCATGATTCTGTAGTCTTGTAGTTAATTTATTTTTTTTCCTTTTTCAATTTCTCTTCCTCTTCTTCTGCTAAGTTTTTTTAAACTTTTACCCTTTTCTTTTTTAACGTTTTTTAACTAGCTTAACTAATATATATATATATTTTTTCTTTTTTATACTTTTCATCATTCATTTTATTTTTTTAATTGCTTCTTTTCTTTCTTTTTTTTTTTCTTTTTCTTTCTGAACCTCATTTTATCCCCATTCTCCGCCCTCACGATTTACGATCTCTTTTGGTTGGGTTAAAGCATATTTTCCTGGTGTTGTTGCCACCCTTTTAGTATTTTACTTGCTCCTTCATATACTCTTATCCAGACAAAATGACAAGGCGGAAAAATTCACCACAAAAAAAAAAAGAACAAGAGGCAGTACTGAAGGCTAGGGACCTAATCAATACAGACATTGGTAATATGTCAGATCTAGAGTTCAGAATGACAATTCACAAGGTTCTAGCCAGGCTCAAAAAAGGCATGGGAAATATTAGAGAAACCCTCTCGGAAGATATAAAAGCCCTTTCTGGAGAAATAAAAGAACTAAAATCTAACCAAGTTGAAATAAAAAAAAGCTATTAATGAGGTGCAATCAAAAATGGAGGCTCTCACTGCTAGGATAAATGAGGCAGAAGAAAGAATTAGCGATAGAGAAGACCAAATGACAGAGAATAAAGAAGCTGGGAAAAAGAGGAGATTGAAACAGTCATTAAAAATCTCCAAACAAACAAAAGCCGAGGGTCAGATGGCTTCCCAGGGGAACTGTACCAAATATTTAAAGAAGAACTAATTCCTATTCTCCTGAAACTGTTCCAAAAAATAGAAATGGAAGAAAAACTTCCAAACTCATTTTATGAGGCCAGCATCACCTAGATCCCAAAACCACACAAGGATCCCATCAAAAAAGAGAACTACAGACCAATATCCGTGATGAACACAGATATGAAAATTCTCACCAAAATACTAGCCAATAGGATTCAACAGTACATTAAAAGGATCATTCACCACGACCAAGTGGGATTTATTCCAGGGCTGCAAGGCTGGTTCAACATCCACAAATCAATCAATGTGATACAACACATTAATAAAAGAAATAACAAGAACCAAATAATACTCTAAATAGATGCTTAAAAAGCATTTGGCAAAGTACAGTATCCCTTCCTGATCAAAACTCTTCAAAGTGTAGGGATAGGGGGCACATACCTCAATATTATCAAAGCCATCTATGAAAAACCCACCGCAAATATTCTCAATGGAGAAAAACTGAGAGCTTTTCCACTAAGGTCAGGAACATGGCAGGGATGTCCATTATCACCACATAGTACTAGAAGTCCTAGCCTCAGCAATCAGACAACAAAAGGAAATTAAAGGCATCCAAATCGGCAACGAAGAAGTCAAACTATCACTCTTCACAGATGATATGATACTATATGTAGAAAACCCAAAAGACTCAACTCCAAAACTTCTAGAACTTGTACAGGAATTCAGTAAAGTGTCAGGATATAAAATCAATGCACAGAAATCAGTTGCATTTCTCCACACCAACAAGACAGAAGAGAGAAGAATTAAGGAGTCAAGCCCATTTTCAACTGCACCCAAAACCATAAGATACCTAGGAATAAACCTAGCCAAAGAGGCAAAGAATCTATACTCAGAAAACCATAAAGTACTCATGAAAGAAATTGAGGAAGACATAAAGAAATGGAAAAATGTTCCATGCTCCTGGATTGGAAAAATAAATATTGTGAAAATGTCTATGCTACCTAAAGCAATCTACACATTTAACGCAATTCCTATCAAAGTACCATCCATCTTTTTCAAAGAAATGGAACAAATAATTCTAAAATTTATATGGAACCAGAAAAGACCTCAAATAGCCAAAGCGATATTGAAAAAGAAAGCCAACGTTGGTGGCATCACAATTCCGGACTTCAAGCTCTATTACAAAGCTGTCATCATCAAGACAGCATGGTACTGGCACAAAAACAGACAAGTAGATCAATGGAACAGAATAGAGAGCCCAGAAATAGACCCTCAACTCTACAGTCAACTAATCTTTGACAAAGCAGGAAAGAATGTCCAATGGAAAAAAGACAGCCTCTTCAATAAATGGTGTTAGGAAAATTGGACAGCCACATGCAGAAAAATGAAATTGGACCATTTCCTTATACCACACACGAAAATAGACTCAAAATGGATGAAGGACCTCAATGTGAGAAAGGAATCCATCAAAATCCTTGAGGAGAACAAAGGCACGAACTTTTTCGACTTCAGCCACAGCAATGTCTTCCTAGGAACATCACCAAATGCAAGGGAAGCAAGGGCAAAAATGAACTATTGGGATTTCATCAAGATCAAAAGCTTTTGCACAGCAAAAGAAACAGTTAACAAAAACCAAAAGACAACTGACTGAACGGGAGAAGATATTTGCAAACGACATATCAGATAAAGGACTAGTGTCCAAAATCTATAAAGAACTTAGCAAACTCAACACTCAAAGAACAAATAATCCAATCAAGAATGGGCAGAAGACATGAACAGACATTTCTGCAAAGAAGACATCCAGATGGCCAACAGACACATGAAAAAGTGCTCCATATCACTCGGCATCAGGGAAATACAAATCAAAACCACAATGAGATATCACCTCACACCAGTCAGAATGGCTAAAATCAACAAGTCAGGAAATGACAGATGCTGGCGAGGATGCGGAGAAAGGGGAACCCTCCTACACTGTTGGTGGGAATGCAAGCTGGTGCAGCCACTCTGGAAAACAGCATGGAGGTTCCTCAAAATGTTGAAAATAGAACTACCCTATGACCCAGCAAAGGCACTACTGGGTATTTACCCTAAAGATACAAACATAGTGATCCAAAGGGGCACATGCACCCGAATGTTTATAGCAGCAATGTCCACAATAGCCAAACTATGGAAAGAACCTACATGTCCATCAACAGATGAATGGATCAAGAAGACGTGGTATATATACACAATAGAATACTATGCAGCCATCAAAAGAAATGAAATCTTGCCATTTGCAACAACATGGATGGAACTAGAGCGTATCATGCTTAGTGAAATAAGTCAATCAGAGAAAGACAACTATCATATGATCTCCCTGATATGATGAAGTGGAGATGCTACATGGGGGGTTAAGGGGGTAGGAGAAGAATCAATGAAACAAGATGGGATTGGGAGGGAGACAAACCATAAGTGACTCTTAATCTCACAAAACAAACTGAGTGTTGCTGGGGGGAGGGGGGCTGGGAGAAGGGGGGTGGGGTTATGGACACTGGGGAGGGTATGTGCTATGGTGAGTGCTGTGAAGTGTGTGAACCTGAGGATTCATAGACCTGTACCCCTGGGGATAAAAATATATAATATGTTTATTTAAAAAAAAAAAAACTGAACTGACTACCTTATTCCAAACTAAAATATCAAATAGAAAATATATTGGATAGCAATAAAACTAAAGATAGTGGGTAAACAGGCTAAAATATATAGGCAATAAAGATATAGACATAGATACAGATATAGAGATATAGATGAAGATACAACCACAGATTCAGATATAGACAGTGAAAATAGGAAATGCAATTTCCTAACCTGAAGCACAAATGAGCTGTTGAAACATTCCCAGGAACACTTTTTAAGACTATTCTACATGGGGTGGGTAAGAGATTGTCAAAGCAATGTTAAGTTACTGGTATGGCTTGGTTGCCCAATAAAATGGTCTCTGTGTTTCATGAAAGACAAAGGTAATGTCACAATAGGTTTTTACTAAATACAGGCACCTATTCTTTTGGCATGATACTGACCAGTTTAAACAGTCTTAATAGATGGTACTTATTTAATGTTTTTATTTACATAAGTATTTAATTTTTTCCGTATATTTTCATGAGTTAACAAGGTGTTCCCTGAAAAGACAGACCATAAGAAAGGTTTGAAAATTTCTTCAGAAACATCAAGGACTTTTTGAAGAACTAAGAAAAAAAAAAACAATCTCGCTTATATTTTTCATGTTTTCTTCTGAAAATTATGACTCTGACAATTGGAAGTTAAAAAAAAAAGAATTAAGATAATGAAAACCAGACAATAAATGAATCAAGGTGACTTAGGAATGAAGATGCAAAGGTTATTTAGCCATGATATAATAGTAGCATTCAGATTTACAAAGGAATTCCATTTTACAAAAACAGTAATTATCTATGTTGAAGATATAATAACTGAAAATCAGTTTAATTTGAAGCAAATGTAATTCAAATTATGTGAAGAGAATTACTAATTAATACCAAATATTTAAGTATAACAATAGACTTAAAGGCCAAGATTCATTACTGGTGTGTTGGGGGAAATAGGAGAGGGTGACAAACCATGAGAGACTTTGGACTCTGAGAAACAAACTGAGGGTTTATGGAAGGAAGGGGGGTAAGGAGTTGGGTGAACCTGGTGGTGGGTATTAAGGAGGGCTTGTATTGCATGGAGCACTGGGTGTGGTGCATAAACAATGAATTCTGGAACACTAAAAAATAAAATAAAATAAAATTTAAAAACAAGAATTCATTACTGGTGTTAAATTAAACATTTTAATTTTATAATTAATCAGTTCAACTTTCCTTACTATAAAAATTCCATAATTATGCCCAAATTATAAAGTAGAGGGATACTATTTTAAGAAACCTGGCAGCAAATGTTAATCTTTATACACCATTACCAACCTATTTAAATCCAACTAAAATTGTTTTCTATTCAATGTTACTTGTGTGTTCTGAATAAATAGAAGAACACTATAACTCTGCACTTCCTCTTACTAAAAATCCATTACCATGTTATGACCCTGGTACTACCTACTTATGCTGAAATGGAGGCAAAATAATATCCTGAGGGAGGATGTAGGTAAAACAGTAACACTTGACTTGCCTTCAGAGCACTAGTAATTCTATTAATTTAATGATCCCCCTTCCACCCCCACACTTCTGTTATTAAAGCTATCTCCTGGAGCCCCCTGTGTGGCTCAGTTGGTTAAGTGCCTGACTCCTGATTTTAGCTCAGGTCATGATCCTGCAGTCCTCCAGTTAAGTCCTGTGTCAGGCTCCATGTTCAGTGCAGAGTTGGCTTCAGATTCTCTCTCTCTCTCTCCCTCCCCTGTGCCCCCCCTACTGCCTGAGCTCTTTCTCTCTCAAATAAATAAAAACTCTCCTGGACACAATATCTACTCTTGCTGTTTTTTCCTCAACTTAATCACACCTCAAATTTATGTTATAGAATATTATGTGAACCATAAAGCATGATAATGCCACCAAACTCCTAAATAAAAAATGAAAATTTTCTGGGCTAAAATGAACAGACACTTAAGCATTTAAAATTTATAGTAAAATCATGGATCATACAGTGAATTATTAAATGAAAACAGTAATTAAAGGTTCAATGTCTAAGAATAAGGGTCAAGAAAAAAAGAATGTTATTATATATAACTTCTTAAAGTAGGTATTGTATAGGAGCCACAGTTTGAAGAATTCTGATGTGCTTTTGGAAAACTAAGACAAGAATGAGTGGAAATTGAAAGCAACAACAACAAGTTTAGTTATTTGGGGAAGAGCCAGAAGTGACAGGTTTCTAAAATATTGCTCTCACCTAAGGATTTAATTTAGTCTCGGGAAAAACAGGTACAAAGTATAGTCATTGTTGTGGTAATTTAATGTTACCGAAAGAGGCATGATAATTTTTTTTTCCTCCTTGAAATATGTTGTCTCTTAAGGTTAAAATGCATGTAGATTAGATGGAGAGATAAGCTTTATTCAAGAAGTGAAGGGGCTAATAATAATGAAATTCACTGGCTTCCTTCATACTATTCTAGTTTTGGGGCAGTTGTCTAACTATGCTGAATGCAATGGAAACTCTAAGATGGTTTCTACCTATATTTTGAACCTAAAAACAGCATGTAAGTATAATGAAGAGAATATTTACTTTATTTGTCTTTACTACCTATATGATAAAATGTATGTATAATTAACTCCAGTTTAATTATGTTAAAGGTGACCTGAAAAAATATCATAAATTTCAACTGTCTCAGCTATGTTCTTCAGCAGTTACCTCTTCTAGGTAGGCCAAGATAAGCCAGCAAATAAACCAATAAATAGTGATCCTTCAAACCCATTTTTAAAATCCTTAAAGTCAAAGTCTGCCATGTTTTAGCTTTTTTTTTTTTTAAAGATTTTATTTATTTGATTTTAGAGAGAGAGGGAGACAGAGCAAACAGACTCCTCTCTGAGCCTGACATGATGCTCCACCCCACAAGCCTGAGAATACAACCAGAGCTGAAACCAAGAATCAGACAGTCAGCCTAAGGAGCCACCCAGGCGCCCCTGCCATGTTTTAGTTGTGCCAGTAACATCAGGACTCATATGTCAAGAACTGTAAGTCCTAACAGTGGGGGAAGTTCTGGAGATCTATAAGACCTTATTCAGCGGACTGTTTTCATTCAGGAAAAAAGTGGATAGATGATTTCCTTGGTGTTGGCAGACCTAAAACAGTCATTCAGAATCACCATATTCCAGTAAAAGACAGTAAGAGGATAGTATACTATGATATATATCTTAATATGAAATGTTTACTACAATTATTAAAAAGTTTTAACTTTTGAAGCTAGTAAAGTTCTAGTGTGGGGTCCACCATATCTTCTGTCTTTTCCTCCTGTATATTAGTCAGGATTCCCCAGATAAACATCAAGAACTAGTATATATTGGGTTGGGGGGGGTGGATTATAATTAATCATCAAAACACCCCACAAGAGATATTCACATTCTCAAATGTCAGAGAGCTGTAGCTTACCAAAATCTGATACTCTTGTCTCCTGGTATAAACAATGCTCTAAACCCAGTAGAAAGACACATCAGCAGAGCAGATGGTTACTCTGTAGAAGATCAGATCACCTTTACTTCAGTGTGTGATAAAAACTCTGATTTGCCTCTTTGAAATCTGCCTATGGAAACCATTTTAAAATTGCCACATCATCACTGTTATTGAGTGTTAAAGACACTTTACAAACAAAATCCTGAGAAATTACAATTATTTTTGCTTTTTACATAGTGACTTTAAAGATCAAGGTCTAGTAACTTTTCCATGGACAGATATACTATAAATTCTAAAGCCAAAACCTAACACAACCTGAGCTCCTTCAGAGGCCTTGCTTTTTCTCTGCTTCTATTTGTATTCTTTTCGTGTAGTTGCAATCCTACTTTCTCCAACCTAATTCTGCCTTGAACATCTAGAAGTTATGTGCTGCTGCCTGCCTTCCCAGTCCTGCTCATAACAGCCTAAGAAACCCCTGTTGCTTTGCAATGCGCAGAGCCTTCCCTATAGTAGCCCATGTGAAAAGCACCGCAGGAACAAATCAACACCTGCAATTCCTAGTGAATCCTCTTGAGATTTGATTCAAGACTCTTTTCTGAAACAACTGTGTGTTATCTCTTCCAAGGTGGTTTAAAACTTATCTCTGGAGCAGTGATTATATACTTTGTACTTTAGGATGATTAGGAGTATGATCAGTCCAAAGTGCTCCAGCTTCTTACGAAGATGAACAGCCGCTATACAACATAGCTTATATTTTAAAATATACAATTACTAACACATCCTCCAAAACTTCTGTTTAAATATTTCCATCCATTTTGTTTGATATGGTAACAAATTGATAGAAACTAGTCTTATTTATATAGTCTCACACAGTTGGTCAGTACACTACTACTGGTCTTGCTTAAACTGTTTTACATGTAAATATACTGAATCATCATACTGAATTAACTTTTATACTTCACTTTGTGTGGAAGATATTGTTCAGTAAATATTGGCTCAATTATTAAATAGTGGGAAACTACAGCAGAAAAAGCCAAATTAAAAAAATAATAATCTAAAAATGTAGAACGAATATTGAAAAGACAAATCTTCACAAATGGGGAATGGGTGAGAATTCCATAGGTAGAAATGCAAACTGATGCAACAACTGTGGAAAACAGTTTGGAGGTTCCTCAAAAAAATAAAAAATAGAATTACCATATGGTCAGTCATTCTACTACTGGGTATTTACCCAAAGAAAATAAAAACACTAGCTCAAAAAGATACATGCACCACTTTGTTTATTGTAGCATTATTTATAATAGGGATATGGAAGCAATCCAATTGTCAATCCATAGCTGAATGGATAAAGAAGGTGTGATGTATACATATACACACACACACATTTATATAGTCACACAATGTAATATTACTCTGCCATAAAATATGAAATCTTGCCATCTGGGACCACATGGATGGACCTAGAGAGTATAATGCTAAGTGAAGTAGTCAGAGAAAGATAAATACCATGCAATTTCACTCATATGTGGAATTTAAGAAAGGAAACAAAGAAAAAAACAAAAAACATACTCTTAAATGGAAAGAAACATGGGGTTGCTAGAGGAGAGGTCAATGGGGGCATAAAAGAATTAGATAAAGGGGATTACAAGCCCACTTATCTTGATGAGCACTGAGAAATGTATACAATTGTTGAATCACTGTATCACACACCCAAAACTAATGTAACTGTATGTTAATTATATTTTGATAAAAAAATAAAAAGACAAATTTCCACAGATATTATAATAAAACCAATAATTATACACTTTTAAGTGCTTTTCTTTGTGCAGTATTTAAAATCAGTTGATTCCAAAAGTTAAAATAGCCTAGACTTAATTAAATCAAGGTTGCCTGTTTTTGTACATTTTATGATAATCTTCCGAAAAAACTGATCATATTTCAAGAAAAATAATCAATATGAAAAAAGTAAAAAAAAAAAAAAAAAGCAAATGAAAATGGATTTATAACTCTAATGATTTATGATATTCTTTTTTTATGAGGGAAAGACTTTCTGTGATTAAGTAGCCCAGGTCCCCCAGAATTCTTTTACCAGACCAATCCTTTGTCTTATGGGTTTACAGATTTGAAAAAAAAATCTCACTCACCAAGCTACAATGGAATATGCTGCTTAATAACTGTGTGTTCGAATCCTTCACTATTGAAGGTAGCATCACTATTCTTCTTTTAACAAGTTCAATTTTCAAATGCATTAAGATGAAGAAGGTGGAGAGAAAGGCTTTCTTTATCTCATCTTTGTAGATGGTTGTAGATTTTCCCCCTTACTAAATATTTTTCTAATTACATATTTTTAAATGGTTAAGTTATATATATAAATGTATAAAGAATAAAACAATCCTTATAATTCCATAACAGAGAAATAATAATTTGTAACATTTTGATATATATTTTCCAATCATATCTCCATTTCCTATGTGAGACTTAGATAAGACTAAGTCAAATACTGTTCACCTATTCTGTGAGAAATCCAGTATCTTCTCCAAGAGCTTAGGGAATTCACTGGGGGCATACAAGATACACACAAATATATTATTTTATATTATATTTATATATTAAATAATACATTTATATTTACATACATATTTTTGGCTATATATATTCAGGGTGGATAGTCATTTCTGGCTTTGGTTTCTGCTTTCTGCTGTATTCTTTTTCTCTATTTTGCATTTTGTGGTTAGCACTTTATCTATGTTCACCACTACTGAGATGCATACTTTTTAAAAAAATATTTTATTTCCTTATTTGAGAGAGAGAGAGAGAGAACATGAGAAGGGGGAGGGTCAGAGGGAGAAACAGACTCCCTGCCGAGCAGGGAGCCCGATGCAGGACTTGATCCCAGAACTCCAGGCTCATGACCTGAGCAGTCGCTTAACCAACTTAGTCACTCAGGCATCCCAGTGACATGGATACATTTATTTACTCAAAAATATTCAGCAAATGCCAACTTTGTGCTGGACACTACTTAAGAGACTAGAGAAACAATGGTGAAAAAGAAAGAATCCTATTCTTGATAAGTTATACTTTAAGGGAGGTGCAGAGTTGAGAGGCAGACACACAGGCAAATAAGTAGTATAACAGCTCATATGTCAGATGGCATTGAGTGTTATGAGAAAAATAAAGCAGGGGAGTATGATTGAGGGTTGCAAAGGTTGAGGCTGCAATTTCTAAAGAGTGGTCTGGGAAGATCTTATGGTAAAGTGACATTTGATCAAAGACTTGAACGGGGTCTTTCAAGTCTGAAGAATACTTTTGCTACTTCATCCTACCAATTTTTTTTTTTTTAATGAAAAAAACAAAAGCAAAAAACTAAGAAGTAAATTGTTTAGGCTTTGACTGGAGTTTCAGAAGAAATAGAAGAGATTTACTATAGCAACCACAAAACAAAAAATTAAATAATAGATTATTTTTTCTTAAAAACTCTTATTAACAGAAGGGTATAATATCTTACAGTGTTAATGAGTCCTCTCTCCCTTGCCTTTAATCCCTTTTGATTTCCCTCTCTGTCATTCTCGTTTCAGGATCCCACTTCTTTTTTCCCTCTATTCCCTTGCCTTGATGTCACTCTTCCCTCACCCTAAAATCCTGTTCATGAATGAACATATGGATATACAAATTAATTTTTAATGGGGAAGATATAACATATCTTGTAAAGCTATCTATTTTTTTATTTCTTACTATCTAATGATAGTGTCTCATAATCTATATTTAGATAAATTATTGAGGTACTTCCCTAAAAAAAAAGACTATTCCATCTTGAATACAAATTGTAATTTCTAAATATAAATACTGTTCTTGCTACACTATATATAAATAGGTTTATAAATAATTAGAAACATATTTAGGTACTTTGTAGTCTCATTTATTTCATGAAATATCAGCTATTTGACATATCATCTGAATTTCAAAAATAAGCTTTAATTATTTCACACTATTTAATCATATGCTTATATCCTAGTTTATACAAATAATTTCAATATTATAAAGTATTCTGGCCATTTCAACTATTATTATTATTATTACTCTTAAAAATAATGTAGATGTAATATCACATACTCTAGAGTAAGAATTGGCTGGGTAGTATGTAATCCGAATACACTTCTGAATAACTGTAAGAGTGTGGAAAAGTTATTTAAAGCCTCTGGTCTTCAGTTTTCTTATAAATAGGGATAATAATAGCACACATTTCTTAGAATTGCTGTGCTAATCAGTTGATTTAATGAAAACTTTTAAGAAAAGGACTTGATACACAATTATTTGTTAAATGTTACATGTCATTATTATTATAATCATGATTACATTTTGGACAAATATTAGTGTGTACATTTCTGATTTTTTCATTAGGATTAGAAGTGGAGGTAGTGGGTTAAACCAACACAATTATAAAGAATTTAAACTCATGGTGCTTATAAGAGACTGGTTTCTAGATATGAATGAACTTTATTAGCACTGAATAATATGCTTTTAAAGTATTTGTTAAGTTTACAAATAATAATACATTATAATTTGTTTTTATTTATGTTACTAGGTGATATAAACTGTTTTCCTATGTTTATTGGACATCTGTATTTCTTCCACCAATCATTAACTGGTTGTATCTTTATAATTTTTCTATAAAGTTTTAGGTTTTTATAAAATATACTTCTAATTAGGGAGAATAAATATAAATGTAAAAGGCATGTAAAAGCCTTTGCAAACCTTTAATTTCAAGAACCATTTGACACATCTTTCCAGATAATACAAATCAAGATGTCTAAATACTATCACCAAGAGAATTATAAAAATTCCTCTAACAATCCATTCTGATCTCAGAAAATTTTAATTATATGTGGCTTTTTCATTATACAAAGATATCTTTATCAAGTTCCATTAGAAATTGATTTCTGACTGTAGGGTGGTAGAAAATTTTTTGATAAAAAGGCTGTTTTATAAATTAGAATAAACAAAAACTAGATGTGTAAATGATAAAAGTAAGATTTTTCTGTCACTTACTTTGTAACTTCAATTTATGAAAATCCCAGCAGTGTTCTGTTTAAATTATGGGCTTTACAATGGCCAAATTGAATTCTGATAGCTTACCATTATAAGATCAGTTGGTCAGCCAATTGTTATAGATTATTGCCTCAGCAGCTGTGGATTTCTATCAGGGCCCTGTGGGAAGCTTAAAATTTAAAGCATTTGTAGTTGCACCCTTGTGTGATATAAATGACTATCTTAATATTTAAATTTTCCTCTGTTGAAACATAAAAAATATATCTCTATGTACATTGTGCAAAGAGTACATAGATACATTCTGTGGTTTTAATTTTTCACATCTATTCATTAAAATTGCATTCCATCTTAAAATAATAAACTTTCTTTGGCTTTCCTTTTTACACTATAGGACTCTGTATATGTGTTGTATAAAGGCTCCATGGAAAACATTAATAACCTCTCAGTATTAGTATTATTTCTGATGTTGGAAGGAATGAAAATTTGTGTATTAGAAGAGTCTCTAGGGTTCAGGTTCTACGATTTCTAATAACTTAACTTAGGGGTACAGGTGAGACATTAAGTTCGGGACATCGGGATTTGGTTTTCAATTAGCTTTCAATCTTTTATTCAACATGTGAGTATAAAAGAAAAAGGAAACAACCAGAAACATTTAAGGTGTTCATCCAGACATGTGTCTAGTGAGAAACAGAACAATTTGTGTAGCTGGGCTTAGGCATTTTCCAGAATAATATCCTCAAATACTCTAAGTATTAGGCAAACTACAGTGCAATTTGTTGACTCCTGCTATGTTATGATAACCATTTTATTAGTTTCCATTTATCTTTATTTGATGTAAAGACATCTATTTTCTTATATAATATAAACCTCATTCTATCTTATTATTTAAAAAGCATACAGCCATCCAAAATAGCATCAAACTACTAGATGGCATCATTATTTATGCAATTTTATAATAATTGAAAAACAAATTTGACTTGTTACCTTATTATAGTTACTGGAAACTGTAGAAGAATTTAACAGGATTTAAATACACCCTCACACAGAAGTATATTCAACTACTTTGCAGAAAACCACCCACATAGAAATATTAATACAAATCCATTGTATATTTTTATTTTGGTGAAGCTTTCCAATGAAGTATATACAGAGACTGTTCCTGGAGCACATGCAAAGTCCCTGCTTAAGCATAGAAATATGTTTTAATACTACATCAAGGGAAAAGAAAAAGATCTGGCAATCTCTGTTCAATTCTTGCATAATAAGTTATAATGTAATCTGGTGTTAGAGCCCAGTGTATTCACATTGCTTGGAAGACAGATTCTATGTCTACTTACTACTGAGATAAGCAAAGTAAAAATATTCAGCCAATTCCCTGATGTTGTTTCATTAAATTACTAATGGATAATTTGCTTATCATATTACTGTATTCTTGATGTTCCCAGCCAACTCTGAAAAATTAGATTTCTTGCTTAGGATTACTTTAACATATATTAGAAAAGTTTCTTTGGGGCCAAAGCCAGACTGAATTGATCTTCACATTTCCTCCCAAAGCTGTTCTGACACTCTTTCTAGTTGTCATCTTCAAAGAAACTTTATGTTCTTAAATATTTGCTTTCTCGATTCAATCTTCCCATATACTGCTGCTAAAGATCTTTGCTTTCTCATCAATTTATTTTAGTTACATTAATTTAAATACACCACATTGTGTATTTTATCATATATTTATTTATCATATATACCATATATTTATTTTATCACATATTTTACTTCCAAGCATTTGACGTCATTGCGCTTCTCCTTGTTGAATCTCTCTGCTCTTGAATTCACTATTGTTCATATTTACCTACCAAGCTCCCAACCTGTCTGACTGATATTTATCAATTTCACTCTGTTGATCCCCTCCATTAAATATTTTCAGTTGTCTAGTTAATTTCTTCCTTTTACTAATCAGTTTGTTTGGGGGCTTTTCCTATTCATAGAATTTCTTCTACCACATAAATGTAAGTGCTTTTTGTCCACATGGGCAGTCTTGATATTTCCAAATGCTTACTGACACTTTCTCATGGAAATAGTGATCATTTAACTTAGAATTATTAAAATAAATTTGTTATCCTATTCTCTGTATATCTTTTTTCTCCAATATATTGTTCTCAAACTGATGGTTCATTTATGCTAAAAACCTTTATGCAAATTTCAGAAACTTTTCCTTCCTATGATAATTAGTTATTTGGTGTTTTTTTTTGGTTTGCTTGTAATCAGTAGAAGATTTGTCCAAGAAAACCAACAATGCAAGTAATCACTGCCTGTGGTAATGAATCCAAAAATAGGTATGGATCATAATCATGGCCCTGGTCTCATGGGAAGGTTATTGCAAGTTTACTAACCACTGTCCTGACTGTTCCATGATAGCATTGTTTTAATTTTATATATCCTGTGTAAGCCAAATATATCATTAAAAGTGCCCATTAAAAGGGCACTTTCCACTAGATATACATTTGTGTCATCTTCCTCTTCTCGAAAGCTTTTATTAAACAAATGACTATTTTTCACAAAAAGTAGCCATGGAATAAAAATTTTGCATACTCAGTTTTAATACCTGTGATATATAGAATGTATCCTTTTTTTATGTCAGATAAAGACAAAAATTCATTTTCTTACTCTCAGACAATTTAAGTCTTTTATGTTTGTTGAATTCAAGAGAATTTGAATTTTAAAATTTTCCCACCAATTCTTTCTGTGATATATTGTGAATAATTTTGGTAAATAATTTTTAAATGTGTTGACATGCTACTCACAATTTGTATGTTGAAATATAGATATATTCTTTTAAAGATTATGACATCTCATAGAAATCAAATATACACTACTGAGTAATGTATCACTCCAAAAAACTTTAACCTATGAAAACACTGACCTTAATATCCAGGGAGCAGTTAGTAAAACATGAGATGGGATATACTTATCCAAGGTGACAAATACTGTTCCAAAGCAGAGAGACATGAATTTATATATGAATTTGTCATTATTTTTTTTCTACTTTAAGAAAACATACATGGGCACCTGGGTGGCTCAGTGGGTTAAGCCTCTGCCATCGGCTAAGGTCATGGTCTGAGGATCCTGAGACTGAGCCCCGCATCAGGCTCTCTCTGTCAAATAAATAAATAAAATCTTTAAAAAAAAAAAGGTTTAAAAAAATGAATAAAACATATACAGTTACAGTGATGTAATTTAAAAGTACAAATGAAAAAAACTAAGAAAAAATTTCTTTCCATAGAATTAATCTCACAAATTATTGTCTTATGAATTATTTTTTTTAAAGATTTTATTTACTTATTTGACAAAGAGAGAAAAAGCACAAGTTAGCAGAGCTACAGGCAGAGGGAAAGGGAGAAGCAGGCTACCTGTGGAGCAAGGAGCCAAAAGTGGGGCTCAATCCCAGGACACTGGGATCATGACCTGAGCCAAAGGCAAATGCTCAACTGACTGAGCGGCTTAGGTGCCCCTAATGAATTATTTTTTCAAAAGACTATGATCTTATGATTAACTAGGACAACCATTTTACTTTTGTAACAAACAATTTTATAATTTTACAATGTTACAAACAATTTTGTAATTTTATAACAAACCAATTTTGGTTATATCTATATTAATTCACAAAAATGTCCTGTCATCTCTAGTTTATATAATTATTGTTAAAAAAACCTATTTCCACAGTTCTACAAAGTTTTATATTTGGAAAACTCATCCCTACTGGAAAATGATAAGACCAACTGCCATAAATATAAAACCAAATTAACATTTATAAAATAGAATTAAACATGTATGTATTATGTGTGTACATGTGTTTGTATATAGATATATAGATAAGCAAAACTTGTAGACATAGATATATGTGTTTATGTTTACAACTGTTTGTGTGTGTGTGTGTGTGTGTGTGTGTGTGTGTAAAATATAATTAAACAATACAATAGATACTGAAATGATCTGCCTTATATGTAGGTTCAGTTATTTGTAAAATCTTAATCTTAAGTATCCACACAAAGTGTGTTTGTCATGAATTCATATTCCATTTATCTTATACTCATATCCCAACTATCTTACTCTACTGTGATGAAAGAAGAAGCACTCTTCTGCCTCCTTGTCCAGGTAAGTAATTTCCTAATTTCTATCCTCTTTACTGACAGCTTTGTACTATACCATATAAGGAAATAAAACTTCAATATATAACATAGTGCTGCTCATATTACCTTAGAACTTAGTAAAAGTTTAAAGAGATAATATGATTGGAGGAGGAGTCAAGATGGCGGAGAAGTAGCAGGCTGAGACTGCTTCAGCTAGACGGAGATCAGCTAGATAGCTTATCTAAAGATTGCAAACACCTGAAAATCCATCCGCAGATCGAAGACAAGAAGATCAGCAATTCTGGAAACAGAAAAACAACCACTTTCTGAAAGGTAGGACCGGTGGAGAAGTGAATCCAAAGCGACGGGAAGACAGACCCCGGGGGGAGTGGCCGGCTCCCGGCAGGCGGCGGAGCAACCGCGCACAAAATCAGGACTTTTAAAAGTCTGTTCCACTGAGGGACATCGATCCAGAGGCTAAACCGGAGCGAAGCCCACGCGGGGTCAGCGTGGCCTCAGGTCCCGCAGGGTCACAGAAGGATTGGGGGTGTCTGAGTGTCGCAGAGCTTGCGGGTATTGGAATGGGAAAGCCGGCTACAGAGACAGAGCCAACAGTAAGGTCGCAGCTCGGGGTTACCTTGAACCGGTCGCAGGCTCGGTGAGCTCGGAGCGCGGCCAGAGGTCAGGCAGATGGGAGTAACTGGGCGCTGTTCTCTGAGGGCGCACTGAGGAGTGTGGCCCTGGGCTCTCGGCTCCTCCGGGCCGGAGACCAGGAGGCCGCCATTTGTATTCCCGCCCTCCGGAACTCTACGGAAAGCGCTCAGGGAACAAAAGCTCCTGAAAGCAAACCCGAGCGGATTACTCACCCCGGCCCCGGGTAAGGGCGGTGTAATTCCGCCTGGGGCAAAGACACTTGAGAATCACTACAACAGGCCCCTCCCCCAGAAGATCAACAAGAAATCCAGCCGAGACCAAGTTCACCTACCAAGGAGTGCGGTTTCAATACCAAGGAGAGCAGCAGAATTCCAGAGGAGGAGAAAGCCAAGCACGGAACACATGGCTTTTTCCCTGTAACTTTTTTTTTAGTCTTGCAGTTAATTTAATTTTTTTCTTTTTCATTTTTTGTTGTTTTTTTTTTCTCAACTTCGGGTAAAATTATTTTTTTAACTGTTACCTTTTTCTTTTTTAACGATTTTTTACTAGTTTATCTAATATATATATTTTTTCTTTTTTACATTTTTCTTAGGTGTTTTCTTTTTTTTAATTCTTTTCTTTTCTTTTTTTTTTCTTTTTTTCTTTTTCTTTTTTTTCTTTCTTCCTTTTTGAACCTCTTTTTATCCCCTTTCTCCCCGCTCACGATTTTGGATCTCTTCTAATTTGGTTAAAGCATATTTTCCTGGGGTTGTTGCCAACCTTTTAGTATTTCACTTGCCCCTTCATATACCCTTATCTGGACAAAATGACAAGATGGAAAAATTCAACACAAAAAAAAGAACAAGAGGCAGTACCGAAGGCTAGGGACCTAATCAATACAGACATTGGTAATATGTCTAGAGTTCAGAATGACAATTCGCAAGGTTCTAGCCGGGCTCGAAAAAGGCATGGAAGATATTAGAGAAACCCTCTCGAGAGATATAAAAGCCCTTTCTGGAGAAATAAAAGAACTAAAATCTAACCAAGTTGAAATCAAAAAAGCTATTAATGAGGTACAATCAAAAATGGAGGCTCTAACTGCTAGGATAAATGAGGCAGAAGAAAGAATTAGTGATATAGAAGACCAAATGACAGAGAATAAAGAAGCTGAGCAAAAGAGGGACAAACAGCTACTGGACCACGAGGGGAGAATTCGAGAGATAAGTGACACCATAAGACGAAACAACATTAGAATAATTGGGATTCCAGAAGAAGAAGAAAGAGAGAGGGGAGCAGAAGGTATACTGGAGAGAAATATTGGGGAGAATTTCCCCAATATGGCAAAGGGAACGAGCATCAAAATTCAGGAGGTTCAGAGAACGCCCCTCAAAATCAATAAGAATAGGCCCACACCCCGTCACCTAATAGTAAAATTTACAAGTCTCAGTGACAAAGAGAAAATCCTGAAAGCAGCCCGGGAAAAGAAGTCTGTAACATACAATGGTAAAAATATTAGATTGGCAGCTGACTTATCCACAGAGACCTGGCAGGCCAGAAAGAGCTGGCATGATATTTTCAGAGCACTAAACGAGAAAAACATGCAGCCAAGAATACTATATCCAGCTAGACTATCATTGAAAAGAGAAGAAGAGATTAAAAGCTTCCAGGACAAACAAAAACTGAAAGAATTTGCAAATACCAAACCAGGTCTACAGGAAATATTGAAAGGGGTCCTCTAAGCAAAGAGAGAGCCTACAAGTGGTAGATCAGAAAGGAACAGAGACCATATACAGTAACAGTCACCTTACAGGCAATACAATGGCACTAAATTCATATCTCTCAATAGTTACCCTGAATGTTAATGGGCTAAATGCCCCTGTCAAAAGACACAGGGTATCAGAATGGATAAAAAAACAAAACCCATCTATATGTTGCCTCCAAGAAACTCATTTTAAGCCCGAAGACACCTCCAGATTTAAAGTGAGGGCATGGAAAAGAATTTACCATGCTAATGGACATCAGAAGAAAGCAGGAGTGGCAATCCTTATATCAGATCAATTAGATTTTAAGCCAAAGACTATAATAAGAGATGAGGAAGGACACTATATCATACTCAAAGGGTCTGTCCAACAAGAAGATTTAACAATTTTAAATATCTATGCCCCCAACGTGGGAGCAGCCAACTATATAAACCAATTAATAACAAAATCAAAGAAACACATCAACAACAATACAATAATAGTAGGGGACTTTAACACTCCCCTCACTGAAATGGACAGATCATCCAAGCAAAAGATCAGCAAGGAAATAAAGGCCTTAAACGACACACTGGACCAGATGGACATCACAGATATATTCAGAATATTTCATCCCCAAGCAACAGAATACACATTCTTCTCTAGTGCCCATGGAACATTCTCCAGAATAGATCACATCCTCGGTCCTAAATCAGGACTCAACCAGTATCAAAAGATTGGGATCATTCCCTGCATATTTTCAGACCACAATGCTCTAAAGCTAGAAATCAACCATAAAAGGAAGTTTGGAAAGAACCCAAATACATGGAGACTAAACAGTATCCTTCTAAAGAATGAATGGGTCAACCGGGAAATTAAAGAAGAATTGAAAAAAATCATGGAAACAAATGATAATGAAAATACAATGGTTCAAAATCTGTGGGACACAACAAAGGCAGTCCTGAGAGGAAAATATAAAGCGGTACAAGCCTTTCTCAAGAAACAAGAAAGGTCTCAGGTACACAACCTAACCCTACACCTAAAGGAGTTGGAGAAAGAACAAGAAAGAAACCCTAAGCCCAGCAGGAGAAGAGAAATCATAAAGATCAGAGCAGAAATCAATGAAATAGAAACCAAAGAAACAATAGAACAAATCAACGAAACTAGGAGCTGGTTCTTTGAAAGAATTAATAAAATTGATAAACCCCTGGCCCGACTTATCAAAAAGAAAAGAGAAAGGACCCAAATAAATAAAATCATGAATGAAAGAGGAGAGATCACAACTAACACCAAAAAAATACAAACTATTATAAGAACATACTATGAGCAACTCTACGGCAATAAATTCGACAATCTGGAAGACATGGATGCATTCCTAGAAACATATAAACTACCACAACTGAACCAGGAAGAAATAGAAAGCCTGAACAGACCCATAACCAGTAAGGAGATTGAAACAGTCATTAAAAATCTCCAAACAAACAAAAGCCCAGGGCCAGACGGCTTCACGGGGGAATTCTACCAAACATTTAAAGAACTAATTCCTATTTTCCTGAAACTGTTCCAAAAAGTAGAAATGGAAGGAAAACTTCCAAACTCATTTTATGAGGCCAGCATCACCTTGATCCCAAAACCAGACAAGGATCCCACCAAAAAAGAGAGCTATAGACCAATATCCTTGATGAACACAGATGCGAAAATACTCAACAAAATACTAGCCAATAGGATTCAACAGTACATTAAAAAGATTATTCACCACGACCAAGTGGGATTTATTCCAGGGCTGCAAGGTTGGTTCAACATCCGCAAATCAGTCAATGTGATACAACACATCAATAAAAGAAAGAACAAGAACCATATGATACTCTCAATAGATGCTGAAAAAGCATTTGACAAAGTACAGCATCCCTTCCTGATCAAAACTCTTCAAAGTGTAGGGATAGAGGGCACATACCTCAATATCATCAAAGCCATCTATGAAAAACCCACCGCAAATATCATTCTCAATGGAGAAAAACTGAAAGCTTTTCCGCTAAGGTCAGGAACACGGCAGGGATGTCCATTATCACCACTGCTATTCAACATAGTACTAGAGGTCCTAGCCTAGCAATCAGACAACAAAAGGAAATTAAAGGCATCCAAATCGGCAAAGAAGAAGTCAAATTATCACTCTTCGCAGATGATATGATACTATATGTGGAAAACCCAAAAGACTCCACTCCAAAACTGCTAGAACTTATACAGGAATTCAGTAAAGTTTCAGGATATAAAATCAATGCACAGAAATCAGTTGCATTTCTCTACACCAACAGCAAGACAGAAGAAAGAGATATTAAGGAGTCAATCCCATTTACAATTGCATCCAAAACCATAAGATACCTAGGAATAAACCTAACCAAAGAGACACAGAATCTATACTCAAAAAACTATAAAGTACTCATGAAAGAAATTGAGGAAGACACAAAGAAATGGAAAAATGTTCCATGCTTCTGGATTCGAAGAATAAATATTGTGAAAATGTCTATGCTACCTAAAGTAATCTACACATTTAATGCAATTCCTATCAAAGTACCATCCATCTTTTTCAAAGAAATGGAACAAATAATTCTAAAATTTATATGGAACCAGAAAAGACCTCGAATAGCCAAAGGGATATTGAAAAAGAAAGCCAACGTTGGTGGCATCACAATTCCGGACTTCAAGCTCTATTACAAAGCTGTCATCATCAAGACAGCATGGTACTGGCACAAAAATAGACACATAGATCAATGGAACAGAATAGAGAGCCCAGAAATAGACCCTCAACTCTATGGTCAACTAATCTTCGACAAAGCAGGAAAGAATGTCCAATGGAAAAAAGACAGCCTCTTCAATAAATGGTGCTGGGAAAATTGGACAGCCACATGCAGAAAAATGGAATTGGACCATTTCCTTACACCACACACAAAAATAGACTCAAAATGGATGAATGACCTCAATGTGTGAAAGGAATCCATCAAAATCCTTGAGGATAACACAGGCAGCATCCTCTTCGACCTCTGCCGCAGCAACATCTTCCTAGGAACAACGCCAAAGGCAAGGGAAGCAAGGGCAAAAATGAACTATTGGGACTTCATCAAGATCAAAAGCTTTTGCACAGCAAAGGAAACAGTTAACAAAATCAAAAGACAACTGACAGAATGGGAGAAGATATTTGCAAACGACATATCAGATAAAGGACTAGTGTCCAGAATCTATAAAGAACTTAACAAACTCAACACCCAAAGAACAAATAATTCAATCAAGAAATGGGCAGAGGACATGAACAGACATTTCTGCAAAGAAGACTTCCAGATGGCCAACAGACACATGAAAAAGTGGTCCATATCACTCGGCATCAGGGAAATACAAATCAAAACCACAATGAGCTATCACCTCACACCAGTCAGAATGGCTAAAATCAACAAGTCAGGAAATGACAGATGCTGGCGAGGATGCGGAGAAAGGGGAACCCTCCTACACTGTTGGTGGGAATGCAAGCTGGTGCAGCCACTCTGGAAAACAGCATGGAGGTTCCTCAAAATGTTGAAAATAGAACTGCCCGATGACCCAGCAATTGCACTATTGGGTATTTACCCTAAAGATACAAACGTAGTGATCCAAAGGGGCACGTGCACCCGAATGTTTATAGCAGCAATGTCCACAATAGCCAAACTATGGAAAGAACCTAGATGTCCATCAACAGAAGAATGGATCAAGAAGATGTGGTATATATACACAATGGAATACTATGCAGCCATCAAAAGAAATGAAATCTTGCCATTTGCGACAACATGGATGGAACTACTGCGTATCATGCTTAGCGAAAGACAACTATCATATGATCTCCCTGATATGAGGAAGTGGTGATGCAACATGGGGGCTTAAGTGGGTACGAGAAGAATCAATGAAACAAGATGGGATTGGGAGGGAGACAAACCATAAGTGACTCTTGATCTCACAAAACAAACTGAGGGTTGCTGGGGGGAGGGGGTTTGGGAAGGGGGTGGGATTATGGACATTGGGGAGGGTATGTGCTTGGGTGAGTGCTGTGAAGTCTGTAAACCTGGTGATTCACAGACCTCTACCCCTGGGGATAAAAATATATGTTTATAAAAAGTAAAAAATAAAAATAAATTAAAAAAAAGAGATAATATGATAAAATGGGAAGAGTGTTTTCTATGGAGAATAAAACTTAATATGATCTGAGTTAACACTTCCAGCAGTATAGCTTTAGGTGTCTTATATATAAGGTATATTACTGGCGCCAGATGAAATCTTAGGTCCTTCTTAGCAACAAAGTCTGAGCTTAGCATGTATAGATCAGTATAAAAGGTGTATTAAACCCTTAATGAAGGAAAATTTAAGAACTGCTAGACAATGGTAGATGTGCAGTAATCATCCATCTCCCCAAAAGTCCTTCCCAAATGATATGAAATAATCACAAACCATGAAAACTCTATGCAAAATTACACCCTCATCATTATTTGAGAACAATGAATGCCAAAACTGCATTAGTAAAAAGAAAAAAAAAACCCAAACTCCAGGATTTTGGTTCAACAAGTACCAGCTCCCTCTCGACTCTCTGTAGGCTTTGAGGAATATGAAGGCTGAGCAACAAAAAAATGCAAGGAAGACAAAGGGACAATACTAAAGAGTCCTGTGAAAGAGCTTAAAAACCACCAGAAACATTCAAAATTTTCTAAAGTTTAAAACACTAAAATAGTAACCAGAAAATTCATAGCACAGACTACTTAGAAGGGATTTCAAAGTAGTTCCTACTTAAAGATATCAGATGCCATCACAAGGACCAGGCATAAAATTTAAAGGGACAGGTTTAGCTTAAAGGGTTCAATGAGGTAAAAGACAGGACTCTAAATAAATAACTTCTATGAAATTAAAAAGGCATATATGAAGGAAAAGTATCTTTTAGCATTGATGTAGGTGGTGGAGGGAAAAAGAAGTAAAAAGGAGAAATTTTAAATCTTGCAAGGCAAAAGGCAAAACAAAATGAAAAACAAAGAAACAAAAGAACCCCACATGCACATTCACACTCAAAACTGAAAGATCCACAACCCACCCAGTCTCACCAAAGCAAACTACAAGAAAACAGACAATTAACTCTGTTAATGTACTCTAATTTTTCCAAGTCTTGGAGAAAATGACCCCATTAAAATGAAGACCTAGTAAAACTGCTCAACATCTTAATTTGGTAGTGTGAAGAGGAAAATATTTTTAAAAATCAGGAAAAAGCAGTGTGAAGAGAAAAATATTTTTAAAAATTAGGAAAGATTTTTCATACAAATCAACTGATTAAACCTATTTTGAAAATAACAGAAACATTAAAAAAATGAATCTACACTTTACAGAGCATTAAACATATTCAAGTGAGCATTTGAAGATATGAGAAAAACATATTGAATAAGAAATTTAAAAATTAAGCACAGAAATTTGAAAAAATAGATTTAAGTCAGAAGAAAATGTGCAAAACATACCTAAGTTATCTCAAAACAAAAAAATTAACGTTAAGATGCTCAAGAGAGGGGCGCCTGGGTGGCTCAGAGGGTTAAAGCCTCTGCCTTAGGCAGGGAGCCTGCTTCCCCCCCTGTCTCTCTCTGCCTGCCTCTCTGCCTACTTGTGATTTCTCTCTCTCTGTCAAATAAATGAAATCTTTAAAAAAAAAAAAATTTAAAAAAAGATGCCCAAGAGAAAACAGATTCAAATTAAATTCAAAAAAAATTCAATAAATAAATATAGAACAACATAATGAAAATGGCATAATGAAGCAAAAAGTATTAGAAAGTAGTAGAACTGGAAGACAAAGAAAAAATAACAATATTCAAATAATTGGAGTTCCTGAAAAACAAACAAAAAAAATACATTTAAAACTATAAAACAAGAAAACTTTTCAAAGATAGAAAAAATATGAATCTACACATTGAAAAGGCTTACCAAACACTTGAAAAAATTAATCCAAAGCAATCAATATCTAAAGATTTTCCAGTAGAACTATTATATTTCAAAGATAAAGTTAAAATCCTTAAGGTTCCCAGACAGAAAGATCAAATATTTCACAAAGAGCAAAAAAATTATACAAGCATCAACCTTGCAAAATCAATATTCAAATTAAGATACCAATGGTGTAGTAGTTTTTTTTACTAAAACTCAGTAAAAGAAAGTTTGAACCCAGGAGTTTATATCTACACAAGATGTTCTTCAAAATCCAGCATGTTAGAAAGGGTTCTTAAAACAAGAGCTTAGAGAATTATGCCCCTATTAGTCTTTCTTTCTTTCTAAAATTTTTATATATTCATTTGAGAGACAGAGTGAGCAATAGAGGGCACAGGAGTAGGGGCAGAGAAAAAGCGAAAAGAAGAGGGAGAAGCAGGCTCCCCACTGAATTGGGAGCCGAATGCGGGGCTCAATCCCAGGACTCTGGGATCATGACCTGAGCTGAAGGTAGACATTTAACCTTTGAACGACCCAAGTGCCCCTCTATTATAGTCTTTCTCACAGAATCTACTGGAGGATGATGTTACACAAAAAAAATTGAGAAAAGTTTTGCCAGAAGAATAATGGTGAGCATTTCATTACATATAAATGTATATCATACAATTTAAAAGTGATAAGGATGAAGGCGGGCAATTTATGTTCTATTATCTAAGGAGAAATAATGCAGCTAAAGTAATGGATGAAAAGAAAGAAGAAAACAGAGAAAAGTTCACTGTAAAAGAAAATGAATAATTTAAAAGATATTAAAGGGTAAAATAAGAAAATAGCACCAAAGGCATCAATAAAGATAGAGATCTAAAGGTATCATTCCAACAAAAACATACACCTTCGTAAATACTTACAGAGTTCAGAAAGAGAGAGAGAGAGCAAAGAATATCAACCTAGTTTCAAAAAATATATTCTAAAAATAATGGTGAAAGTTTGAGGAGAATCAGGATTTGCATTTCTTCAAACTTTCTCTTTTAATGTATAGCTATTGATTACAAAGGGAGAGAGAGTAATTTTACACTGGGGAATCCCAGCAGACATCACATTAATTAACAGATCAAAGTAACCACCCCTAGTTATAAGACATAGTGATATAACTCCTTGATATAATTCAGTGAAGCTGTAACATCAATTCTGTGCTATTTTTTTTTAATTTTTTATTTTTTATAAACATATATTTTTATCCCCAGGGGTACAGGTCTGTGAATCACCAGGTTTACACACTTCACAGCACTCACCAAAGCATATACCCTCCCCAATGTCCACAATCCCACCCCCCTTCTCCCAAACCCCCTCCCCCCAGCAACCCTCAGTTTGTTTTGTGAGATCAAGAGTCACTTATGGTTTGTCTCCCTCCCAATCCCATCTTGTTTCATTGATTCTTCTCGTACCCACTTAAGCCCCCATGTTGCATCACCACTTCCTCATATCAGGGAGATCATAGGATAGTTGTCTTTCTCTGCTTGACTTATTTCGCTAAGCATGATACGCTCTAGTTCCATCCATGTTGTCGCAAATGGCAAGATTTCTGTGCTATTTTTACAACTTAATGTGTAATTTTATTCCAGTTGTGAGAGAACATCATATAATCGCAACCTGAGGGGCATTACAATGTAATTGAACAATATACTTCAACCCAAGTGTGTTAAAAGGGCCAGAGTGAACTACTGCTACAAGTACAAGGAGACCAAGGAGAACTTAAAGACAATGCAACATGTGATGACTAATAGGATCCTACAAGAGAAAAATGACAATAGTGGAAAACGGGTGAAGTGTGGGTAAATCTGTAGTTTAGTTAACAGCATTACACTAATGTTAATTTCCTAATTCTGATACCATATTAAAACAATAGTTTTTGTAAGTCTAAAATTATTACAAAATTTAAATTTTAAAAAATTCATGGAAAAATTAACACAAGTTTGGTGAAAAGCTCTTTAAGACTGAAGAGAAAATAAATGATCTAAGCAAGGTATTTCTATAAGAAAGAAGAAAATTCAATAAATAAATTCCATTCTTAAATTTAACTGAAGAGTTAAAAAGACACTTTGATAATTAGCCATCAAGTAAATACTACTTTGCAAGTCTGCCAAATTTGAGATTAGGAACAAAATCCAATATCCTACTTAAATTAACTACAGTTAAATCCATCTTTATTAATCTTTCAAAAGTCAGGGCCAGCAGTGACATCTAAGCAGGGCACCCCAAATCTGGATAGGAGCCTGCATGGAGCTGGTCCCTATTTCTCTTCTTCAACACACCCTCCAAACTTCCACTGTCCTCCCACTAGTACTACCAACATCACCAAAGGCTGGCACTATTTCTTGAATTTACCCAGATTGCAAGAATACCATAATGATTATTGACACAGTGATCTGGGATTATTCTCATTCATTGTTGGACATATGCTGGTTTAAGGACTCTGGGCTAACCACTGGCTAGTCTTGAGCTAAAGCTATCTGTGAGACCATGAAAAAGGCTCTTTTAGCTTCCTGTTCCGACCAGAGTCCCACCTCTGGTCTAAAAGACCCTTAACAGGCAGGGCACACAGGTCAGGAGGCAGTACCTAAGAGACACTGATTCTGCCATATCTCACTAAATGGCTCATGGAAGCCAAGGGGTTTTTATGTTATTATTTCCCAACCAAAGACAAAGGGAATATGCCTATGGCTACCAATAATGAATGAATAAATGTGTTACAAATGTGGTAACTTACCAAGGGTTACCTAGGAACAACATTGGAACATAAAAATTCCCAGTTTGCCTGCTCTGCAGTTTTAACATCTGAATTTGTTCTATACCAAAGAAACTTCTTCTTCAGTACTTGGAAAGGACCAAAGAAGAGCCTTTTCTCCTTCAATGTTCCTGATAATGATTTTCAAATGTTGGCATTTATGCATGAGCAGAGGCCACTTTTCAAAGGATAATGTAACTGAATTCATCATCTTCTTTTGACCTTTAAATGACTTTTTGGTCTTGCCTCACTTACCTATCTTACTTCTTGATTTTGTCATTCTCTCTTATCTTCTGAGATCACTGAGTCAGGGCCTCAGGGTGACCCTCTTAAAAGAGAGATGTGTTGGTATTAAGGCCTTGTCTGATTTGGATCAAGGCTTCAGAGCTTGCTTCTGAAAATTAGAAGTAAGACATCAGTTGTACAATTACTTTTAAAAATCCTTACAAATGTAGACTTTCCTATTTCTCAGGTAATGACCTGTATAGGTATTATTTGATATTTTAATGCTTTTTCAAAGAGTAATATATTTTTTAATAAAGATTTCAAAATTCCAACTTCTACCTAAACTTAATAAAGCAGTAATTAGAGAAAGATTACAAAACATAATAGTTATATGTCTTTCACATATGTATTATAAATTAAGAAAATTACCAAATGGGAAACATAAACCATGAAATGTAGAACAGAATTTTTAGAGTCAATTTTCTATCTGGAATTTCATACCTAGACCATCAGAGTGAGAAAGCTACCGATCTAGAAGAATAAAAACAAAGAAAATCAACCAACAAAAATCTTTGCTGCCTTTGTAAATCTTTCTCTCTTTTTTTTAAAGATTTATTTACTTTGTTTTAGTGGAGGTAGGAACAAAGGGAGCGAGAGAGAGAACTTTAAGCAGACTCTGTGCTGAGCATGGAGCTCAACCCAGGGCTTGATCTCATAACCATGAGATCATGACATGAGCCAAAACTAGGAGTCAGACACTTAACCAACTGAGTCACCCAAGTGCCCCAAGTAATGCTTTTTTTTTTAAAGCTCACATTATACATGTGTATATTTATATGCATAAATGCATATACTTTATATGTTTATATATATATATATAAATCATTCTGTATAAACAAAGGCAATATTGGATTGTTGCTATTCCAATAAAATTACAAATAAATAAATTACTATCATTTTTATAATTATAGAGTAGGAAATACGAACATAAAAATATAGTAAATGTATATACATAAAAAGATATATAAGAAAGTATACAAATATACATATAATTACAGTAGGAAATATTGACATAAAATGTATATAACTATGCAGTAGGAAATACTGGCATAAAAGGAAAAATTGATATAAAAGGATATATATTACTTTACCAGTAAAATTCCTTTTATTTTATATTTAACACAAATAAATATTTTTATATAATGTTATTAGGCATGTAAATCTAAATTTGTGAAGATGTTTTCAAGGTTTATAGAGTTATCTTAAAAAGTAGCTAAATTATCTATTTTACATTGTATCAGTATGACCTTTAAAGGAAATAGAAATTCTATAAAATCATATTCTCAAGAAATAAGCCATTTTTCTGTTATATTAAGTACATTATGAACTAAAAAAATTCTAAAATAAATGAAATGTGATGGTTATTAGAGAAATTACAGGGTTGTAATTTTAGCAAACTAGAGCATTACAGTATAAAACATAATTAGCCTGGTATTTTAAAAGACTAATTTTTTTCTAGATTTATATAGGTCCTAGAAAATTTTAAACACATGAAACTAAAAAAAAGCTTTATATGTGTGTGTGTGTGAATAAATGTGTTTGCATTTATATCCATAGTGACAATAATTGTATAAAATATTCACTTCACTAAATTTCAAAAAGTGGTTCTTAAATATACATTTTTTGAGTGTTATACTTTCACTAGGTTTTCCTGTGTACCTTTGTGAGAGTGTATGTGTGTGTGTCTGCATGCACATGTGTGTGTCAGGGATTTTGCTTTAAAAAAATTTGCCATTGTGCATTAGGTTCATTTAAATTTAAGCTTATAATAGGGTTAAAAAACATTACAGCTAGCTTACAAGATGTCAGTCATTTTTCTAGATGTTGACAAAATAGGCTAATGTAATGGTTCTTTATTTATAGGGGAACACAGTCTGATGGAGGATACTTTCACATATGGGACTGAGTAAGGTGCAATTATCATATGGTTTCACTTATTTGTGGAGCATAACAAATATCATGGAGGACATGGGGAGATAGAGAGGAGAAGGGAGTTGGGAGAAATTGGAAGGGGAGGTGAACCATGAGAGACTATGGACTCTGAAAAACAATCTGAGGGTTTTGAAGGGGCAGGGGGTGGGAGGTCGGGGTACTAGGTGGTGGGTATTATAGAGGGCACAGATTGCATGGAGCACTGGGTGTGGTGCAAAAATAATGAATACTGTTATGCTGAAAATAAAAATAAATTAAAATATATGTATATACTAAGTGGGAAATCCCAGAGGGAGGGCTGACTTATATTGTCTGGGAAAGTGGATACTCATTTTCAAAGGAACTGACATTGAATTGAGCTATATGCAATATGCTTTGCTTTTTACCTCTGTATTCTATATTACCTAAACAAGGGCTCCTCCAAACCCATGATTTTATAATTCTGTAATTCTGTTTTGCTCCATGTTTTCACAGTTTTAGAGCTAGAAGATACATAAATCAGTAACACATGATCAGACATCTCCTTGATGATTAGCCTCCCAAATATTGGGAATTTATTAAGAATATTAGCCAAGTAGATTTCTGATGGAAAACTGATATCTCTATAAAACTGATAAACTCTAGGGACATTATTTTATTGAATCTTCTTAACACATGGTGAAACTGGGTACCAAAGGGATGTGTTACTTTTTCAGGGTCACAGAGTTAAAGGGTGACAAATCAGGACTAAAATTCAAATATTTAGACTTAAGAGTTTGAGTGTTCAGCTTAGTTTTGTTTCCTCGGTTAGATCAACATTCCACTAAATTTCATCTAGATTAGAAAACAGAGGAGTAGCCTCTCTCCAGTATGTTTGTTTGCTTATTGTCTTCATTAATATTACTGGAGTAAGTTCAGAGAAAAAGAATGATCCACATATGAGTTTTATAGACTGGAGATTTGCAATATCATTCATTCATGTTTTTATTAGTGAGGTAATGTTTTTGCCACTTGTTTGCAAAAATAATTGTTATTTAATATTCTCTGGTCTGACCCTTTTATCCATGAAGCAATTACAAGTATAAAAGGGGTTGAAATATTGTATGTATTATTTTTAGGCCATGTATTCTTATTAATGATTCACAGAAGAGGGACTTGAGGTTCAGAAAGGTAAAACATCATGATATTCAAAAAAACACACACCTGTTTGTTGGGGGGGGGCCTATCCTTGCTTTATGCTGCTGCCCAGTTTCATTAACTGTAAAGTCTCAAATTTGAATCATGTTCTTTCTGATTTTGTGCTCTATTTCCCAGTGTTTGGTTCTCCGTGGTACCCATGGAGTTGAGTGGATTATTCTTCCAGTCACAAAAATGGAATTTCTCACTTAACAAGTATTGCTCACCTAACCACAAGGGTCTAAATTCCACAAACAGGACAACAGGTATCTCTTCTAGCATATAAAATAATCATACTTTAAAATATGGTTTCCCAAATCTTTAATTAGTTAAACTTTTACCAACTATGCTTTTAAATTTTCCTTTTCTACTAGGCTTTTCATTTATCAAATCCAAAGCATCATTAAATATAGCAGATATACCACAAACTGAGAATGGAAATATTATTCTGAAAGACTGTGAATAAGTAGCAAGTGTAAACTTATACAAAAGTCAGTTAAATGCCTTTGACAGCATCATGCTCCATCAGTTCATGAATGAGTAGGAAATTCCAGATTGATGATGACCTTCCCTTGAATCACCTTGCCCTGGGCTTACACACCAATTCTCCACCCTCTTACTCTCAGTAGAAACTACTTTGTTAAGCCCAGCTGCCTGAGGGGAATTTGAGGTAGAGAAGCATTCACAAGCCAGTTCTCATTAGTTTGCTTTCCAGTGTCTGCTATGTTGCATGTATATTTTTGCACCTTGTAATGAAGAGAAGGTAGCTATTCTTTCCATTTTCTTCCTCAAGTTGCTAAACTGAGAGGCAGAGAGATACTGAGGCAACAGCACTGAGCAGAGTACTCAGGTCAGGTCCACTGACTACGTAGTGCTAGAAAAGCCACAGAACCTCTCTGGGCCTCTAAATTCTTAGATTGTTCCCAATCCTTCTAAAAGTCTACATCTTAAGTATAGCCTAACTTTGAAAAGTGAAACCACGGACCTGGATTTCAATGCCTGCTGTGCATTTCTAAATTATCTCTGGGCACAGCAGGGAAAGCCCACACAGTTATAACAGTTACTCTGAGATGTCTCAGACGCTTAGAAAACTGTAATCAAATACAGTGAGTATTCAAATATTTACATGAGTTTGAATCAATGTGTAAGACAGAAAACCTAAAATATTGCAAAGTGGTCTTCGTAGTAAGTTGTAGAATATCCTGTGTTCAAGCTTTATCTAGAACGAATGATTAATGCATGCAGGAAAATGAAGTTAACAATAATAATAATGCTAATAATGAATAATTCTGTCAGGCTAAATTTTCATTATATTTTCAGGACTTTCAAGACAAGTCCAAGTGGCATTAACATGATAAAATGGCTTAATAATCCTATAACTGTTGTAACACAATATGTCTGTATAATTGCCACTTTTAGCCTTTTCAAATGTCAGTAAAAGGAATTATCTTTCCTTTTAATTCAATGATGTTGATAGAATACTTAATCATATTCTACTACTCTGCAACATATATTTCCTCAGCCATAATTTATCAGAGATAAAAGCTGTGAATTCCATACCGTTATACTAAAATTATAATTACTGTAATATTTAAGCAGGATGGTATAGCACTATTGAGAAAAACTACCAAATCATTTATTATGTTATGTATTTACTGACTCTTTCTTGTTACATATTTCATGTAAAAACAACCTTAATATTTTTCTAAAAACTGTTTTAGGTTTCTGGAAATATTCATAGTTATCATTTTGGAAAGAGCCAGTAATTTCAATAAAAATAATAAGGCCAATCATCATTTAGAAAATCACTTTAAATAGAAAATCTGGAAAGATTCTTATCTCATTGATATCCTTATCTCTTTCAGGAGTAAGCTAACCAGCATGGCATGACATAGAGTTGTGGAATCATTATGTTGTACACCTGAAACTGATGTAACATTGTGTATCAACTATACTTCAATTAAAACAAAAAACAAAACCGAAAGAAAAAGCCACTGGCATTGGATCTATGGGTCAACAGAAGATCCACAGAACAAGTGCAGTATGAGGGTCCAAGACAGAAGCACAGGAAAAATAAAAAGGGACACCTTGCATTCAAAGTTTAACAACATACCTGCAAATTTACCCTATGGAATGAAGACTAGTATCCATCTCTACCCAAGGCCTGATCAGTGACTGGGATACTAAGTACTATAAAAGAGGGAAGAGCCAAGGAAGAAAGCAATTCTGTGGGCTGGTGAGAGTGAGGTGAAAGGAATTTTACAGAGGACATGGGACTTGGGTTGTGTCTGTTTTAACAAGTCCTGAGGATACTGATGCATAATAAAAGTGAAGAACCACTGCTCTTTGTATACGTGGGTTTGTTTTTGTTTTTAAATATACTTTATTTTTTAAAGCAGTTTTAAGTTCAAAGCAAAATTGAGCAGGAAGTATAAGAGTTTCATATCACCCCTGGTTCTACACAGTCTCCCCCCATAAACATCTTGCACCCAAGTGGTGCATTTGTTACAGCTGATGAAACTTTTTACATGATTTTAAGAATAAAAATATCGTTTTCCTTTAGAAATCATATTTTTGTACCTTTAGAGTTTTTCTTTAAAGATTAGTTTAAAACTAATTCACTGGCATATTCATTTTTCCTATTCTTTGTTCATTTCATTTGCTAGTTAGAATTTATGTGGTGTTAAAACTGAACTTTTAATGATCACTTGTTGGCATATACTACAGTAATGATCATAAAGGATTCACTGGGGCTGTGCAAATGCATGACATCCCCCACAAGATGCTTTTTTTCCTTGTAGCATCCCATAGGAATCAAAAAGGAAGCAAAAGCAATTAGCAAAAAGCAAAATCAGAAAGCAATCAAATAGCTTTAATGAACTAAGGGGTTACTTTTATAAAATTTTAGAGTTACCTTTTTAGTCAGAATCTTCCTAAATTATCATATAGTCACTTGTACCTGTGTGCCTTCATTACTTGTGGGGTAGCTGTAATATATGCATATTCTTGTGGTATTTAGTTTATTTTCATTTGCCTAGTGTTCAAATTTTAGAATTTCTAGTACATGTCAGACATTATGCCAGGTAATGAGAAGAAACACAGCTCCAGAAGAACTCTTCAAGAATCTGTCTCACATATCAGGGATATCTGGCTGTCTCAGTCCAAAGAGCACACGACTCTTCATCTTGGGGTCATGAGGTCAAGCCCAATGTTGGATGTAGAGATTATTGAATAAATAAATATGTTAAATATTTTAAATGTTTCATTTCTTGGTTTGCATCCTTCTTTGCTTTTCTTCCCCCCTTGTTTTGTTTCTTAAATTCCACATATGTGTGAAATTCTATGGTATTTGTTTTTCTCTGACTGGTTTATATCACCTTGCACCTAGCTCCATCCATATCACTGCAAATGCCAAGCATTCTTTTTTTATACTTGAGTAACATTCCAGTACACACACACACACACACACACACACACACACACACTACCTCTCTCTTATACATTTATCAGTTAATGGACAGTTGGGCTATTTCCATAATTTGGCTATTATAGATAATGCTGCTATAAACATCAGAGTACATGTACCCCTTTAATTTCGTATTTTTGGGGTAAATACCTAGAACTGCAGTTGCTGGATTGTAAGGCAGTTCTATTTTCAACTTTTTGAGGAAATTTCATACAATTTTTGAGTTTGCATGTAACCAACAGTACAAGATGTTTCCCCTTCCTCCACATCCTTGCCAATTCCTGTTGCTTCTTGTGTTGTTGATTTGCCATTCTGACCAGTGTGAGGTGATATCTCTTGTAGTTTTGATTTGTATTTCCCTGATGATGAGTGATGTTGAGCATCTTTTCATTTGTCTATTGGCCATATGTATGTCTTCTTTGGAAAAATGTCAAGTCATGCCTTCTACCCATTTTTGATTATATTATTCATTTTTGGGGTATTGAGTTTTACAATTTCAGACTTCAATTTATATTACAAAGCTATAGAGATCAAAACAGTATGGTCCTGGCACAAAGACAGACATGTAGATCAATGGAACAGAATAGAAGACCCAGAAATGAAACCCCAGCTATATTGTCAATTAATCAAGAAAGCAGGAGAGAATATTCAAGGGGAAAAAGACAATCTCTTCAACAAATGGTTCTGGGAAAATTGGACAGCAACATGCAAAAGAATGAAACTGGACCACTATTTTACACCATATGCAAAAATAAATTCAAAATGGTTGAAAGACTAAATGTGAGACAGGAAAGCACCAAAATCCTAGAGGAGAACACAGGCAGTAACCTCTTTGACACCAGCTGTAGCAACAACTTTCTAGACATGTCTCCTGAGGCAACGGAAACAAAAGCAAAAACAAACTACTGGGACAACATCAAAATCAAAAGCTTTTTCTGCACAGTAAAGAATAAGCGACTGAACAATAAGTCCACCTAGAGAATGGGAGACGACATTTGCAAATGATGTATCCGATAAAGGGTTAAATGGAAGTGTTGAATCACTACATCATACAGCTGAAACTATTTAAATTTCAGTTCATTAACATATTATGCCATATGTTAATGAACTGAAATTTAAATAAAAACTTTAAAAAGGATTAGTATCAAAGATATATAAATTAAGAGATACTTTTAAAAGTGAAATAGATGCCACCTCTGATATCTCCGCAATTACTCAGAGGCAACCTGTATTAATTGTCAAGATGACATACATAGCCACAATACTTAATTTTTTCTCATAGTCATAGATTTTGATTTTTTCTTTTCCTTTACATTTTTTATGTTTTATAATTTCTGACTGTTAGTATCAAGTTATACTCTAATAATGACCATTAGTCAGACAATATTAAACTATTTATGTAATCTTCAGTTGTGTTTTTATTTTATCAAATAGAAAATTAACCCAAGAGAGGTGGGAAATACTTGTTTCCCAGAAACCTTTTGTATTTGTTTTTGTTTCTCTCTCTTCCCACTAGATTATGCAGTTTTTATTCTCTACATTGCAGTGTATTGTTCTTTTGTTTGCTGAAATGATCAAAGTAACTGAATTCAGTTAATATTTTAGACACATGGTGTCAACGTTTTCTCTTACAGTTTTGGAGAACTTTTTCATGAATTGATGCTTTCATGTTTACATATATCATAGGAATGTAAAAAAAGTGAAAGAGTTTTTCTAAAACTTGTAAAATAATTATTTAGAATCTTACATTCCAGGAGAATATATTCATTCATATACATATAATATAAAATCTCTATGTACGGAATGATAATTAGAACTCAAAAATGAAAAGAAAAACAATAGTTTACAGACATAGTAACTGAATCAAAGATAACCTTTTTTTATAAAAAGAACATGCCCTATATAATCTATAAAATAACAAATTTAGTGTTGTGTTCATATAGAGGTATTTTTAGTTAATTAATACTTGTGACTGCAATATTTTTTATATTATTACTTTATTTTATTGAGATAATTCTGTAATGAAATAGTATGAGATGGAGAAAGGGAAAAAGATGATCAAGGCAATAATCTGGGGGTTATTTGCTTGTGTTTTAATTTTAGCTTTCCATAAAGGAACCATTAATAAAGGTCTGCTTATCACATTACTGTTTAATTGCTTAACCCTGATGCACAGAAAGTTTTTTTTAGCAAATATGATAGAAAAGAATCCTGGCATTGGATTGCAAGTACTGACTTTGCAAGGACACTTTGTTCTACCAAAATTATATGTCATTTGTTGGAAAAGTAGAAATTTTCCACTTTACAATCTCCATTGATGGTTTATACTTTTATTTCTGGGTTGGGGCAGAAACACCAGCTTCTAAGATGTTTGGGTCTAGATGTATTGTAATAAAATTGCAAGCTATCATTATCAATGTAGAACCATCTGAAATTCTTATGGGGTATGTTCAGAATATAGAGTGCCTACAGCAATGTTTCTGGTTTCCCTTGATAAAACATGTGAATGATTATTTTGTTAGAGAGTTCTTTGTGCATTCCAATTGTTTGATACTCTAGCAGGGTTGCTCTAAATTAATTCCATGCTCTTTTATGTTCTTCTAGTTCAGGGCTCAGCAAACGTTTTTCTGTAAAGGGCCACAAAGTAAATATTTTAGTCTTTGGTGGTCGTATGATCTCTGTTGCAACCCCTCAACTCAACCTCTCAAAGCACAAAAAACAGTCATAAAGAATACAGTAAAAAATAAGTGTTGGTATGTTTAATGAATAAAAATGTATTAATTAAGAATGAAACTGGAATTTCATATACTTTTTTATCTGTCATGTATTATACTTTTCTTTTTCAACATTTTCAAATACTTAAAAATGTAAAAGTTATTTTAATCTTTTGGGTTGTACCAAACCAGGGAGTGGGATGGGTTTGGTTCATAGCCCATAGACTGCTGACCCTTGTTCTGGTCAAACTTATATCACACTCTGATCTGAATTAATTTACCTTTTCCTCACTGTCCTATAATTTACCATCTTCCCACTATCTCAGGAATTGTGCTCTTCATCTAAATTTCTTTTTTGTTATCAATGAAGATGAATAAATGAACAAACCCATAGAGAAAAAATATACTCATAATGGTATGAATAGTTAACACATGTCAATGGCTGACTCTAGAGCTAGAAAGTATGTTTGTGCTATCTGATTAGGATGCTGCGATCCCAGAAGAGTCTTCAACTACTGCTTTGTAGATGAGTATTATTGAATTTATGTTCATTCTCTGTGTTTATATGCAAGTTAAATTTTATTAATATAACAGCATTCTCCCAGTGGAAAATGCTGAGAAACTGTGGCGAGGAACAAAGAAGAGTTGAGTTCAAAACAAATTAGTCAATGGATTTGAAATGATGCACTGCATTGATTTGTCCCTTAAGTTCTGAGGACCTATCAATTTAATTCTTTCAATGTAGCAAACTGCTCTTTTGCATTCTTTTTCAGCCTTTCAGGGGAAAACACAGCAAGTGTGTGTGAGAGAAAAAGAGAGATTAGACTTTAATAGCCTACATGCCTTTTTAATTATTTTATTTTTCTAAAATAAAGGAGAACAATAGTATATTTCTGATGCTTTATCTCTGTTGATTAATGCTATTATATTCTTAGATTCTTTCTCAAATCATTTCTGCTTGATAAGATTTTTTCTTTCTCTTATATTAATGGAATAAGCACTAAAGATATTTTCTCTTATTATTCAGTAAATATTAAAAATACATAGAGACAGAGAAACATTAGCCTTTGTTGGAATGTCTTATCCTTGCATACACTCACTGTTATAAAACCAATTTATGAAAGTGGTCTTGTTTCCCAATAATGCTTTTCATGTATCTAGAATGCTTACAGAAATGCTGCTGTGTTCATAAAATCTTGGGAACATTTCTTTGCTGCATAGATTTGGATAAATATAAAAAACACAATAAGCATCCATATTTCAAAACCCAGCAAAGAAAGTATCCTGTGTCCTTCAATTATGTACCTTATAGACAGGTTGAAAATGCTCTCAAAATCTCATTCTATGCCCACATGGTTTCTTCTAAAAGACAAACATTTTAGTTAAACCTTTTCAAAAAGCCAGGCAACAAATTATCCCTTTCCCTCCATAATGCCTTTGTAATTGTGTGAATTTCAGTGATATATTTATATACCTCTCTGTGTGATGATTGTCAAAGAGATTAAAGTCCTCATCGTGCCTAAAATAAAGATGAGGTCACTAAGAGAGTTTAAATAAGGCCAAAATATAAATGTCTTAAGTAATTTCTAAACCTGACAATGCTCCATCCCTTCATGAAACACCCCAAGAAAGCTGTGAAAAGACCAGGTTTATAATCATTCTTTTCTCTACATATACCATCCCCCAAATATCATCAACACAAATCATTTAGAGGACAGCCCCATCTCAGGACAAATGGGACTAATGAGGTACTGACTTTTACTCATAGTCTAAGTTTTTCTAGCTCACCCTTTATCTCTTTCTCATACCTTTTTCTCTCTCTCCTGAGTTTTTATAATTCTGCTTTGCACATTGCTTTAAAAGCTTCATTAAATGTGTTAAACAATTTTCTAAAACAATTCCAGATGGGAAGGATGAGGGAGGTTGGCAAAATAGGTGAATAGGAGTGAGAGGTACAGCCTTCCAGTTACAGAATGAATAAATCACAGAGATGAAAGATACAGCATAGTGAGTTAGGGAGTACAGTCAATGGTATTGTATTAGCATTGTATGATGACAGGTGACAGCAATACTTGTGGTGAGCTCAACATAATGTACAGAGTAGCCAAATCACCACATTGTACACCTGAAACTAAGGGGACATTGTATGTCAAATATACTTTGATTAATTGATTAAAAAAAAAACAATTGGACACCATTTTTATCTTCTCCTTTTTGATATTTTTCATCTGCTATCCATTTTTCTTTTACTTTCCTTTTCTTTTGTTTTGTAACATTTTACAGATCTTGTATTGATTTCTGCTCACTGAATTTTACTTATATATAGCACCTAGGTAGACTTTTTTTTCTTTCACTATCAAATGTAAGTGATCAATTAGTCAATTTGGGCTGCTATAACAGAATGCCATAGACTGGGTGGATGAAAAAATAAATATTTATATCTCACAGTTCTGGAGGTTGAGAAGTCCAAGATGAAGATGCCACTGTCTATGAGAATACACTTCTGGGTTTGCAAATCTTTGTGTTCTTGTTGTATCCTCCTACGGCAGGGAGCAGAAAGAGAAACCTGGCTTTACTAGCTCTTCTAATAAAGGCACTAATCCCATTCATGTGGGCCTACTTATCTTCCAAAGACCCCACTTTCTAATACCATCATTTTGGGGGTCACGATTTCAATATATGAATTTGGAGGGATGAGACACAAATATTCAGTCCATTGCACATAGAAACTGCAAACTACAAAATTCAAAGGAAAACTGAACACATGGGACTAAAAGTAAATAAAACAAAAGAGAACACCTAATTCTGAAGGAAACAAGTCTAGGGAATGGAGCAAAGTATAAGCCTAAAAAGCTGATTAATATCCTGAGTGAGATTAGAAAAGGATCCTGATTACCTTAAAGAAATGTCATAAAAAATAACAGGCAGAATCTTATTTATTGAAGTATAGTTGACAACAAATGTTCTGTTAGTTTCAGGTGTACAACACAGTGACTCAACAATGCCATACATTGCTCAGTGCTCATCATAAAAGGTGTAGTTATCATTATTACTATTCAGCATTACAATATTATTGAGTATATTTCTTATGCTGTACATTTCATCTCATGACTTACTTTGTAACTGGGAAGTCTGAACATCTTAATCTCTTTTACCTGTTTTGTCCATCTCCCCCACCCACCATTCTTCTGGCAACCACCAATTTATTTTCTGCATTTAGGAGTCTGCTTGTTCATTTATTTTTTTAATCCTATATATAAGCAAAATCATATGGCATTTGTCTTTCTCTGTCTGACCTATTTCAGTTAGCACAATAGTCTCGAAGTTCATCCATGCTTTCACAACTGGCAAGATCTAATTCTTTTTTTAATGGCTGAGTAATATTCAATTGTATATGTATATACCACATCTTCTTTATCCATTCAGCTATGGATGGTCACTTGGGTTACCTCCATATCTTGGCTATTATAGACAATCCTGAAATAAACATAGGGATACATATATCTTTTTGGAATTAGTATTTTATTTTTCTCTGGGAAAACACCCACTAGTGGAATTACTGGATCATATAATATTTCTATTTTTAATTTTTTTGAGGAACCTCTATACTATTTTCCATGTTGCACCAATTTAAATTCCCACCAACAGTGTATATCACATCTCTTTTCTCTACAGTCTCAGCAACACTTATTATTTCTTGTCTTTGATACTAGCCATCCTGAGTTGTGTGAGCTTCTATCTCATTGTGGTTTTGATTTGCATTTCTCAGAATGTATCTAGTGGCCATCAGTATGGCTTCTTTGGAAAAATGTCCGGTCAGTTTCTCTGCCATTTTTAATTAGATTATTTGGTTTTTGGGTCTTGAATCTGATAAGTTCTTTATAGGTTTTGAATACTAACCTCTTATCAGATAATATCATTTGCAACTATCTTCTCCTTTTTAGTAGGCTGGGCAGGCAGAAAATTTTAATAAACTCTTTAGAAGCTAAAAAAAGAAGTGCTGAGGAAATCTTCCAGAATAAGAACCAACAGTTACAGAAAATTTGGGAGGAAAGATAAAATACCTGAAAGTTTAAATTGAGGCATCAAATATCTAAATAGTAAAAATTCCAAAAAGAGGGGCATCTCAGTCATTAAGCATCTGCCTTTAGCTCAGGTCATGATCCCAGGGTCCTGGGATCAAATATCACATCAGGCTCTCTGCTCAGTGGGAGGCCTGCTTTTCCCTCTCCCACTCCCTCTGCTTGTGTTCCTTCTCTTGCTGTCTGTCTCTGTCAAATAGGCAAATAAAGTCTTTTTAAAAAAAATTCCAAAAAGAAGGAGTAAAATAAGGAAAGTAATGATTAAATAAATTAGTAAAAGAAAAGAAACATGCTAAAGACAGGTGCTTTTAATTGCAGGAGCCCATCAAATGGCAAGGAAGATGAGTGAATAGAGATCCACACCTGACAAATCAGTGTAAGAATTTAGGATGCCAAGAAGGGAGAAATAATTCTAAGTGACTTCAGGGCAACATATAGGGAAACTACAATGACAAAAAGATTCACATTGTTTATTAAAAGTAATTACGTAAGCTCTTTAACTTTCAGAAGTTAAAATGATTTTAAACAAAGAACTCTATCCCCACTCAAATTAGTAGTCATGAAATCAAAGATACTATAAGGCAAGTCAAGCATCAGAAACTTTGTTTCCCTAGAATATTTATGAAAACACAGCTTAAGGATATACCTAGGCAAAATAAACTTGAAAATAAAGAATAACACAGACATCAATTTCTTAACTAAAACTTTCATGTCATCTGAAATTCCCTTCACTGTATGACCTTGTGTGTTAATTATTAGTGGTGGGTTTTTGGAAACCCAAAAAAGTAAAAAAAAAGTATTCCAAAAATACTAGTGAACTAGTGGGAATTTTTCAAATGTGTGATTGTATCAGCATAGGACTAGAGCATTCTAGCATCAGAAAAATTTACTTGGGTATTCAAATTTGTTCTTGCAACATCTGAATTTAATTAGAGAACTAGAACCACTATGAATGATATGGAATATGGAGTTAGAGTGCAGAATTTTAAAATCAATTATAAAACACTACGGAAAACTTCTGCTCTTGTATCAGGTGGGGGGCCTGAAGTTGCTATTGAACAGCAGGCTGGACATCAAGAAGAAAAGCCCCAGTGAAGCAGAGGACAGTGAGGATAAAATGGGATCAGTGAAGATAAAATAGATGCCACGTCTTTTACTCTGTCAACCTTTTAAAAGAAAAAAGGAAACAGTCAGCCAACAAAATCAAGTTTATTCTGGAATAGCAGAGGAATTGCAATTTGGGATGACCGAACCATAGACAGGCCCAGAGAACAAAGATGAAGAGCATCTTTTTATAAAAGAAGGGAAGAAGTTGGCAGTAGTTATTTTGAACAAAACTTCATTGTAAGAAAATGAGGGTTCGAAGTAGTGGCAGCTTCTCATGGGCTGCAGGTAAGGACAACTTGCTTTTGCCAGAAGAGAGGAACTCTTCCTTCTTCCTGCTGGACTATGCAAGCCTCCAGGTGTGAGACATATGTGAGAGTCCTTCTCTCATGGCTCTCCAACCCCAATTTTGAATTAGGTTTCCTTAACACATTTTTCACAACTCATCGCCTGCAACCTCAATGATGAGTGTGCATGCAGGAGCAGGCAACTTTTGCCTCAATGCTGTGTGTCAACCTGCCCCACGACATTGTTGAAGGAGGAAATCTAGTGGAATCCGGAAGAATTCTACCTCACTGCTTCCCAGTGCCCCAAGGTGAGAAGGCAGATCAGGGTCAAAAGAATGAATTTCAGTAGCCTGGGCCTTCAGAGCAAGTAGAGCTGTCTTGCCCCTACCTTCCAACTCTCACCCAATCTGGAACCATACAGGAAGATTTGGAGGATAGATTAACTTAGTTAGGTTGAACCAATAAACAAAACAAAAGATTTGGACTCTTCAAAGATACAGCACTAGGCTTAATAAATTTAGCCTAATAGAGGAAATAAGGCATTGGGTTTCAACAACTATAATATAAAATAAATGGTGATATGCCACACACTATTAGACTCTTATATCGCAGTGTCATATGCCATTAAAGATCATCAGCTTCTTTCTGAGTTCTAGAGAAAGATTTTTTTATAGACTGAATTTATGTATATCCCATCTTTTTCAGTGTCAACTTATGTTCTTTTTATCAACAAGCTCCTTTCTCTTATGTGTGTGCGTGTGTGAATAGCAACTACTAAAACTACAGAAGGATACATTAGACTCTCTGAAATCTGACTGGTACAACGTTTATGAAAAAATTGCTTTAATATATATTCATAACTCCCTGATATCTGGAAGTCACTGCAAACTCATCCATAAAGGACAAGGGGAAGGACACTGACTTCACAGTGAGCCATGAATGGTAAAGTCTGTTGACTGAAAGGAATAAGGTTTTGTTTTCTCCTAATTTATTGCCAGTCAAGGCAACAATGGCTTAGCCTTGAAATTAAGCTTGGGAATCAAATGCCATACTGCCAACAATTTGGATGCTTTTGGAAAGTTGGAATGTGAATTACCAGAGCTGAACTGTTCTTAATAGCAGTTAAGGATTTTTTTTTTAAACTCCCCTGATATCACTACAAAATTGCTTATCTAAAACTGTAATTTAAAAATTACTCCTTTGCTAGGTTAAATTTGGTAACAAGTTTAAAATTTTGAACTCAGTGGGGCACAAACACAAAAATCAATTAGTGAATTCAACGTGACTGTAATGTGCTAAACTCCATAGAAGGCAGTGTGGGTTAAATGAAAATGAGTTAGGCATGACCCTAGGCCCAAAGACTTAAGCTTAGTAAAGAAAATAAACCATGAGTTGCAGGAATTGTATATAAAGGAGACCATGATATGTTGCAAGACTTAAAATCTTACATCCAAGCTGTTATGTGACTTTAAACATCATTAACTTCATTCAGTTCTGAAGAGAAGAGTTGTTAGAGGTTGAATTTATTAAACTCTTTAAGATGTTGATTTGTGGTCATTTTATCAAATAAAAAGAAAGTACATAGATCAAATAAAAATAGACTGAGTTTGAATAGTGACTTTAAAAACTGGCATATTGGGCGCCTGGGTGGCTCAGTGCGTTAAGCCGCTGCCTTCGGCTCAGGTCATGATCTCAGAGTCCGGGGATCGAGTCCCGCATCGGGCTCTCTGCTCAGCGGAGAGCCTGCTTCCCTCTCTCTCTCTCTGCCTGCCTCTCCATCTACTTGTGATTTCTCTCTGACAAATAAGTAAAATCTTAAAAAAAAATTAAAAAAAAAACTGGCATATTAAAGGATGTGTACGTAAATTTAACAATTCATTTGTTGAAAACTTTTGGCTAAATAACCTGGATAAGATTTATTTTATTTTTTGGTCACCAAAGGAATTCAAACCTGATAGTGGAATAACCAATTAATAATGAGATGATTGTCGATATCTCTTATGTGGTGGCTGTCATTAATATTTTAATACAGTGTTTTTTTATTTTGTCAGATTCCATATATTTACACTAATTACAAGGAGGATTGTTCTGTATATTTAACATATTACATATCACTGAAGTCTTTCTTCTACCTCCAAATTAACTTAGTTTTCAACCACTGATATTATTTTGTAATTACTTATGTACCTTAAAAGACATGAACAGATGAATCTCTCATCTTTAGAGAATATATGTGTTACTCTTTTAGCAACTAAATTATGTAAATCTGTAGGGTGATTCAGAGTCATTATTTCCTTGTTGATTTTCTATTTAGATAATCTGTCCACTGATATAAATGAGGTGTTAAAATCCCCTACTATTATTCGATTATTACCAGTGAGTTACTTTATGTTTTTTATTAACTGTTTTATGTATTTGAGTGCCCCCATTAGGGTAACTAAACATTTATAGTTGACAGGTCTTCTTGTTAGATTGTCCCCTGAAAGATTATATCATGTCCTTCTTCTTCTCTTTTTAGAGTGTTTGTTTTGCTGTCTAATTTGTTCTGTATTAAGTACTGCTACTCCAGCTTTCTTTTGACATTCATCTACGTGTTAAATGTTTCTTCACCTTGTCACATTTTGGAGGAAAATGTTAAACAGGTGATGGGGATTCAGAAGGGCACTTATTGTGATGAGCACCAGGTGTTTTATAGAAGTGTTGAGTAATTAAATTCTATACCTGAAACTAATATTATACTGTATGTTAACCAAGTGGAATTTAAATAAAAACTTGAGAAACTTAAAAAAAAAAGTCTTTCCACCCCCTCACTTTCAATCTGTAGGTGTCTTTAGGTCTAAAATGAGTCTCTTATAGGTTGCATACCAATTGGTCTTGTTTTTTAATCTACCCTGACATCCTATGTCTTTTGGTTGGAGCATTTAGTCCATTTACATTCAGAGTAATTATTGACATGGAGTATTTATTGCCACTTGTTTTGTCATTGTTTTTGGAGATTTTCTCTGTTCCTTCCTAGTCTTTGCTTTGTTGGTTTAGTCTTTCTTTCCCACTCAAATATTCCCTTTAATACTTCTTATAGGACTGGTGGCCCTACAATTACTTGGTGGTCACAATTACTTTAATTGTGTTTGTCTGGGAAACTATTTCTCCTCTTATTCTGAATGATAGCATTGCTGAATAGAGTAGTCTTGACTGCAGACCTTTCCCATTCAGCACATTGAATAGATCATGCCACTCCCTTCTGGCCTGCCAAGTTTCTATTGAGAAATCTCTAACCTTATGAGTTTCCCCCATGTAGGTTTTTAAGGACTTCTTTTGTATTTTTACTTTTAAGATTTTTTTTTTCCTCTATTGCTGTTTTTTGCAAATTAATTATAATGTTTGGTGTTGGCTTGCTAGTATTGATTTTAATGGGAATTCTGTGCCTTTTGGCTCTGGATGTCTGTTTCCTTCCCCAGATTATGGAAGTTTTCTGCTATAATTTTCTCAAATAAATCTACTGCTCTCTTTTCTCTCCCTTCTTCTGGGATTCCTATGATATGAAAGTTATTATACTTGATGGAGTGACTGAGTTCCCTAAGTCTATTTCACCATGTAAGATTTTTCATAATTTATTTATTATTTCTCCTACAAATATGATTTTATTTGGGTCCTGTCTCTTTTCTTTTCTTTTTGATAAGTCTGGCTAGGGGTTTATCAGTTTTATTAATTCCTTTAAAGTGTCAGCTCCTGGTTTTACCAATCTATTCTACTAGGATTTTTAATTTGTTTGTATACCGTTTATTTCTGCTCTGATATTTCTTATTTACCTTCCTCTGCTGGCTTTTGGCTTCATTTCTTACTCTTTGTCTAGCTCCTTTAGGTGTAAGTTTAGATTGTTTGAGATTTTTCTTACTTTTCGAGGTAGGCCTGTATTGCTATATACATCTCTCTTATGACTGCATTTGCTGCATCCCAAAGGTCTTGGACTATCATCCATTTTCATTCATTTCCAGGTACTTATTATTTTCCTCTTTGATATCCTGGTTGACCCTTTTATTGTTTAGTAACATGTTGTTTAACCTCCATGAATTTGTGGTCTTGCCAAATTTCTTCCTATGGTTGACTTCTGATTTCATAGCTTTATGATCAGAAAAGATGCATGATATGATCTCAATCTTTTTGTACTTCTAAGGCCTGATCTAGTATATGATCTGTTCTGGAGAATGTCCATGTTCAAGATTTTTAAAATCTGAATGGTAATTAAATTGATTCAAGATATCCACAATGTGAAAAGAAAAAGACTTTGGGGTAGTAATTTGTTAAGTGTATATAAAATATATTAAAAAATTAAATTTCTTTAAAAAATAGTCCTGAATCATAGAAAATGAAAAACTGTGTGGTAGATGTTTTCCCCCAGTTTTTGCCACTCAATATTGCTCTGTGATGAAGGCATCTTCTCTTACCACATGAGTTTTGGCATGAATAAAATAAAATTAAAGCAATTAAGCATAAAACTTTAGATGTTTATGTAGAAAATTAAAGATCTTAAAAAACTGAGTATGAGTGGCTCAGAAGAGTGTTAAAGTGCTATTTTCAAGTATTCAAGGAGAATATTTATGTAAAATATCTAAGGAACAAATAAATTTAGCCTTAGGTGAGTAAAGATAAAAGCTACCACTCTTGTTCAACATAGTATTAGAAGTCCTAGCAACAGCAATCAGACAACAAAGAGAAATAAAAGGTATCCAAATTGTCAATGAAGAAGTCAAACTCTCTCTCTTCGCAGATGACATGAATCTTTATATGGAAAACCCAAAAGAATCCACCCCCAAACTACTAGAGCTCATACAGCAATTCAGTAACATGGCAGGATACAAAGTCAATGTACAGAAAACAGTGGCTTTCTTATACACTAACAATGAAAATACAGAAAGGGAAATTAGAGAATCGATTCCATTTACTATTGCACCAAGAACCATAAAATACCTGGGAATAAACCTAACCAAAGAGGTAAAGGATCTGTACTCAATGAACTACAGAACACTCATGAAAGAAATTGAAGAAGACACAAAAAGATGGAAAACCATTCCATGTTTTTGGATCAGAAGAGTAAACATTGTTAAAATGTCTATACTGCTTAGAGCAATCATTGCCATTCCAATCAAAATTCCACCGGTATTTTTCAAAGAGCTAAAGCAAATAATCCAAAAATTTGTATGGAAGCAGAAGAGACCCCAAATCGCTAAGGAAATTTTGAAAAAGAAAAACTAAACTGGCAGCATCTCGTTACCTGATTTCAAGCTTTACTATAAAGCTGTGATCACCAAGACAACATGGTACTTGCATAAAAACAGACACACAGACCAGTAGAACAGATTAGAGAGTCCAGATATGGACCCTTAACTCTATGGTCAAATAATTTTTGACAAAGCAGGAAAAAATACACAGTGGAAATAAGACAGTCTCTTCAATAAATGGTGCTGGGAAAATTGGACAGCTATATGTAGAAGAATGAAACTTGATCATTCTCTTACACGGTACACAAAAATAAACTCAAACAGATAAAAGGCCTCAATGTAAGACAGAAATCCACCAGAATCCTAGAGAACATAGCCAGTAACCTCTTCGATATCAGCCACAGCAACTTCTTTCAAGATATGTCTCCAAAGGCAAAGGAAACAAAAGTGAAAATGAACTTTTGGGACTTCATCAAGATCAAAAGCTTCTGCTTAGCAAAGGAAACAGTCAACAAAACAGAGAGGCAACCCACGGAATGGGAGAAGATATTTGCAAATGATAATACAGGTAAAAGGTTGATATCCAGGATCTATAAAGAGCTCCTCAAACTCAACACACACAAAACAAATAATCATATCAAAAAATGGGCAGAAGATATGAACAGACAGTTCTCCAATGAAGACATACAAATGGCTATCAGACACATGAAAAAATGTTCATCATCACTAGCCATTAGGGAGATTCAAATTAAAACCATATTGAGATACCACCTTACACCAGTTAGAATGGCCAAATTAGCAAGAGAGGAAACAACTGGAGAGGATTTGGAGAAAGGGGAACCCTCTTACACTGTTGGTGGGAATGTAAGTTGGTGCAGCCACTTTGGAGAACAGTGTGGAGATTCCTCAAGAAATTAAAAGTAGAGCTTCCCTATGATCCTGAAATTGCACTACTGGGTATTTACCCCAAAGATACAGATGTAGTGAAAAGAAGGGCCATCTGTAACCCAATGTTTATAGCGGCAATGGCCACGGTCACCAAACTGTGGAAAGAACCAAGAGGCCCTTCAACGGACAAATGGATAAAGAAGATGAGGTCCATATACACAATGGAGTATTATGCCTCCATCAGAAAGGATGAATACCTGGGGCGCCTGGGTGGCTCAGTGGGGTATAGCCTCTGCCTTCGGTTCAGGTCATGATCTCAGGGTCCTGGGATTGAGGCCCGCATCAGGCTCTCTGCTCAGCGAGGAGCCTGCTTCCTCCTCTCTCTCTGCCTACTTGTGATCTCTATCTGTCAAATAAATAAATAAAATCTTAAAAAAAAAAAAAAAGAAAGGATGAATACCCAACTTTTGTAGCAACATGGACGGGACTGGAAGAGATTATGCTGAGTGAAATAAGTCAAGCAGAGAGAGTCAAGTATCATATGGTTTCACTTATTTGTGGAGCATAACAAATAGCATGGAGGACAAGGGGAGTTAGAGAGGAGAAGGGAGTTGAGGGAAATTGGAAGGGGAGGTGAACCATGAGAGACACCAAAAAACAACCTGAGGGTTTTGAAGGGGTGGTGGGTGGGAGGTTGGGGGAACCAGGTGGTGGGTATTGTGGAGGGCACGTATTGCATGGAGCACTGGGTGTGGTGCAAAAAACAATGAATACTGTTATGCTGAAAAGAAATTTAAAATAATAATAATAATTCAACACATGTAAGAAAACATTCTCTTACTGAGGTATGTCAGAAAACAAGTCATACCTCGAGGTCTTGACAAATATTAAAATAATCTAAAACCTTGACTTTTATATCAAATAGGTTAATTATTCCCTTTTTAAGTAAATTTCCTTATTGACCTTAAAAAGAGTCCATATACCTTTACATACAGGAACAGTATTAATTTTCCTTTCATAAATAAAAGAAAATATATGGGTTATTAGCAACAATATCACATATAGAAGGTAAACCTCATAGGTCTAAATTTTCTTTAAGTTTTATATGAATTAGTTGGAAAAATGAAAAATAAAAAAATAATTCTGTACATGTTGTTATTCTTTTATCTTGATTTCTGAGACAGCTTTTATAGGTTATCACTCACCAATCAGCACCTTACCATGGATCTTCAAATCTAAAAGAAATGTTACATTCCGTGAACTAGGTGAAATTAAAGCCATTGATGTATAGTATTAATTATGCTGTTAACAAATAATTTACTTCATTAAATACTAGCACGTATTATAATCTTGTTTCCTTGGATTACCTTGGAAATGCTAAGTGTTATTATTGATCATAAATTAATATCTAAAAGAATTTCTAACCTGATATTATAAGAAGTGTTGATAATTATGCTTTTTATAAGAAACCACTTTTCTGTTCTTGTGTTTTAAGAATATAGCACTTTAAAACAGATGTAATAAATCTGAAAACAAAACTGATCCTTTTCACATTATGACTTGCATGTTCAAGATTTAAGAAAAAGTTCTCAGATTAATAAAATATCTTTCCTTTAAGCACTCAAGATACTTTACAAGTACTCTCATTAATTATTATATTATCCTTGTGTGGAAGATGATGGGTATTATGATGACATTTCTTTTAAGGTAAAAAAAAAAAAAATCCAGTTATAGGAGTTCTAAATAATGTGTTCTTCTCAGACTACAAATCAGGGTTAGAATTAAGATAAACCTCATTGACTTCCAGTTTCTTTTGTTTTGTTTCAGTCCATTTAACACTTGACACCTTGTAATTTTGATTATTGATCCATAATTTTCTGGTATAATTATTTTTAAGCAGTTTTTTATCTCTCCAAATGATCAGGAAAAAATAAAACAAAACTAAATTTTAAAAAAACTTTATTTTGATATATTATTGATAAAATTTTCATTTTTGTGAATACAGATTTAAGGGATGGATTATATACATAACAAAACTTTGATTGTAGTTTAATTTTTTTTTCCAAGAAAATACATCAAAGTTACCATTCTAATATCATAGTAAAGTACTAATTGATACCTATAGCACTGGTCATGGGAACTATTGTTTAGTTCATTCAGTAGCTATGAATAAGGAGAGAATTTTTAATTTGTCTATTACATGAAATGAAGAAGGAATCAGTTAACAATGGCTTTGGTTTCAGGTTTTCTTGAGACACTTATTTATACGATATTTCATACGTTAAAAGGTTTACTTTTTTAAAAGTTTAAACAAAGGTACAAATAATACTACCATTTTCTAAAGGTATTGGGTACTTACAGAGCATTCAATCCCACAATTTTTTAGATTGAAATAATGGCAAGTGTAGTGTAAGTACACTTTTTGAGTCATTTATCAGTCCAAGGCTGCACGATACTATAAAGTCCTTGACATGAAATACTATCAAGGAACTTGCACAGATATACCTATATGACAGGTAAACAAAATTCATCAGATTTTATACATATTTCTTGATCTGGCTTCTGAAGGTTCAGATTAATGTGCTGTTTATATTGATTTTTCTGAACTAAAGAATAAAAGCAAACTTTGTGCTGCTTTTAAAATACAAAACAAAAAAATCACACAAAACCCTTTTACCTTTACTTTTTAAATAATTCATCAAAAATATTGATATTAATCCTGAATTTTTTATGTGATCTCCAACCATTTAAATTCTGTTATACTGCATTTACTAATGTGGTCCTGCCTCTCTGCACTGTGGTTTCACTAAAATGGGGGACTACCCAGGTACTCAATGACATAGGTTACAATGTTAATTTATCAAATGCCATTAGCAAGTCCCTGCATGATTGGTTTGATAATCAAAATTACACCTAATAGTTTAACATCCTAGTTTCTAGCGAGAATATATGTTTGCTAGTAGATTTCTAATATTAGATATTCAGAACTTTTCTGCAATGCTTTTTTAAAAAGCGTTTTTCTTTTTTTGCAAATTCACCATTACTATTTGTCTCTCAGACTTGTCCCAGAGAATAGGGTCAATGAATTCTAACCTTGTTTCTTAAACTTGTCTATAGTATTTTAGTAAATTAAAACTAAGATATCAGGATTATATATATATGTTCTCACTAATTTAATTTCCATTGGAAAATAAAAGTTGAACATTATGATCTTATTTAAATATATATATAATATATATACATATAAGCATATATATAAATATGTATATAAAAACATAACGTTTGGGGCGCCTGGGTGGCTCAGTGGGTTAAAGCCTCTGCCTTCAGCTCAGGTCATGATCTCAGGGTCCTGAGATTGAGCCCCACATCGGGCTCTCTGCTCAGCAGGAAGCCTACCTCCCCCTCCCCCTCTGCCTGCCTTTCTGCCTACTTGTGATCTCTCTGTCTGTCAAATAAATAATAAATAAAATCTTTAAAATCAAACAAACAAAAATATAACATTCTAGCAACCTAGTTGAGTTTCAAGAGTTTGCATTTTCTCAACTACTACTGAATTTAAGCACCATCTATACCGCCCATTTATTTAATCGGTTAGGGGTTTTTCTCATAAACATATAAGGTTCCTCATATATTATAATTATCAGTCCTTTGCCTCTTGCCTTATGAGTTTTTCTATTGTCAACTCTAACTGGCCTATGTGTATAAAACTTCTGCCAGACACAAAATTCATCCATTTCCAATGTTAATGCCCAGTGTTAGAGACCACTAATCGTGCTGCCTTGCTGTGAATTATAGTCCCAGAAACAGCTTCCCAAAAGAGTTGCTGGTAAAGCAGCATTTCTCAAAATAGCCCATTAACTCCTTTCCCTTGCTGTAAACATAGTAATATTTTTAATGCAAGTTTGAGCATGATGATCCATTTTAAAATCCCTCAATAGCTTTTGATTATTATTATAATAAAAGCCCAAATCACAATTGTTCACAAATTCTGACTCAATCTGGTCCCCGGATAATGCTCCAGCTTCTCACGGAAGTCTTTTCTTTACTCTCTGGTCCACCACCTGCTCTTCTCCCTTCAGCATCTCTTTTCTCCTAACTCTCCTACTTAAGCTCCCAACATAAATACCACTTTCTCAAAGAAGACTTACAGTCCCTCTCAAAGTTGAAAAAGTACTTCACAAAACTCTCTCAGAACACTCTCCCCATTAAAGACTGTCTCTCATCCCAACTGAAATTGTTTAATTATCCATCCAATATCTTATAGTGATTTTTGTTTATTTTAGACCAGAAGTATGAAGTCAGGAACATCATCTGTCTTGTGCATTTATGAACCTCTTTTTCTAGCATGAAGTTTAGTATATGGTCACTATTTAATGGAATAAATAAAGGGATATTCAATGTTATGCAACAGAAGGCCAAATCAGATTAAGGAGTTTTCTCTATTGCAGGACTGTTGAAAATACTCAAACTTGCATTTTGGCTTTCAAAGGGAAGGGTTATAGTATAATCCTATATTTCTTTGACTGCAATTCCAAAAGCCAAAAATGAAATCAAAACTGCTTTACCGTAACTGACTTGGTAGCAAGATCTGGCCTTAACTAGAGTGAGGTGATCCGCAGACTTTATTTGTCTAACATTTAGTGTGGATACCCATAAACAGGTAAAGGGAACTGTCTCATATAGTATAAGAACTGTATTCCCTTTCAAAATTCAAAGAAAATATATCTTAATTTTAACTAACTCATCTCTCCCCTGAAAGTTTTAGTTAAGGTATTTTGGATCTGTACATAGAATTGTATAACCTTCACACTAAATCATTTTTTCCCCCAACCATTCATCTTAGAATTTCAAGAAGTGCTCCAGGAAATAAATTTTAGGGATACTAAAAAAACTGAAGGATAATGTGTATCCCCAGGGGTACAGGTCTGTGTGGGGATGGGAGAAAGGTGGGCAGGACTGAAACGGGACCGGATTCCTTCAACTGCAACTCCTGAATCAGGGAGATGGGTAGAATTAACTTTTTCACACTAGGTGGGCTGACATTCTCTCTCTGTGCTTTGATGATGGAGATCCTTTTGTTTTTATTCTTTGTGATTTCTGGCAGGCTGTTCGTCAATAACACCTCTTTCTTGTATTATACTACATTTACTTTACTTGAAATATTGTCATGAGTATTTCAAAGGAAAAATGTAGAAAATGAATCAGGAACGGCTAGGTTTCACCATCTATATTCAGAATCTATTTAATATAATAAGCTGATTTTCTGGTATTTAGGCTTTGATAGTCATTGGTAATATAATCTAACATGAATAACAGATACCTTATCAGTAAGGTTATCTTTCCTTTACAAATATCTTCTCTGTCCCAACTTTTTGATAGATACACTAAATTCTGTGTTTCTTTATTTTTTCCGGCAAAAATATATAGTAGGTATTATCTCCATGTTTACAGATATGGAAATTCAAAGTCAGACTGACTGACTTTCCTAAGGTTGTATTTATTACATGGAGATTCAGCTGGAACAGAGAATATTGTAACTTCAAAACCTATCTCACCTAAAAGCACAATGATTTTTCCTCTATGTTGAATATAAAGATTAAAAGATTACTAAGATATTAGAAAATACAAGTGAAACTAGTTTCAAGATCTGTTAACAAGTGGCAACATTCACCTATATCAAACAATTTCATAAAGTAAATATTTAAGCCATATAATATGCCCTAAATCACCTATTATCATATCCCATAGTAGAGTAAGAGCTCAGTGACCAAGTTATCTAATTTAAGACACAACAGTATAAAATAAAACAATCTATAGGTTTTGCTATAGAGTATGGGCTCTAGAGTCAGTCAGACTACATGGATTTGACTCCTATATCTGTTATTTACCACATTTGCAAACCGGTGAAATTAATGCTCTCTTACCTGTAAACTGGGGGTAATAACTATCCCTACATCATAGGATTGTTTTTAAGATTAAATAAAACAACAAGGAAAATGCTTAAACCAGGACTAACACCTAAAATTATTAGGTGCATTGTTAGCTTTGGTGAATTTGGCTAGTCACTTAAGGCATATGCAAAATAAACGGAGTATCCATGACTATTTATTAAAGTAATACTATTTTATCTAATCTGAATCCCTCTAACATAAATCCAAAAGTAGTAATATCATGAAGATTTATTTGTGACAATTATTTGCTATAATTATTGTATACTGAATAGTTTTGTCAATAAAACATCCTTACATTTTAAATGTCCACTAACCAAGGATTAATATGCATACACAGGTTAAAAAAAATGTATCCATATATTTAAAAAATTCACTTGATTTAATAAAAGAAGAAATGTACACATCTGATTTAGCAACCTTTATATTCATGAAAAAAAGCATTTGTCTATGCTTAAGTTGCAATTATGTTTTTTTTTTTAATTTTTTATTTTTTATAAACATATATTTTTATCCCCAGGGGTACAGGTCTGTGAATCACCAGGTTTACACACTTCACAGCACTCACCAAAGCACATACCTTCCCCAATGTCCATAATCCCACCCCCTTCTCCCAGTTGCAATTATGTTAAGTCATATGTTAACACTAGATTCAAATACCTTCAGTTAAGTGGAAAATACTAAAAGCAACATGAACATTGAACTGAACATCATGCAATGTTTGCATATGATTTGAAATAAGCTTATTAAAAGTTTCTTATGTTTATTGAACATTCTGTCAACAGTGGCATGATTCAAACAAACTCTGATGCATACTTAAATTTAGATGAAGCTCATTATTCTGCTAGTTAACAAAGACCTGCAAGTTCTTTGAAATTTGCCTTGTTCAGAAAATTATGCTATTCATCATCAACATCATTATATTGAAGGATCACTGGGAGATAGTGATGGTACTAAATGCTACTAGATTTCCAGGGTATAGTTTAAAAGGGGGCTCTGCCCTTGAAATGACTGAATTTCATTATCTTTTTCATTAAATTTAAGATTATTGTCCATAGTAAAGGGAAAAAATGTTAGATCACAATACAATTTTAGGTTATTTTAATTCTTCACAAAGAAATCTTGGCCTTATTATCATAATTAATTTCAAATATATTTTTCAAAAAGTATTTTCTTAGATTAGGACATAAATTGAATACACTCATGATTACCTCAGACAAATCAATCCATCTCTCTGACCTCACTTGCAGTTACCTCATCTTACATAAAAATTTGCTTATTTCCTTCCATTTCCTCTTTTATTTTTTATTTATTCTTTCCCTCATTTATAAGTATCTGAGTAGTTCTAAGCTGTGAAAAACTGTTCTAGAATTCTAGGATACCTGACAGAAAAAAAGATACCTGATGTTTTCATCCTACTGGGAATAATAATAATATCTAATTAATATTAGTTTAATACAAAGCAAATAAGGTGTAAGTATGGAGGATAACCTATCTCTGCCCCCAACCCCAATAACTTTCTTTCTTGGTTTTCTGTTAGTTTTCTTCATAAAGATTTTTAAAATTGTAATTAGATCTAGTTCTTTACCTACTGGAGCCAAGGAACTGTCTTTTAGCTCCACATTTTTAGTTGGCACTTGAATAAATAATGAACGATGCAGAGTAGGCATTCAATTCTAGGACAGAAAATAGGATTCTGTCCAAACAAGTACACATGCAGGAATGATATATTTTCACCTATCAAACCGGCATACTCTCTATGTAATTTTTGATAGAGTCTAAAACAAAAGTTACGGATGAATTCCAAAGTTTGATTTATGCTATACCATTAACGGCTCAGTCTTCATTTTGTTAATAGATGGTATTTTACATCAGACACAAAATTTAGTAAGAATGTGTTTCTTCTTATTATGGTAGAGAATATTTGAGCAGCAGTCTTGTCTGCAGTTTGGAATTCAGCACTGAGTAGGTAAAATATCCTATTGCAGATAAACTGATATATTTATCGATATAATTTAATTGTGATTATCTGAAAGATTAATATGGTGTCAACTTATTAGGAATTTTACTATTATGTGAGCTTTAGCACTCCCATTGTTACTTACCCTTTTAAAAAGAGAAGCACATACTACACTAATAAGCAAAATTTAATTAAAATGTTGAGTCAGAAAATATTAAAGAGTTTTATAGCACCAATTTTTGGTTTCATTGGTTTTCTTTTTAGCTACTCTATTCTGTACCTCACTTGGTGTTATTTATACTCTATTCTTGTCTAATCTTCATATTTATTTTCTAGCTTTGGGTTTAGTTTGATTTTCTTTTTGTAGTTCCTTGAGATAGATTATTGATTAGACATTTTTAAAACATAGACATAGATGGCTATAAATTTCTTTGAACACACCTTTGCTCCATGCTATAAGTGTTGGTAAGTTATGTGTTCATTTGCATTCATTTCTAAGTATTTTCCATTTTCACTTGTGATCTCATTGACATACCACTTAGCATTTAAGAATGTACTGTATATTTTCCACATATTTGAAAATTTTCCAGTTTTCTTTCTGTTATCATTTCTAACATCATCCTGTTGTAGCTGGAGAAGATATTTTGAATTATGTTTATCTTTTTAAAATCTATTGAGACTTGTTCTGTGTAACATATAATCTATTCTGGAGAATGTCTCGTGCACTTGAGAAAAATGTGTATTCAGCTGTCATTAGGTAGAGGGTTGTATATAAGTCCGTTAGGTGTAGTTGCTTTATGGTGTTGATAAAATCCTCTATTTTCAACTGATGCTCTGTCTAGACATTCTATCCATTACTGAAATTGGTATATTAAAGTCTCAATTCTTATTGTGGAACTATTTCTCCTTTTAAATTCTGTCAATGTTTACTTCATATACTTTGGGATTCTGTTGTTCATGCATATATGTTTTTAATTATTAGACTGTTGAATAAATTGACCCTTTTATCAATATATAACTTTTTAAAATCTCTTATAACAGTATGGCCACCTCAACTCTCCTTTTGTTACTATTTGCAAGGAATATCTTTTTCTTCCTTTCATTTTCAAGCTATTAGCCTTTTTTTTTTTTAGTAGTAAATCTTAATCCACTTCTCATTATATAAACATAGATCTATTAATTTTTGGTTTTTATTGTATTTAACAACCTAAATTCATAACAATCTAGTTCAATTTGATACCATTTTAACTTTAATAGCATACAAAAATGCGGCTTCCATATGGTTCCACCATACCTCACTTTACGCTTTTATTGTACAAACATATCTGAATACAACTTTGTGGCCAAGAGTACATATTTATAATTATTTTTATTCCTTTGTCTTTTCAATCTGAGAAGTAATTAAAAGTGGAGTTATAAACCAAAAAGATAATAATACTGGTATTTGTATTTTCCCATGTATTTACCTTTACCAGAGTTCCTGTAGTTACTAACATGTGTCTAGTGTCTTACCATTTCAACCAAAAGGATTCTGTTTAGCATTTCACTTAGAGCAGATCTAGTGACAATTAACTCTTTCAGCTTTTATTATCTCAAAAAGTCTTAATCTCTTCCTCATATTTGAAGGACAGCTTTATAAGTTAGAGGATCCTGGGTTAATAGGTTTTTGCTGTTTTCTTCCAGCACTTTCAGTATGTCACACACTGTCTTCTGGTTTCCATAGTCTGATGAGAAATCAGCTGTTAATCTTTTTGACATTCCCTTAATACATGATGAGTCACTTCTCTCTTGCTTTCATGATTGAAGGCTGTAGTAGTCCATTTATTTCAGGACTCTCAACATTATTTTTTGTAAAGACTATATTTTACTATGTATGGACACTGAAGTCCCTATTTCTTAACTTTTGTTCAGCTAGTGTTTTGCCAGAAATTTCCTTGAACAACAGTAACTAAAAATAACAAAACAAACAAATAAACATATAACAGTTCATCCAGCTTTTGCAGACTGGTTGAGTACCCAGGTACTCCTTCAACACGTAGTCAGGCTTATACTAAGCTTAGGAATCGGATCGAGATGAAAGATTTAATCTTCTCAAGTACTTTTTTGAGAATGCCTCTTGCACTGAGCAGATGCATGAACTTCCAAATTCTACCATATACAACAATACTTTCAATGTCCTAATTCCCCAAAGAAATTCTTCCCAGCATTTTGCTCCTGGGCCTCAGACAATCAAAACATACTGCAATCTTTTGTCCCAGGCATCTGTGAATTGTCACTCCAATTGCAAGGTAGCCAAGTGATTCTCAACACTTTTCTGGCCTGAGCTCTGAGTTGGAGGAAGCAGAGACAAGTGCCTTGTGTTAGTCCTTTTGATAGGTTAGGACAAACACCTATAATAAGTTGTGGAAAGCATGTGCTCTGCTTCTTCTGGAACCAGGGAAGAAGGTCCCACACTGAGAAAGCAGACTTCTTTCTTGAAGACTGGAGGGAGTGGGCAAAGCCAAGTAAAAACACCACAAAGATTTCCTATTATTCTGAAGTTGCTTTTTTTCTTAATTCATCATTCACCTGGTTGGTCCACACTTTTGACTGTTTCCCAGAGTTCTGACAAAGGCGGCCTGAACCATTTTTCCTTACCTTCCAATGTTTCTGTGAAGGTGATGAGAGTTTAAAGCTGCCTACTCCACCATTATACTTCAAGAAGAAAAGCTGAGCAGGAAAAGAACATGGGAGACTATACTATCAGGGGGCAGCCCTAGTCAGAAGGCACAGTGACAATTAGCACACCTGACGTGCTCAAATGTGTTAAGACCAAATTATGGGCATAGTGTACTTTAAAACAACATAATGGATTTTAGGGGAGAATAAATTAATATTATTTCTGTGTTCTGTTTGTCCATTACTCTGAGTAAATTAAGCCTGGTGTAAATTATGTCCTAGTGATACAAACTTTATTTTGATTATGTTAATGGGCTAAATACTATTCTATGAATTATTTAACCAAATAATTTGACTGATATATTCTGTTTCCCTCTCAGATTCACCCTGCATTTGGGTCTTCAACAATTAACTTGTATAAATTACATCAAAGAATACCTACGTGCCCAGGCTCCTGGTTAGATTTAGTCAATAGGGAAATCCTTCTAAAGACCTATGGGAGCAGATACTAGAAAAATTATTCCCTTGCTCCCCTATTTAAGTTTGGCAATGTCCCTTAACCAAATGAAACTTTGCTTTCCAAGTTAGCCCTCTCTACTGCCTTTTGAAGTTTCAGAAATGCTCTCTCCCCAAGCTCATCAAAAAGGGCAAGGGTGGGTAACAACCACTCGTATTAGCCTGGGAGCCCTGGCCTTCTCATGTAGTTTTCTCATATCCTGCCACTTTATATTTAGTCCCTTTATCAAACTCTCCTTCAACTACCCTAATTTTAACTTGCTGTCTGTTTCTAGCTGAGACTATGACTGATAAGCAAACTGAGTACAAGTCTTTGAAACTTAATATTTTAATTATCCATAAAGATAGCTCCAGGAATAAAAACATCAAAAAGATAAATACCCATCCTTCCTTTTAGGGGAAACTTATAAAGTTGTTTAGTAACAAAATTATAAAACACATTCTAAACCTCATCATGACTTTACATCCTATATCTCCCTAAATGCAAATGTATCTAATTAAACATTTATATTTATAGCTACACTGTAATTATAGTATCCATAACTGTGTTTGCTGATTTAACAAGATATGATACACTTTGCTAGCATATTAAAAATATCATATTAATAAAATAATTAGTTTCCTAGTTAAATAATATTAGAAATACCTGTAGAATGTACTTTCTGTGATATTATACTTTGAGCAATAATAAAAATCTATTAAACAAATAGATTCAGGCATGTGGAATATTTTTTCTCAATTAAAATAAAAAGAAAGAAACATAATTTCATCCTACACTGGATTTTTTAAGGTCACATAAGTTTATCTCAGTGTAATTAGAATTTGAGATCCAATTTCAGGGTATATTTGACAGGTTTAAAATCATATGTGGAGAAACGCTAAAATGAATATTTGAGAAATATCTTGAGATAATCATCTTAAAGTGTGTAAAATAAGATACAAGATTAAGTAATTGACAGTTGTATAAGTAATGCTATTTTATTTAAAATAACTAAGGATGGGGTGCCTGGATGGCTCAGTCAGTTAAACATCCCACTCTTTTTTTTTTTTTTAAAGATTTTAGTTTTATTTATTTATTTGACAGAAAGAGTGAGAGAGCACAAGCACGGGGAATAGAGGGGGAGTGAAAAGCAGACTCCTTACTGAGCAGGGAGCCTGATGTGGGACTCAATCCCAGGACCCTGGGATCATGACCTGTGCTGAAGTCAGACACTTATTAACCATCTGAGCCACCCAGGCATCCCACTCTTTATTTTGATTAAGGTCATGATCTCATGTTCATGAGATTAAACCCCATGTCCATTTCCTGGCTCAGCCAAAGTCTGTTAGAGATATTCTCTCTCCCTCCCTCTCTTTTTCTCTCTCTCTCCTTCTGCCCTTCTTCCTACTCACACATGTGTGTTCTCTCTCTCTAAAATAAATAACTAAATCCTTAAAATAATAAATAAAATAACTAAGTATAGGGTGACTGGTTCTAAGGACAAACACAAGTAACAAAGAGAGGGAGGGGGGACGCCTGGGTGGCTCAGTTGGTTAAGCAGCTGCCTTCGGCTCAGGTCATGATCCCAGCATCCTGGGATCGAGTCCCACATCGGGATCCTTGCTCTGCAGGGAGCCTGCTTCTCCCTCTGACTCTGCCTTCCACTCTGTCTGCCTGTGCTCGCTCTCGCTCGCTCTCTCTCTGACAAATAAATAAATAAAATTTAAAAAAAAAAGAGAGGGAGGGAATAAAAAATAACGTAATGCAGGCTTAAACAGTATGAAAATAAACTGTAAGTTTAATGATAACTACTAAGACTCTCAATCATGTAGAAGAATTAGCTACTATAAAATTTGACAAAAATGTCAGTGAAGTTCAGAAAACTGATCATTCTAAATTTTCTGGTGTGTTTCTTATATTTTATATCACAGATTTGTAGTTTTCTGGATGGGTAACTATGCTTAAATTTTACTGACAAAAATAGGTATTTGTTGAAAGGTATCAAGATATTAAAGTTTTATTTCATATTCTGAGTTATCATTAATTATTTTTCTCTAGCATCCTTCACAATGGATCCACGCTTCCATTTTGGCAGCGTCTATGGTAGACCTGTAATTACAGCTATTTAGAAGCATGTGTAACTCCCTTCTAAGTTGGAAGGTTCCTTATGGGAAGCACCCAATTCAATTATCTTTGCTTGGCCCAGCACTGAACACACGCTTTGTACAGAGAAAGCACTCAAAAAATTGTTAAATTGAAACATCATATTTCTGAAAGACTAAAAATCATCATAAAATAAAGGTAACAAATCTATGATTTTTGGAATATTTCCCCATTCGTTTAACATTCTCTCTCACTTGCCAGAAATAGAACTGACCTACTGGTACATGAGAGAGAATAGTGGGTTTAAAATAAAATGACAGATGGTAATCCCTCCTCAACCGGTATATAATTCACAAAATGTAGATAAAGTACAGTATTTGATTTGCTGAAATGAGGTTCCCTTACTTAAATTAAGGAGTCCAAAATTAGAATAGGACTGAATATTCATAAAACATTTGCTTGATAAGCAACATATATATAAGGTAATACATTTTAATGAATGCAATCAATTCATAATATTTTAATTCAAATATATCCACTTTGAGGTAGTATTTTATAAATTTTTTTTTTACCTATAAAATTACCTTTAGGTAATTTTATGAACTATATATTTGTATGTTTAGCATATACAACATGATAATATTGACCTGTTGCTAAAGTTAAAATCCTGTTTAAAAAAATACAAACACAGGAGTCTGATTAAATTGCTTAAAGCTGTATGTGTATTTAAATGTTGGGTATATATATCAGAATTTAAAATGAATTGTTTTAACTTGCTTAATGTAACTTGTTTTATGTAATTCGTTTTTAACAGATAATCTAGAAGTACTTCCAATAAGGATTCCTCATATTAAGGTCAGTGCATGGAGAACTTATGCATACTAAAAACACTGAAAAACCTGTTTTGAATATTCTTCACAAAGACTGTTTTCACCATGAATTTTAAAAATCAATTTTTTTAAAACCTACATATATTTAAAATTTATTTTCTTTATACATCACCATTTCAAACACAAACATACATTACTTTCAATAACCACTCAGTAATATCCCAAATTAAAAGAAGAGACAATTATTACTAATATTCTATATATTACCTACTACATATTCTTCTTTTAGTGTTTGCCTTCTGGGATAGACAGGAACAATGACTGTACTTCAGAATTTATAGTCTAATATCATTAGAGTTTAATTGTCCTTACCACCAGAGGTTAGGTTTTCTCTGTCTGAGGGAGACTTACCATCCTGAGTAAAATAACAACAGAATGATTTTGGGGGGTTGGTCAAGGGTCAGTTTTTATTTGTAGTTTACCAAGAATATTCTATGGTTGATGAAACAGATAATAAACACTGTTCTTACCCTCTTTGTATATGTTTGCATCATATCAGAAAACGAGAAATCTCAGAATATTGTGAAAAATCTATAAAATTATTTCCTCAATATTCTTTTTTTTTTACTTCCTCAATGTTCTTGAAGAAAACTAGTCTTTAAATTTTTAAGCCTGCTAATAATATATTTTTCTTAGTCTCCTTGGGGCACTATAACAAAAATATCATAGACTGGGTGGCTTTATAAATAACATAAGTTAATTTCTCACAGTTCTGGAGGCTGGAAAGTCCAAGATCAAGGCAGCAGTATATTCAGTGGCTAGTAAGAGCCCACTTCCTGGTTGACAGGCAGCTATCTTCTCTTTGTGTCTTTACATAGCACACAAGGCAAGGGAGCTCTCTGAAGTCTCTTTTTTAAGGGCACTAACCTCATTCATGAAGGCTCCATCCTCAGAAACTAGTCACCTCCCAAAGGTTCAATACCATCACATTGGGAGTTATGATTTGACAAAGTTATTTTGAGGGAACACAAGCATTCAGTCTATAGCAATATTTTAGTAAGAAACATGGAATGTTTTGGAGGAAAAACATCTTTGACTAAATAATATAAATTATTTTTGTGGAAAACAAAGAATGGCTTCAAAAAGTGATCATTTACTTCTATGGTGAACACTGGACTTCCTGCTGAAGAACCTCTTGCCTTTCTACATTTGTGTGTGTCAGCTAGCAGTTTTAAATGAGATAAAAATCTAGTTCATATGACAATACCATACTGAGTTCAAAGACCCATCAAGGCTGGATGGAATTCAAGTGCCAGTGTAAGAGGATGGGATATCAAGCTAGTAGGTGAACTGCAGCCAAAGAGTTAATTGCCTGGGCATGGGCAGAATTGATCCTGGATTACTCCAAAGAGTCTACAGAATACAGGAAGGACACAAGGAACAAAACACTACTTCACTTGTTAGAAAAATAATCCTTTTATGGTTCGGGCAATTTAAACTCCTCTGTGATGGGAATTTTTTTTTTTTAATATAGGTATCATAAAATACTTTCAGATGTTCACTGGCATCTACAGAACTCCTTTAAAACTATTTTAGGTTCACTAGATGCGAAGTAGATAAATCAGTACATAGAGTGCGTGGGTCAAAACACATTTCTTGAACTATAAAAATGGGATTTTAACCAAAACTATTAAACATCAAAGACCATTACTCTGTGTTCGCAGAGTGATTCAACACATACACAGCTCTATTATACAATATCTATGAAGAACTAGTGAGATAATGCTTTATTCTCATGTATCTAAAATAGAGACATGGCTAATTTATAGTGCCATAAGCTTTCTTATAAACATGGATGAAAATTACCAGATCATGTAATATTGTTTAATTACTGCACTGTATTCTATAAAAGTGCAGATGCACAAAGTAGATACTGGATTTTTTTCTTCACTGCTAATACATATATATCATTTACATTAATTCCTTTGGGATATTATCAAGTAGTTGTTTTGAAGGCATCTTGAATTTTTTTAAAGTATTATACTTAAAATAACCAAACAATTAAAAGAGCCTGAAACTTGCTTGAATACCAAAAGTTTTAGACTTAATTCTTCAGACTTAATTCTCTCCAGTGCCTGAAAGTTGTGAATTTAATTTAGTTGAATCATTGATCTGCATGATTTATTTTTCCTAAAATGATGGGTAGCTTTAGTTGAACTGGACAAATAGCCCTATAATTCATCCAAAATCACAGTCTATTAAATCATTCATCTATTATTTATCCATTTTGTGAGAGAAAGAAGTAAATGCATGTAAATTCACTAAGATGTAGGAAGATTGCTCCTTGTTATGGGCCAAATAGGGGTTTAGAGGTATTTCGAGCCCATAATGGAGTACAGCACAGATAAACTAAGATATTCAACACTTTGAGATGTTTTCTACTTAAGTTTGCTATATATCTAAATGAGTCTTTTAAGTGCAGGTTTCCTTCATAAGCATCACCAGGGCCTCTCACTCTCCCAAGCCAGAGTAGGACTTCCCTGGACACTCAGGGCTTCTTGGCCTCTTTCACTCATTAAGATTCCAAAGGCTTCTCTAGTGGAAGCAGAGCCTTTTCCAATATTTCAGCTAATAAATGCCCTTAACCTTAAAGCTCTTTAATGACTACTTACAAAAAATATAGAGCATTTAAAAGAGAAGCTAGCAGTATTAGTCTTTCATTAAAGCCTTACCTCTTTCTAATGTCCGTATCTCCTGAACAGGTCTCCAGCCAATTTTTGAATCCTGTACTTCCACTATGCTCTGCTTAATATTACTGTGGACACTCCAGCTACAACGCTGAGCACTAAATGCTTTCTTACACACCACAAGGATCTTTGAAGAAATACTGTTGTAAATACTGTTGGCAGCTTCATAATAGAGAGTAAATCATTTGGACAGTTCATCTGGTTAACAAGTCCCTCAAATTATTGAGTTATCAAGTTATTCACAGACACTAAGAGACAGCATTTCACCTCCTCCATTTCAACTCCTCTCACTCTGGCACATGGCTTCTCTATTGTTGCAACCTTCAGCAGGGGTGGCTCAAGAATACACCCATCAGAGACAACAATCTCCTTCCTTCTCCCCATGTGTTATGCCTTGCTCTAGGAACAAGCCTCCTTTGAAGGAGTAAAGCAGTAGCATCTGGAAGAGGAGCACAACTGATTGATTCCTCATAGAATAACCTTTTAAAAGAAGAATGAGATTGACATAAACATGATCTCCTTGGGGCTCCTGGGTGGTTCAGTGGGTTAAGCCTCTGCCTTCGGCTCAGGTCATGATCCCGGGGTACTGGGATGGAGTCCTACACTGGGCTCTCTGCTCAGCAGGGGGCCTGCTTCCCTCTCTCTCTCTCTCTCTGTCTGCCTCTCTGCCTACTTGTAATCTCTCTCTGTCAAATAAATAAATAAATAAAATCTTTAAAAAAATTATCTCCTTTTCTCTCTGTTGTCTATTTTTACAAATGCAGTAGTTTCCTTTGCCACTGTGAAGACTTCTTGTCAGATAAACCACAGCTAACCTGTTTGGAAGTTGTGACCAGTTCCATAATAGACTCCTTTAAATATCTGTTCTTTTTCTTCCCTGCTTCACTCTAAAGTTATCTTCTCTCCCACTTCCTTGGTATTATGTTCCCTATAGAAGTGTTAGTACCTAAGTCTTGTCATGGGCTAAAAAATGCCCCAACCAAAAAGTTATTTTTTAAATACATCTACAATTTGTTTATAGGTATATAATATATACTATTACTTTCAGTGAAAAGTATAAAATTATACATAAATACTATGTGGTATTGAGAATCTAAGCTCTTTTCTGTCCTTTTGACCAAGCCATCCTCAAGGTTTGGTTTCAATACATCATGTCCTAATATGGATGTTATAGCTTACAATATCATTTGCACATTCAGTTAATGGAAAGGAAATTAAGAAGGAAAGTATTAACACAATTCTTCTCATTAGCATGAACCAGAAGTCACATACATACCTTTCTCCCATATCTCATAACCAACACTTGGTCATAATGCTTTGCCTAGCTGCAAGAGAGATTTGAAAATGCAGTCTTCCAATGCCTATACTGGCAACTAATCTTTGAAAGGCATCAAGAATACACAATGAAGAAAGGATATCCTCTTCAATAAATGGTTTTAAAAAAAACCTTGCTATCTCCACATGAGGAAGGAAGAAAGAAAGGGAGGAAGAGGGAAGGGGGAGGGAGGGAAGAAGGAGGGGGAAAGAAATAGGACCAATATCTTATACCACATACAAAAATCAACTCAAAATGGATGAGATTTAAATATAACATGGGAAGCTATAAAACTCCCAGAAGAAACCATACAGAAAAAGCTCTTTGATGTGCCAATTTGTCTTGGTACAATTTTTGGGTATGACACTGTAAGTAGAGGCAACAAAAGCAAAGAAAACAAGTAAGGCTACATCGTGTTAAAAAGCTTCTACACAACTACTGATGGAAATGTAATCTGCTTCAGCCACTGTGGAAAACGATATGGAGATTCCTCAAAAAATTAAAATGGAAATACCATATAATCCAATAATTATAATACTGGGTCTTCATCCAAAGAAAGCAAAAACACTAATTTGAAAAGATATATGAACCTCTATATTTATTGCAGCATTATTTACAGAAGCCAAGATACAGAAGCAGGCTAAACGTTGATAGACAAATGGATAAGGAAGATGTGGTACACACACACACACACACACACACACACACACAGGGAGAGGAGAATATGAGACAGCTATAAAAAAGGATAAGATCTTGCCATTTGTGATAACATGAATGGACCTAAAGGGTATTACGCTAAGTAAAATAAATCAGACCAAGAAAAATAAATACCTCATGATTTCACTCATATGTGGAATGTAAAAGATAAAATGAGTAAATAAACAAAAAACAAAACCAGTCTCATAAATACAGAGTACAGTGGATGTGTGCTGAAGGGGGCAGCCAAAATTGGTGAAGGGGGAGTAGGAAATACAAACTTCCTGTTATGGAATGAATAAGTCACAGGAATAAAGGCACAGTATAAGGAATAAAATCAATGATACTGTAATAGCATTGTATGGTGATAGATGGTATCCACACTTATATTGAGAATAGCATTTATATAGAAAAGCTGAATCACACTATACATATGAAACTAATATAACATGTATACTCAATAAAATATTTAATTAAAATTAAAAAGGAAAAGTTTCTACATAACAAAGAAAATAACAAAATGAAAGACAACAGAAGGAAAGAAAATATTTGCACACCATACAACTGATAAAGGGTTAATATCCAAAATGTATAAAAAAGTCATACAACTCAATAATGAAAAAAGTAATCCAAAAAATGCACAAAAGATCTGAAACATTTTCCTGGAAAAAAAAAACATACAAATAGCCAAGAAATATAGTCAAAGGTGCTCAGGGAAATGCAAACCAAAACTACAATGAGGTATCACATCATACTGTTAAGATAACTATCATTAAGAAAATGAAAGATACTAAGCATTGGTAAGAATGTGGATAAAAGGAACCAACCCTACACATTAGTGGGAATATGCACATTAGGGGAATGTAAATTGGCACAACCCTTATGGGAAAAAATAGGGAGATTTTTCAAAAAATTAAAAGTAGAACTACCATATAATCCAGCAATCCCACTGCTGGATATTTAATCAAAGGAATTAAAATCAGAAACGCAAAGAGACACTTGTCCCCCTATATTCATTATAACCTTATTCATAACAGGCAAGACAAGGAAACACCCTATATGTAAATGAACAGATAAACAGATAAGAAAAATGCAGTATATATTCACATAAAATAGAATATTATTTTATTAAGGAAATCCTGCCATTTGTGACTTATGGATGATTCTGAAGGACATTATTCTGCCTGAAATAACTCAGTCATAAAAAGACAACTGTATGATCTCATATATATGTGAAATCTAAAATATGTATGGTCATAGAAGCAGAGAATAGAATGGTAGTTAGCAGGGTATGGGGAATGAGAGAAATGGAGAGATGTTGGTAAAGGGATAAACATTTCAGTTACATAGAATGAAGAAGTTCTGGAGATCTAATGCACATAGCATAGTGACTACAGGTAACAATACTGTACCCTGTACTTGAAGTTTGCTAAGAAAGTATATCTTATGTATTCTCACCACACACACACACACACACACACACACACACACACACAGAGTAACTATGTGAAGCGGTATATGTACTAACCAGATTGATTGTGCTGATTATTTCAGAATGTATATGGATGTCAAATCATCAATCTGTAAACCTTAAATATATACAACAACAAAAAGAAAATTTAATCTTTAGCTGAGGGAAGATGCCCAGCTGAAATGTATAAATCCTTTTAATAGTAAAGGAAAGTAAAATTATTGCAAAGAAACAAAGTACCTCTACCATAGTCTCCACCAACCACCCCTTACGTGTATATATACTTTCCCAAGGGAGTCCATCCCAAGTTCTACCAAATAACTGAGTCAGAGTCCAGGATTTCTGGGCCTTCTGTCTTGTCTGGATGTAGTTTCTTGCGGTCTGATTACCTAAAAACAAACAAAAAAAGATAACTACAATGACTATTTCCAATGATTATTTATACAGAATGGATAACACACACAACCAATAGGTGCAAACAGGTATAAAATCTTGCTGGTCAATTATTGTGAAAACTGCCACTGACAGTGGAGAAAGTTCTTAGTGAACGCATCTTCCATAATCTTGTTCTGCTCTTTGTTTTTTGTTTTGTTTTGTTTTTAAAGATTTTATTTATTTATTTGACAGAGAGAAATCACAAGTAGACAGAGAGGCAGGCAGAGAGAGAGAGAGAGGGATGCAGGCTCCCTGCTGAGCATAGAGCCCGATGCGGGACTCAATGCGGGACTCGATCCGGGTTCCCCGAGATCATGACCTGAGCCGAAGGCAGCGGCTTAACCCACTGAGCCACCCAGGTGCCCCTTGTTCTGCTCTTTGTAAGGGATGTCTTTGCCAATTGTTTTCCAAACCATTTGCTTTTGTTCTCTGAACTTTAATTTTATAAAAGAGATTAGAAAACAAATCCCCATAATAAAAGTATCACTGAAATGTGGAATGCATTATAAATTATTCTGAATGAGAAAAGGGAAAAAGGTCATTTAGGGAAACACTGGATCCTCTGAATTCTTTTGAAAGCAAAAGAATTAAAAAGCTTTAAAAGTTAGTTCCTTTCAGAGAAATTATCCCAAATTTGTTTCTATATTTCAATTTTAAGATTTCTCTTGCCCCAAATCAGGCATTATCAACACCATTTAGGTTATAAAATGAATAATTTCTCTAGATGTTAGAAAAAAACAATTTAGAAAAAAATTACATAGAGATCCAACACAAATAACAAAGATGTACAAAAACTACACAATGAAGGGGTGCCTGGGTAGCTCAGTTGGTTAAGCGCCCAACTCTAGGTTTCAGCTAGGATTGCAATCTTAGGATTCTAGAATCAGCTCCATCTCTCTCAGGGCTCAGCGCGGCATCTGCTTGAGGTTCTCTGCCTCTGTCCTCCCCACTGCCCCTGCTCTTGCTCTCACTCCCTTCTCTCTCAAGTAAATAAATAAATAAATAAGCAAACAAACAAACAAATACATAGAATCTTAAAAAGAAATTACACAATGAAAACTATAAAACCTAACTGAAACTCATACAAAGCCATAAATAAGTTGGCAGATAATTTAGCATGCAGAAACAGCAATGGAACAATGGAGATACCAAATTTTTCCAAGTTAAATCATGTTCAAACAATCAAAATCATAACATAATTTCTACAGCCCTGACCAATGACATTTTTAAAAATTCATCTTGAAACAAAAATTCTAGAAGTATTTAGAAGCAAATCTATTCAAAGAAATTTTTGAGAAAATTGAAATAAATACCTCCACAGTTAAGAAGGCCACAAAATGTATGAAGGAGGTTGAAGACTTAAAAGAACAGATCTTAGCTGCAGAACATTAGGCTAACAAGGATGGGTGATTAATCAAATTTTTTTTCCTGACACACGGAAAATAATTAGTCATCTGTGATTTAGAAAAAAATGGATAAACACCAGATGTTTCTATCCTGTTGTACACCATACAAATAATGTTCTTTATTAAAGTATCTTAAATGGAGTTAAACTTAAAGAATTTAACAGGGTGATTCTATCTTTATATCAAAAATTTAAAAATTCCTACCATAACAGTAGCATTTCTGAATTAATATGAATAGATTAATTCACTGTTCTACACCATTAAGTTTTAAAAAGACTATTAACAGTTAATTCTTAGTGATCTATTTTTATTAGGTCTTCAATGTATCTTTTATTTAAGGTGTTTCAATGAGATAACATGAAGAGCACTGAGAATAAAACTATGTAGATTACAGATTTGCCTGAAAGCAAATTCAATGACTTCAAATCAAAAAGAACGTTGTGAGTTTACAATGCCATATATTTAATATCTGTATATACTAACACAGACAAACCAATTAGATGGCTTCAGTATGATATATTCAAATATGATTTTCAAATGATATACTACCTCCTAGGAATGTATAATGATATATAACTGCTAAAGTCATCCATAATGATTTGAGGCACATCTTTTACTTTCCTGAAGTCCATGAGCAACTCATTGCTAAACAGTGATTATGACAATCTGCTCTATACTACTGATTTTTTTTTACATATTCTATTCTCTTATTATCCTATGAATAATATTTGACACATGCAAAAATATATGCATCAGGGGCACCTGGGTGGCTCAGTGGGTTAAAGCCTCTGCCTTTGGCTCAGGTCATGATCCCAGGGTCCTGGGGTTTAGCCCCGCATCGGGCTCTCTGCTCAGCAGGGAGCCTTCTTCCCCCTCCCTCTTTCTCTGCCTGCCTCTCTGCCTACTTGTGGTCTCTATCTGTCAAATAAGTAAATAAAATCATATATATATGCAACATATTAGTAATTGTTAAAGTAAAAAAAATGAACATTTGTGAATACATCACTTAAATCAAGGACAAGCCATAAGAGATTCTTAATCCTAGGAAACAAACTGAGGTTTGCTAGAGGGAAGGGGGTTAGGGAGATGGGGTAACTAGGTGATGGACATTAAGGAGGGCTTGTGATATAATAAGCACTAGGTAATGATGTACTAATGTTGGCTAATTGAACATAATAAAATAAAAATAAATTTAAAAGAAGACTGATGAATCACTGAACTCTACCTCTGAAACTAACAATTAATTGAATTTGAATTTAAAAATTAAAATTAAAAAAATAAATAATAAAATGTAGAACCAAAAAAAACCCAAAGAGAAACGCAAATAAGAAATGGAAATGAGGGAATGCCTGGGTGGCTCAGTCAGTTAAGTGTCTGCCTTTGGCTCAGGTCATGATCCCAGGGTCCTGGGATCAAGTCCCATACCAGGCTCCTTGCTCAGTAGGAGGCTGCTTCTCCCTCTGCTTACCACTCCCTCTGCTTGTGCTCTCTCTAACAAATAAATAAAATCTTTAAAAAAATGGAAGTGATGCTCTGTGTCCTTCAGAAGTATAAACAAGTGAAAAAGGATTAGAAAAAAGGATTAGATGATAATCCTTTTTATAAGTCTTTTTATAATGGTATTGTTAAGACATAATTGTATTATGAGGTTCATATATTGAGGTTCATATATTCATTTAAATAAACACCAAAAAAGTTTTTAAGATAATGAAAAAAAAATTATCAAAAACAATATACTTCTTAGCTTTGCTTGTTCTTCAACTTTATAATAATTATGCATATAGTATGGAGTATTTGGGGACTTATATCTTTACTCTATTATGTTTTACTCTATATATGTTACTGTATATTGTGGTAGTTCACTTGTTTTTTTCACCTATACTTAATACTTTCGGTATTGATATACAATAGACATACAATACACTGGACATATTTGAGGTATACAATTTGATAAGCTTTGACATATGGATATAGCCTTGGAATAATTATCTCATTGTGACAGAATAGGAATGACTCTCAGGGGGCTGACCCAAGAACCATGGAGAACAATGGACTACAGAGTCTCTCCTAGGCGAAGAGCTAAAGCTTGGATCAAGAAACATTCCCCAACCCCACAGCAGTAGAACCTGGCATCCTTAATGCAATTGGATTTTATAATTACTACAGACTAGTGCTATATACTTTCAGTTATTTTCCCTTTGTGGATGACAGTATCTCCAAGAGATAAATCAAAAAACCACTGTCCATTAGTTCTGTGGAAAGCTGAGAACTTATCTTTTAATTTTACAGGTCTCCTCCAGATCAGTAGGGTAACTTCCAAAAGAAAACCCACTTGGACCTGATATGCTAGTCAAGTCTTTAAGACTGATATTATGATTGGATGATTCATCTGAGTACCTTAAGAGACAGTAAAATTTTAAATTTCTGTCATATTGCATTTGGGAGAAAAATGCTTTAGGGTCAAAGCATTGAAAATGGTACACTGAATGTATTAATGGTCCCTGTTGCAAGTATCTGCAAGTTATCTCCCCACATTCTTTCTAATTGTGTAGTGTTTCCCAAATGTTTTCCCTTGGTTTTCTACACTTGTTTGAGTATATACTCAGGCAACCTGCTCGAAGGAGCTAGACTCCTTTCCTAAAGGAAGGGACTCTCCTTAGCCAAGCCAAGCTGTCTTGGCAAAGAGTGCCCTAGCAATCCAGCCCTAAATTTAATACTCTGGCAAACATTAAATGAACAACACACAATGTACAGAAAGTAAACACTCAAGTTTTAAGAAAAAAATTCAGAAAAACATTTTCATGAAATTATGAAAGCAAAGAATTCTTGAGCAGATTATAATTTATACTAATCATAAAAGAAGTAACTGGTAAATTGGACATTATTAGAATTAAAAATTTTTATTCATCCTAGAACACCATTAAGGTAGCGAAAAAGCCACAGCCTGGGGGAAGGTATTTGCCTGGGAGATGGTATTTTAATCTATTTATTTATCAATAAAATGCAATAAAAATTAAAAGCATAAATACCACCAGAAACACTAAAGAAAAACAAACAAAAAAAAATTAGTCAACACTAAGTTTAGTCAAAAATGTGGAGCAATGTTTATAATGGTTGGTGGGATATTAAATAGGAACAGTCATTTTGGAAAATATATCCACATATATATCCACACGAAATTCATACTTATGTATGAATTAGGCATATACAAAATGTTCACAACAATATTATATTACTAATAAAAATCTAAAATGTACATAATAAAAATGTCCATCAGCCAAAAATTGATGTATCTTATCTTATGCATAAAATAAAATACAGCAATGCCAATTAGGCTACTGATGCACACAACATGAATGAATCTCACAGACTTTTTTTGAATGAAAGAACTGATACAAAGTAATGTGGATTAAATGATAAATCAAAAAAAAAAACCAAAAAAAATGATAAATCAAAAAATACTTATGTATTGAAATATTTATATTTACATATTTATATGATAGACAAAAATTAATCCCTAATAATAGAAATCACAAGAATGGGCCTTTAGCAGTGGAAGCAGTGATAACTCAGATAATAAAGGGAATTTATACATTTATACATTTAGACTTATACAAGTCTATCTTTTCCTTTTTTTAAATTTAAATCTACTGGATATGGATGGCAGTAGTAAAGACTGAGTTAAATTTGTGAAAATTTACTGAAATCCACATTTGTAGTTTCTGGGTTTCCATTCTACTCTGTATGTTGTTCTTGAACAAATCAGAAAGTAAACAGATCTGTTAATACCTGTGCATTTACTATCAATGAGAACTTGAGCAATTTATTTAAGTGTTGGTTGTAATTCAGTTTCCTCATTTTTAAAAAGTAAATAAGAACATCTATTTCATGGTACTACTGAAAAGATTAACTAGGATAACCCATAAAAGGCACTTATTCTGATGAAAAAGCACTATGCTATGAAAATAGATATTTATAATAGTAAAATAAAATATACATTCTTATTGAATAAGATTTATTTTCTTATTTTCTTCCATACTAAAATCTGAAATCTTTGAAATTCAATTTGATAGGAACATTCATGTTTAGAAACAACCATTCAATGAAATATAATCTTATATTCTTGGGTGCACATATTATCCTTCATCCATATAAGGAAGGCCTGAGACTCTCATCTACTGTTCTACAGAGTATATGAGAGCACATTAAGAACTGCTTAGCAAAAGTGTTACATAGTCCACTTCTGTTAAATTTACTGAACCTAAAGCCATCTGTCTTGAACTGAAATGCTCAGAATTGTCAGTAGGTAGTTTACTTATATGATAATGAATTATGCACCATACAAATTAAATCAAATAGATGGTATAAGTGGCCCCAAAATCGTCAGATAGTTTCCTTCTCTCTCTCTCCCACTTTTGGGTCATAATAAAATCAGCTTAGCTACTGAAAAGATTGATTGACCAGATGTGTTTTGAATCTCAGAACATAAAATCTGACTCTAGAAAATGAACCATATTAATTCAAAACTTAATGTACTCTTATGACACATTTATTCTAATGACCTTAAATTACCAGCAAATATTTAGGATATTAAAAACATATAAAGAATAACTTTTAAAAATTATCTATGTAGGTACCATTTAGCTTAAAATATAAAACATTATTTTCAACATTTTGAGGATAATGTTTTATATTTTAAGCTAAATGGTACCTACATAGATAATTTTTAAAAGTGGGAGAAGGGGGTGGGATTATGGACATTGGGGAGGGTATGTGCTTTGGTGAGTGCTGTGAAGTGTGTAAACCTGGTGATTCACAGACCTGTACTCCTGGGGATAAAAATATATGTTTATAAAAAATAAAAAATTAAAAAAATAATAAATAAAAAAAAATTTTTAAAAAGACAAAAAAAAACATTATTAATAGAGTCAAAGATATGCTATGGCTACCACCTAGTGTATCCCCCTTTTTTATCTCTTTAGAGATAATCCCTAAAGTTCTTTGATTATCATTCACGTGCAACATTTTTACTTCTAATAATTATATATCCTGTGTGTATTATGTGTATATCCACACATATATATTTGTATATGTCTGAATATGTGTAGAAAACTTTAAATTTTAAACTTATCATACATTTAATGACATTTACTGAGAAGAAAACATAAGTTATTTTTACTTTTTGCTAGTTTTTAATTAAAACTGATTAAAGCTATCATATTATCTGAGTATGACTTTAGACACACCTAATCCATATGTCTATTTACTTTTGAATTTTTATTATGTTTTAAATATTCTAAAAGTATGTGTTTATATTTTTTACCTAAGACTGTAAGCTATTCATTGAATTGTTGTTTTCATTGAAGTGTTGTTTTCTATATTTATTATTTATTTCTTATTTCACTGTATTTGCACCCAGCAGTTCAAGGTATTTATTATTTCTATGAGAAATATATAAGGCTTCTTAGAATATAATACAGAATAATTTTAATAAATATCTCTGTAGATACATGAAAAAGTATAATTTTAATTTCCAACATTTGAAATTAAATACATCTCAATCAATTATACCTGACTGTGCTACTGTAACTAGGTAATTGGGAGAATTAGCATGCTCAACATAAGAAAATGAAAGAAAAGTGTCAAGAACAAAACTAAAATTTTTTCTCCAAACTATCTTCCTGATAAGACTCTATCAACATGCACCCAACATCAGATCAAAGAGCCTTAGTTCCTCTAAGGGTTTCCAATACTATTTATGACAGTTCTAAGATCCATACTTGACATTTCTCTATTTTTTTCAGAAATTATTTGGGGGAAGAAGCCAACAACCAGACTTAAGTCACAGTATTTCCATTTGCTGACTTTTCCACTATTAGATTTTCAAATGTTGAAGTATCCTTGTAATTACTGAGTAAGACAACTTTGTCAAGACTGTTTTTTTTTTAATTTTTTATTTTTTATAAACATATATTTTTATCCCCAGGGGTACAGGTCTGTGAATCACCAGGTTTACACACTTCACAGCACTCACCAAAGCACATACCCTCCCCAATGTCCATAATCCCACCCCCTTCTCCCAAACCCCCTCCCCCCATCAACCCTCAGTTTGTTTTGTGAGATTAAGAGTCACTTATGGTTTGTCTCCCTCCCAATCCCATCTTGTTTCATTGATTCTTCTCCTACCCACTTAAGCCCCCATGTTGCATCACCACTTCCTCATATCAGGGAGATCATATGATAGTTGTCTTTCTCTGCTTGACTTATTTCGCTAAGCAAGACTGGGTTTTTAATGTACAAATGGATTTGATTTCATGATAATTTATTTAGAAGTCTTGCATCTAGATTTTCAGGTAAGACTAGCATGTAGCTTTCCCTGTACTTTCAACTCATTTGCATGCTTATGCTGTACGATGTTTTTAAAATGATCATATGCCTTTCTTTTTTCCATTTTGAGGAATAGTTTTAGAAATTAGACATTCTTCTCTTTTTAAATTATTTAATTTATTCATATTTTTATCAGTAATTTTAGTGACTATTGATATGCTCTGAGTTCTATTCATGTTTAAATAATTTTAAATAATAATTTTGCAGAATATTACTAGTTCTTTAAAGTTTTTAAATGTATTATCATCAATTATTCTAAACATTATTATGATATTTAAACTCCCTCTTCATCTACAGATAAATCTTTAAAAATATTTTAATACTTTTATTTACACTCCTAATTTTTCATCTTGTCCACTAAGACTAAAAGCTGTCTATTTATTGGTATTCCCATAGGTATTTTTAATACACGATCTTTACCATTAGTGTGTTTTCTGGTCTGGGTTTTCTGTATCAAATGCTGGTTTAAATGAATTTCCAAACTTTTGGCTACATTTATTCTTTTGTTTTTATTTTTTTCTGTAATTGAAATTTGTTATTAGAATAGGACTTAAATGTTCTCATGGAAAAAAGGAAAAGAGGTAAATATATGAAGTGATGAATGTTTTCATTAACTTCTATCTATGGAATAATGAATTTTTGCAATATTCTAAAAATGCTTTAAAAGTATGACTCTTTACTTGATTGCATTCAAGTTTGTGCATAATTCTATTAGCACAGTCTTATTAAGTGTGTTGTTCCTAAATTTTGTTTTTAATATTCTTTAATATTCTGTGGCCTGTTTGAGCTATTGATTTCAGAAAATTTTTTTTCCAAAATACCCTACTAAATTTCCTCTATGATTATTCCATTTACTTATTTTTTATATAGATTGGTATTATGTGCTACATGCCAAGTCAACTTAGAATAATACCTAAAAAGACTGGAATTAGACTGTGTGGGTTTAGATCATGGCTCTACTACTTTCAAGTTATCTGATGTTTAGCAGGTTACTTAAATTCTCTATCGCTCAGTTTCCTTATGCATAAATGGAGTTTAATAAGAAGCCTAGTTTGTTAAGTGGATTACATAAGTGTAATGGAATTAAATAGTGCCTAGAATACCACAGATGCTATCTACAAGCTCAGTCTATATTGTGTCATCATACATATATACACATACATAAATATATATATGTGTATGATATATATTTTATATGCACATATGAAAGCAAGGTCATGATTTTTATGTTTGATAAACTATTTCTTTTTTTCATTATTTAACTTTTTCTCTATTAATTTTATTTTCTTTAGTTTTGCTGAAGTATAACTGACACATAAAACATAATATATTTAATGTATACTACATGATGATTTAATAATATATGTATACATTGTGAAAGGATTCCCACCACTGAGTTAATGAAAACATCCATCACTTCATATATTTACCTCTTTTCCTTTTTTCCATGAGAACATTTAAGTCCTATTCTAATAACAAATTTCAATTACAGAAAACAGTATTATCAATCATAGTCACCACATTTATACATCAATTCCTCAAATCCTATTCACCTTATAACTAAAAGTTTGTATCCTTTCACCAACCTATCCCTATTTCTCCCATTCCTCGGTCCTATAAACCACCAAACTATCAGGTCAAATTCTTTTTTTAGTTCCACAAATAAGCAATATCATGTAGTATGTTTTTTTCTATCTGGATTATTTCCCATTGCATAATGATCCATAGATTCATCCACATTGCCACAAATGGCAGAATTTCCCACTTTTTTAAGGCTGAATAATATTTAACTGTGTGTGTGTAATTAATGTAACAAAGCAGAGAAAATAGATGGTATTAAATGTCAATCTATATACTAGTATAGTTATGATCCATACACTCTTCTGTAAGTATATTTCAAATTTTTATTTTTTTAAAAGTTAAACACAGATGAACTGCACCATCAGAGTTTATCCTATCAATGGAAACTCAGTCCCAAAAAACAAAACCATTTCATGTGCCATGTAAATTCCAATGAATTAGTTATGACATCTTCACTGCTATGGTCACAAATATTATAAGGACTAAATGTAGACTTAAAGTCGAGTAACCAGATTACTGAGTGTTTGCAGGCGCAAAGGAGATTTGAGAAAAATCATGCTCGAGGGAAACAAAGGTCAGGATTTAACTAGCTCTTTTTTTTTTTTTTTAATTCTTTACAGGAAAATTACTTTTGATGGGCAAATTGTTAAACAATACACACACTGTCTTCCAGGATGTTAGAAGGGCCTGTATTATAATTTCTGATTGCCTGTCTGTCTGCTCTACTTGACAGGAAGAGAATGTGTCTTATTCATTGTTGTGTTGCAATGGTTTGGCAAGGTCCAGGTTTAATATACATTCTTGAATAAAATTTTAATATGTCACATTTGCTTAAGAAAATTCTTTACCACATTCTAAGTGTTTTTGAGACTATATGCTGATAATTCAAAAAAAAAAAACAACACATTAGTTAAGCCAAGTTAAACATGGTTGACATAATTCTAGTGTGAGTACAGAAATAGCCTTCCTAACTACTAGTTTCTATCATGCTTTTTGAATATTTTAGTTTTAATGTGAACTAATATAAAAATTACCCATGTTAATCAAATTTTCTTTACATCCTCCATGTGCCACTTTTGGCAAGTAAAGACAAACAAGAATTTGAGAAAACTCACTGAAGTCTTGTAAAGATCCTGTAGACAGCTACTAAAGAATTCCTGAATAAGCATCTCATTAATAATCTTACCAATTTATTTATTGGTTAGTTCATTAAGTGTATGCATGAGAAATCCTGCTGTTCTTGCAAACAATTTAACCATAATTCTTCTAATGAAACACGTTAGCAAGGCATTCATCAATTAAGTAAAGCTCCACCACTTTCCACAGATTGACATGAACTCTGAATGCCTTACCTAGCCACAAATTTGGGTAATTCAAGCCCAAGTAAATGAAACTTTGTTGTCTGTCCAGTATTATCATTAATTCAAGACTAGTTGATAAAATGTGGGCCTGCTCTATAATATCTAAAACACATATTACACTTCAATTAATATGTGTATATACATACATATATACTGCTATTAGTTATTATGATTGCATAAAAATAATGCTAACAAGAATTAAGTATTAATGTGGGCTTCGGATGCCTAAGGCATTGTGTTTTGTGTTACATTTAAATTTTACATCTTCATTTTGTAGATGAATCAACTGAAGCTCACCTAATATAGTAACTATCAAGCTTATGCAACCAGACAGTGGCAGAGCTGGAATCTGATTGCAGTGCATTCATTCTTTGTATTCATTCACAGACATGATCTAGCAGCAATACCACCACTATCAGCATTATTTTTCCCACCAAATTAACTAGACAATAAAATGTAACTATTATAATGCACATATGTGCAACTTTTTAATTGTCTTAATACTTTTCCTGATCAATAATCACCTCTTGAATGGTTAAAGGTAACTGAAGAAATATAAACTATTTCCACATTAAGGGTGCATGAAAAGACTTCCTGATAAAATTCAGTCATTGTGGGGCACCTGGGTGGCTCAGTCAGTTAAGCATCTGCCTTGGGCTCCGGTCATGATCCTAGGGTCCTGGCATTGAGCCCCACATCAGGCTCTCTGCTCAGCAGGGAGCCTGCTTCCTTCCTCTCCGCCTGCCTCTCTGCTACTTGTGCTCTTTCTCTCTGTCAAGTAAATAAATAAAATCTTAAAAAAAAAATTCAGTCATTGTTCTGTACAGTCTGAAATCTCAGTCTCTCCTATGGACACAAAATCAGGATGAATACCTTTGTTCCAAATAACTTCTATTCTCCTTTTTTCTCTTTTACATTTCTACTTTGACCATAAATCCAATATAAAAAATTATTTTGGCCAACCAATTTAGATGCTCTCTACACATTTAGCACACCCTAGGTCTTGAGGAAAATCTGGAAGAGTTTCTTTTCTTCATGACTGTGCATTTTTGGATAAAAACCTTACTGAAATAACGAAAAGAAAATTTTAATAACATAGAGACTGATACATGGAATCTCTTGACCTACTTACCTCTTACCAGCTTTGGATATGTGTTTTATAATTTTTACTTGCAGATTTACTAAAAGGTAATTTTTTACTAGTTCAGAAGATTTATAGAGATACAAATTTTGTACTGAAATATTATTGTTCCCTGAAATGGAGAACAAAAAGATTATAAATTATAATAAAACTTAATATTAATAGACTTTTGTTCTATTTTTGCTTTAAATGGTTTAATGAAGGCTTATGTGGGCTTTGAAAAGGCATCCAAATCTTCAAACATACCACGTACATCTGTGATTCCGAGTATTTGATTTTTCTTGCTAAACTTTATATATGAATTCTTAATTTCTAGCTCTTCACATCAATGAAAGGAATGGAGTTGAATGTTTGATAAATACAGATTAAATGTGTTAGGTGACATAGGCTGTCTGACTCCATTCCTAGCCAAAATGAACATGTAGAATTAAAATCCATAAATGTTCCACCAACACGCAGTATAAGTGTTTGATTTTTCTCAACTGATGGAGCAAAGCTGAGCTTGATCAAACAACTCCCTAGCAGGCTCTCCTCCTCCCTCCTCCAACCAATCTTCTTTGATTTCTCTAGGTCCATTTCTACAGCTCACCACAAATTGGAAGTTGGATTGATTCATTTCACCCTAGGATTGTTCAGATAGGTCACACAGGTGGCTAGGCTTTGATTCTTCCTTTTATTTCTGACACTGGGATTAGTTCTTTTCTGTTCCTATCACCACTCATTATCTCCCCCACTGAGTTTCTCTTTCTTCTGAAGCTCAGATACTTAAAGCAGGATAAGACTTTTTTTACTTCACTGTTTTTATCATCCCAACAATACATCTATCTGTAATGGGAGCCCACCTGTGATTTACACCACCAGAACTAAAATTTAACTGTCCATGAAATTTATTGTATATTGCTTGATTCATTTACACCACACGATGCAGACTCTGAGTTAAATTGTAAATTTGCCCTTACATTGTTTTTAGAGTGAATCACTGGTTATAGTTCATATGCAAATATGAAGTTAGCTGGCTCTTCTCTGAAAATGTTTTCTTACTTCATAAAATCTAGAGTTTGAGATGCTCTGAAACTCCTTTTACCCTCCCGAAGAGTCATGTTTAATTCTTTACTTGGGAAATACGTTTAGTCATTCTAGTCAGATTCTGTTCAGAATTTTTTTAATGTTTTTAAGTGGAAAAGTTTCCCGTCATATATCATACTAATTATAAATTGATCAAGCAACATGAAATCTCCAACTGGCTCTATTTAAGAGTTGAATCCTTTTACTGCTGCTCAAACTGATGTCTGAAATAACCAGTGCTTCAATCTGTGGCTACCTTAAGAACTTGCTAATTGGCATATATCACCCCAGTCTAGCTTTCTTTCTATCCTGTTGTTCAATAGCCCATTAGCAACTATTGTATTCCATTAATAACTATTTTAGTAAAGAACAAAAAAACAAAAAATAGCCTTGTTGTGGAGAACCTGTAGTTTCTTAGAAAATATATGGTTGGCTGTATTTTCAAGTAACAAACACACAGCTATTTGAATTTGAGGGTAGATTACTTTAGCATACTTATGCACTTGTATTTTCCTTTTCTTATTACTATCATCATAGGAAAAACACATTCTTGCAAGTGTACTTATTAAATGCAAATCAACTCAAATTAAGGAGTATGTGTTTAGGTTCTGTTTGATATATGATTCTATATATCAAATACTTGATATATACTTAAGCTTTTAAAAAATATTAAGTTTTGGATAAAGATTATGACAAAGATCAGGCATATACTTAGCTAAAAGGAAAACAATATCAGAGAATATAGGGTACTTGTTCTAAATTTTAATACTGGAATAGAAAGTATTCATGCCATAATCAGTCTTCATGCATATAAACTCTACAAACATTTTATTGTTGATATTTCTTAACCACACTACCCCAACAGTGTTTAACTTAACACATGGGTCATATTCTATTATTAAATTGATTAGAAACTCATCATTTCCCTAGTTTAGAGTATGTCCTTGATAAGTATGATTCCTTCATATTCATTACAATTTTTCATAATGGATTTATTTGAATAATTTTAACTATCATGTCAAATATTTGAGTGCCAAGAGTTTGAAGATGGATGATTGTATACTGTGAATGTGAGTACACAAAAGCTCTTATTATTAATACTGCCTACACTTCTGTCCACCTTTCAGCTTTAATTCTCAGCACTTATAAACAGCTCTTAAGGATTACAGAGGCTCTGAAGAGTACATAATGATCATGATCATGCTGGTGTTAAAGTATGTTCTATTACTAGTCTTTAATAGAGATTCTACACTACATTTCAGGTTCAAAAATATTACCAGAATCCTCTGATTTTGTTCATTCTCACATTCTTAAAATCTAAGGCAGTTTCTTTAAATGTAAGTAATCTTTAGCTGTCAAATGTTTCACACTCTTTGTACCTTACCTAATTTACTTGGTTTTGATTGTTGGTCACTGACAAGAAATTAAGAAAAAAAAAAAAATTAGGTGAAGCTGTTTTTAGAAAGCTTCACAGTTGAATATGTTTTTCAATAGGCATTTTATAATATAATGGTTTATTCGAGATTGTAGAGTTAATGCCTAAGAATGGAAGCTATTATAAAAGGATTTTTGATTTTAAAGAAGGAAAAATTTTTTATTATAAAAAATAAGTAGTATATATTGGCTTAATTTTACTTAAAAATCATTAATATGACTTCAAAATAAGTAAAGTAATGAAACATTAGGTTTGCAGAGTGTTAGAATGGAGGGAGTAACAGTTAAGTTTATGGTGAACCTTTGCAAAACAAAGTAAATGTGTCTAGTTTATAAGCCATTGATTTTACCAATAATGGGAAGAACTCAATCCATTTTAACCATTTCTTTCTGATGAAAAGAATTTTAACTTGCTTGACCTCCACAACTCAGAATGATAACAAAAATGAATGTAGAATTGGAAATCAAGTTTCTGGATTAGGTTGGCATTTGAAATAATACATCCGTATTACCCTGTGAAGTAGGTTCTATTAATACTCCTGCTTTACAGCTGCAGAAACTGAGATACAGACATATTAAGCAACATGATTAAACCTGATGTCTTTCTCCCTAAGCATTACTCCCTACAGCATAGACTGAAGAAATATGTGAAAATGAACCTTCATAAAACAGTAAGATTTATTTACATAAGCACTAAACAATATAAAAATATAATAAATAATGTTAAAGTAACAAGAAGATGAGATTGTAATAGTCACAAAATTTATTTAAAGACCCAGGAATTAGTTTAACCAAGAATACACAAGACCTCCACGGATAAACTTTTTTAACTTTAAAAAAATATAAAAAAGATTATGAACAAAATTGACAGATATTTCACGATTTGGAATGGAATGCTATTACCTGAAATATTGGTAGATAAAATTTTCACTTTATGGTTAAAATAAAGGAAAGCAAGGAGAGGGAGGGAAAAAATATATATATATATTTTTTTGTAGTTTAAAGATTTATTTATTTGAGGGGGGTGGGACAGAGCAAGAAAATCTCAAGCAGAGTCCCTGCTGAACACAAAGCCCCATAGGGGGTGGGGGTGAGGGATTGATCCCATGAACCAGGAGATCATGCCCTGAGCCAAAACCATGAATTGGATGGTCAACCGACTGAGCCACTCAGGCATACCAGAAATGTAATTTCTGAGTGCTTAAAAGACTATGTTTTAAATTTTCTATAACAGATTCTTTTAGGAATCACTAAAATCAGTATTTTGTGTAAGCAACAGAAATGGCATATGACTACTATTACAAAAGTCCATTAAAGAATTTTAAAATAAAGTAATACCTGATCTCACACATCCCTAATTACCTACACAACACTGTTCCACGTCTTCATTTCTACTATGCACCATTTACTAAATAGTATAATTACACTTTTGATGTCTTTGTCATTCTAAATTTGATACCAAGACTAAAATTCAATATTCTCTTCTATGATTTTTCTTTTGCCTCCCCTCTTTTAACTCAGCATTCTGAAAAATCTACCTTCACAGTCAACATTCTTTCTTATTTATACATCCATTTCTCTGCTTGCGCTACTCATGATTCTTCTAACCAGTCTGGATATTCATCTGGCATTTTAGCAACATATATTTAGTATGTAAGACCACTTACCTTTCTACAATTTTTTTTAATTTTTTTAAAAGATTTTATTTATTGAGGCACCCAGGTGGCTCAGTCGGTACAGAACTGTACTGGCTTTAAATAGCCTGGGAAGAAAGTTTGAGAAGCAGTTTGGGAAGAATTTATGCTGCAGAAAATAAATGAGACTCATGAGTATTAAGAATATGATTTATATATAAATGAGCTAACTTCAACCTGTTCTCTAGAAAGAATATCTGGATGCTGCTATCTAGATTATCTTTACTTAGAGCCACTGTTATTAAAGTATTCATTATGGAGTGATATAACCATTTTATTTATTTATTTAACTTGTCTTCAGCAGCATTAACGCCCTGGGGGAAACTCAAAATTGGAAAAAGTCAAATAGGTGCTCACTCCCTTAGTACTCCAAGCACGCATTTGGAGTAAAGGCAACATGCTAACTGAATTAATCTCCCTGTCCCTATCATCACCATAGAAAACTGGTCTTGTTCAGAAGAATGCTCTGTACATTTTTGCTGTCACTTGGCACTCCTTTCTTACTCTTGACCACTCCCTGTTGAGATGCAGTTTCATATCATTTATTTAATTTATTCAATCAATCATTAATTCATCTGTTCAAAAGACTGTACAGATCATCCATCCAGTTTCAAGTGATGTGCCAGATTCTAAAGATGACGGCAATAATGACACAGTTTCTGACCACAAATAACTCACATTTCAAAGAGCAAGAAATGAGCAAAACACAATCTACTGTCCATACAGTAACAAGAATAATCTTTAAAAAAATAAATATATATAAATACAGTCTTGTTACATTATTAAAACCTGCTAATTGCTTTTCTTCCTATTCTCATGAAAACTTAAAACTTTAATCATCGTCTCCTGGCTTACAGATTGCTTAACTCTTGACTCCTTACCTCTTCATATAATATCCTTCACTCTTCCCCTCTCTACCAAGATCCAGACATACAGCCCTTCTTAGTACTCCACAAAGTCCCTATATTTGTTCCTACTCAGGGGAGAGGGGAGCTTTGCATTTCTTTCTATAGATCTTTGGAAGGCTAGCTTCTTAACACCAATGAAGCATCTGCTAATGTGACTTTAAAAAAAAGATTTCTGACCCAGCAATTGCACTATTGGGTATTTACCCTAAAGATACAAATGTAGTGATCCAAAGGGGCACATGCACCCGAATGTTTATAGCAGCAATGTCCACAATAGCCAAACTATGGAAAGAACCTAGATGTCCATCAACAGATGAATGGATCAAGAAGATGTGGTATATATACACAATGGAATACTATGCAGCCATCAAAAGAAATGAAATCTTGCCATTTGCGACAACATGGATGGAACTAGAGGGTATCATGCTTAGCGAAATTAGTCAAGCAGAGAAAGACAACTATCATATGATCTCCCTGATATGAGGAAGTGGTGATGCAACATGGAGGCTTAAGTGGGTAGGAGAAGAATAAATGAAACAAGATGGGATTGGGAGGGAGACAAACCATAAGTGACTCTTAATCTCACAAAACAAACTGAGGGTTGCTGGGGGGAGGGGTTTTGGGAGAAGGGGGTGGGATTATGGACACTGGGGAGGGTATGTGCTTTGGTGAGTGCTGTGAAGTGTGTAAACCTGGTGATTCACAGACCTGTACCCCTGGGGATAAAAATATATGTTTATAAAAAATAAAAAATAAATTAAAAAAAGATTTCTTTTTGACCAACAACTCTAAATTAGTCACTTCTCTCAATAACATTTTATCACATCATACTTTTATACTTTCTTCAGCACATATAATACTATTTAAAGTAACATTCATTTATGTGTTCATTTTTCATCTTGCCCACAAGCCAGAGAAAACATCAAAGTTTGGAACTGTTTCTCCCCATTCCTATCCACACAGTTTACTTTTGCTAATGAGGCATAAATCCCAACCACGGAGGATGTTCTTTTCCAAATTTGTTTCTTCCTTTAGTACTCTGCCTTAGCCACAGAGGTAGCAGATGCTCTTTCAATATGTTATTCTTGGATTCTCTAGAGATCTTATGGCAGCCTGAAAAATATCCCCTCATATAGATGTCTACTCCTAATCCCTAAAACCAGAGATATGCTACTTTACATGGAACAAGGATACTTACAGTTGAGATTAAGGCTATCTATTTTTAGATAGGGAAGTTATCCTGTATTATCTGGGTCTCTCCCTTCTAATTACATGAATCCTTAAAAATGGAGAAACTTTTCCAGCTGTAATCAAAGAGAGATACAATGATGGAGGAAGGACCAAAAAAATGCACCATAGAAGGATTAAATCATGGCTGGCTTTGAAGATGAAGGAAGGCGTTATGAGTTGAGCATAAGTGGCCTTTAGAAGCTGGAGAAGGCAAGGAAATGGATTCTCCACTAGGGAACACAGCCCTCCTGACATCTTAATTTCAGATCAGTAAAATATAGGCCAAATTTCAAACAAACAGAACCATAACATCCTAAATTTTTCTACACCACTAAGTTTGTGGTAATTTGTTATAGCAATAACAGAAAATTCAATACAATTTGCTGCCTAATTTTAATTCCCCTTTTGGAGTTACTAAGTCTTTGTGTTAAGTTGAATTCTTCATATCCTTTATTCTAATAGTGCAATTTCTTTCTCTTAACTGGACAGAACTGGTTCTGGGAGTATTTCTAGGAGATAGATCCTCAAAGATGGAATTTCAGTATTGGTTTGGTTGTGGTCTTGGTTTTGAGATCAAGTCCCAGATCCTTTCCAAGAGTAAATAGGATTTGTGTAATCCACGGCATGCAGTGGAATCAAAATTAAGAAACTGCCCCCATCACTGACTGTTATAATGTGCCAACAGAAACAAGGGTCTTAGGACTCACGTGGCTGCTGAACTTGATTGTTATGGCACTGGTAGTGACTGAAGATACTATGTAGTATCTTCACTGAAGCATTTCCTGAAAGAAAATGCCAAACTCACATCTCTTAGTTCTCAGCTAAAATTATGGTCTGAAAACTGGAGAGCTGGGTTTTTCTATTTACTCATTCTCCAACATCACACTGGTATCTCATTGGTTTCTCAGATAGATATCATATTAATATCTCATTGATATTGGTGCACTTATTAGAGATTCCAGATTAAAGGTATTCCTTCATGGAAATGGAGGTGGCACTACTCAGCTGACTAACTGAAACTTGAATTCATTTGTGGCCTACCATAGATGAGGTTCATATTCCCGAACCCTGAAGCATGATATAGTGAGAGAATTAAAAAGGCTTAAGGATATAGGAATTTAATTTTATAACATTTAAAGTTTTATGCCCATAAGAATGTTGGCATGGATTTATCACATGTGACTTGCAAACTCATCCCAGATACCTCCTCCAAAGAAGCGCAAGAGATATTCCTTTCACTAAGGCATTGAGAAATACATAAGTGAACTGAGCAATTTTATTTTTCATAATCTCTTTTATAAACTTTATATGGCTATTGCAATACCATCACTGAGAAAAGAGGCCAAATGGCAACAATTAACCATCAAAGACAAGATGAGAGCATCATTCATTAGGGGCAGCAGTGATATACCAGAGATCAGAACAAAATAAACAAGCAGCCTCCCAAAGTGCAGCCAGTATTGAGAGGGCTCATGATAATCAGGTAGACAATATGATGGGCTCTGTGAATGTTGGTCAACTTCCTTTCCCAGAAACCCCAGTACTTTCTGAATGAGCCCTAGAGTGAAGTGGCTATGGAGGCATAAATGGAACTGCAGAAGGGCCCAATATCCTGGACATATGTGCCCTTAGCAACTCTAACTTGGCAACTGCTCCTACTGAGTGCCTAATCTGCAAAAAGCAGAGAAGAACACTAAACTCCTGATATGGCACCAATTCCCAGGGTACCTGCCATCTACCTGGTGACAGATTGATTACACTGAATCTAATTTATAAAAAAAGGGTCAAAAGCCCACTGCACTTGGAATAGGCACATACTCTGTATATGGAATTGCTTCCCATGCCAATAATTCATCTTCCAGCACACATATCCACAAACTCAAAGATGAATTCCTTATCCATCACCATGGCATTCTGCACAGTATTTATTTCTGATAAAGGAACTCATTTCATAACAAATGTCATGCTGCAAAGTCTCAAGGCTGTGGAAATAATTGATCTTACTATATACTCCATCACCCAGAAGCAGGTGGTCTACTTAGAAGGTGTAATGTCTTACTAAAAACCCAGAATTGGTGCCAGTTGGGGAGCATCTTGTCTTAGAGTATGGTGACTATCCTTTGAACTAGAGTTCATAGCATGGTGCTATCTACCCTGGATCCAGAATATTTGGGTCCTAGAATCAAAGAGTAATCACTGCACTGGCTCCTTTTCCTCTTCAACTTAATAAGGCACTCCCATAACTCCTACTATCTCTCCTGAAAACTCTGAATTCTGTTGGTTTGGAAGTTTCATTTCCCAAGGGAGACTTTCACCATGAAACACAACAATGGTTCCATTAAACTTTAAGGCGGGCCTGTCACTTGACCATCTGAGGCTCTTGATGCCACTGAATCAGCAGGCAGAAAAAAGGAGTCAACTTACTGGCTGGAGTGTTGATCCCAGTTACCAAGGAGAAACTGGGTAAATGTTATAAAACTGAGGAAAAACATCACTATGTCTAGCATCCAAGAAATTCTCTCAAATGACTTATAATACTTAATAGGGAAAAAAATAACAACAACAATAACAACAAACTAAAGCAAGTCAAAACGGAGCTGTTGAACAATCACATTCTTTGGGAATGGAAAAGACTATTTGAGTGACTTCAAAAGGTAAAACGCCAACCAACTGAGATTCCTGTTGAGAGCAAGGTAATAAAGAATGGTAGTAGAAAAAGGTAGTCGTAGGCCAATTACAATTTGTGGCCAGTTATGGAATCAAGATATGGCCAGTTCTGGAATCAAGATATATAGTATCTTTATTTTCTCTTTGCTTGTCTATGCATGTGTTTATATATTCCAGTTATTCTCTTCTATATCCTTGTACTTGTTATTAATATACAAATTGTCACAGGTTAACTCTACAATTTAGTTTTTAGGTAATAAAATATTTAATGGGACTGTGACAGAATTTGAAGAGTAATTTAGTAGAGCTAGCAATGGATAAAATGAAATCAGTTTCTTTACAATTCAAGGAATAGCTGACAACTTTGCTTAAACTAATTGTAGCCCTATCTGGTTAAATGGAAACATAGAGCTGTTTTGTTGTGATAACCAAAGGAGTGGACTTAACAACTTAACAACTATTTAACACTTAACACCTATTTGCCTCTTGGTTACAATTCTTTGCTTTTTCTGTGATCTTTAATATGAATCTTGCAAAAATTTCTATTTTCTCAGCTGGCACAATGTTAAACTTAAGTAAAGAGAAGAGGGGCACCTGCATGGCCAGTGGGTTAAGCATCAGACTCTTAATTTTGGCTCAGTTATAATCTCAGGTTCTTGAGATGGAGCTCCATATTGAGTGGAGCTTAAGATTCTTTCTCTCCCTCTCCTTTGGCCCCTCCTTCTCTTTCTGGCTCAAACAAAAAAAAAAACAAAAACAAAAACAAAAAAAAAAAAAAAAAAAGAGGAGGAGAACAACAACAACAACACTGCAAGAGGGATGGTTCTAGCCCTGGTATGCTTTAGCTCCTGATCCACACTGCATAGCCGCCACTGGTATGCAGGACATCAGTGGCATTCACTTTCCAGTGAGTTTCATAGATAATACAGGCAAGGTGGGGGGACTCCCAGGGTTTTTCAATTGCCCCCAGCAGACTTGCCAACAAGATTTACCAGACACTCAGCTTCTCAGTAAGTCTTGGTGGCATGCCAGTGGGAAGCATCTCAGGATGTCTTGGTGGTGCCCCAATGGGTGGCTTCTAAGCACATCATTCCCCATCAGGCAGTTTCCTATTTGCCACCCCTTGCCAGTGACTCCTCACCCAAATTTCCTACCATCCAATGGGACTACATCCAGATATTTTTCATAAAGGTCTGAATCTCAAGTCTTTGAGGTGGGAAATCTTTTCAAACTTTGTTTCTTCCTTCAATTAAGCTTTCAGCCCCAGAAGTAGTAGCTGGTCTCTCTGTCTATTATTCTCACGTTCTATAGGGTACTCTTTATCCCTTAAAAGTAGTTGCCTGTAATTACTTAATAATTCTTTTAGTTAAATGTTCTATGTCATTTGTGTTCTGACTGGATCCTAATACATACACCTGTTTACATAAGCTCTGCAAAAACAATGACTTAATTTGTTTTGTTTTCTGCTGTACCCCAAGAGTTTAGAACATTATCTGATATAGTGCAGCATATCAAAAAATGTTTGTTGAAGTAATCAAAGTACTGGCTCATTAGATGTTGTAAACTGAAGATAAATGAGTCAAAGATGGCATCCATGTTATTGACAGAAGAATCTGAGTGGAAGGTGAGGTCATTCTTTGAAAGAACTCATTAGAGTCAGGTTGGGTTCAGATGAAACAAAAGTTATAGATTTAAAATATTAATCAGCAAAAGGATACAGGATATTGACTAACTAGACTTTGTAAAATGCCTTGTAAAATATCACATAAAGTATTAACAGAAGACGTAAAAACTTTATGAGAAGCAACAGCTAGAATAAAAAACTAAGAAAATGGTGATACAGAAGTAAAATATTTCCCATGCTCTCTATGTTCAATTCCCACTCAAAAACCAACTCATCACAGATAAATGTGTTTCTCACGTCACTGAAATGAATGTCATTTACAACAATCTCTTGGCTCTGCACATAATTTTCTTGTAATACAAAAATAGATCATCACAAGCATATCTTTCATGTAATTAAAAAAATAAATACCTACAAGGCTATGCATAGGCAAGTCACAAAGACAAGCTGAGATACAGAAAATCTAGTAGAAATTAGCTATCAAATCACTACAAATATAATTACAAATATAATCAATTCACTACAAATTACATTTAAAAATTCAAATTGAATAAAAAAATTAAAACCTGTAACTCTTGGCTACCAGAATTTACAGAGATTTTTGAAAACTGATAATTCCTTTATAACTGAAAAGGTCCTACTCTCACACAACTCACAGAAGTCTAGAATGGACTAACAGTTACTAATATGAATCAAAAAAATATTTAGAAATGTGCATTACTTTATACTCAGAAATATTTCTGGAAATTTTTCCCATGAAAATAAATAAATGTTAAGATTAAAATATATTTAGGTAATTGAAATAGCTAATAATAGGAAAGTAAAAATATGACATACAAAGATTCCATGTCATGATTAAAATGTTATTATAGAAACACATTTACTAATATATGTATAGTATGCTCAGGTTGCTATAACAAAACACATGCATCAGTATGCCACGTCATCATATTTCACTAATTCTTCTCCTGGATGAGGTTAGTTGGGGCAATATGCAAATGGATAAAATATCATATATAATGTTATATATATTAAATCAATCTGAGTGAAATAAATCTCAGTGGAAAACTGCTAGGAAAATGGTGAATTAAAGATTGGTGTCAAGGCAACATATTACTAAGAATTTTGAATAGATAAGAAGGTCAGTGGGAGCTTAAGTGGGTAGGAGAAGAATAAATGAAACAAGATGGGATTGGGAGGGAGACAAACCATAAGTGACTCATAATCTCACAAAACAAACTGAGGGTTGCTGGGGGGAGGGGGTTTGGGAGAAGGGGGTGGGATTATGGACATTGGGGAGGGTATGTGCTTTGGTGAGTGCTGTGAAGTATGTAAACCTGGTGATTCACAGACCTGTACCCCTGGGGATAAAAATATATGTTTATAAAAAATTAAAAATTTAAAAAAAAAAAAAAAAGAAGGTCAGTGGGAGACACCTGATATCTTGTTCTGGCCTACTGTGGACTGGCCACACACAGCTGTGAGAAGATGGAAGAAAGATTTTTAGGTTCTTTATCTAACAGTCTGTAACTAGTCATCACAGAGCTGGCTGTTATGAGAAAGGTCATCATAACTATTTTATTACTCACTATTATTTAATGACATTCTTCCCGTTTAACCTCATTGTCCCAGGATCTTCCAAAAAAAGGAAAAACTTCTGGAAACAACATTTTCCAGATTTTTATTTAGGTGTATCTGTATTTGTATTTGTATTTAGGTGTATTTACATTTGTATTTAGGTGTATCTATATTCCCAAGTGAAAATTCTAGAGAGAAATCCACTAGTATTGATAACAGTGTTCAACTATTATCTCAACTAACTCAAATCATTTTCAGTGTAGAGCCAAATCCCACTCTTACTTTGGTAACTATTGGTACAGAAGTTTGCAAAGAAATACTGACAGCACAAGGTAAATCTAAAACCCTAATGTGCAAATAATGTGGCAGATCTTTATAAACATTTTTTTTCAGAGGATGTATTTGTAGAGAAAGTTATTTTTTCCTAGCAGTTTCCACTTATGGACAATAAAATTTCTTGTTGCCATAATCTTCCAGTACATTTCTCTGCACACAGTGGGTGCTCAGCAAGTGTTTCTGACTAAATTGCATTAAGGATTGAAGTGAAATGTTGTGATTATTTTCAGTTCGTTGCCATAGGAACAGCAGAAAAACCTATTGTTGAACTCAACCTCTTTTGATTATCTCCCCTAGGTAGATGAGAAGACCTGAGGTGTAGGAGGGAAAAGCTGGCTGAACCCACACTGAGAAGTCCTTCACTGACCCTGATCACATTGCATTATAATTAATTATTTTGTGTGTCTCTGCTTTGACTCCCTAATTAGATTATATATTTCTGCAGGAGATATAACATTTTTATTGACTACTCTGAGCCAGTGATTTGCACACGTTCACCCCCAAATCCTGCAAATGGGTAACATTAATTTCCACTTTTACAAATGGGAAGTTTTTAAAAATTAGTGGGAAGTGTGACGCCGGGCAATGGGCTCTGGTGTGTTGATTCCAGGCAATGTAAGAACTGGAGGTTGTCATTTTGTACATTTGTTTTACTTCCTCTTTGTTTCTCAATACAATCAGCATTTAATGATCAATAACAACAAAACACTCAACTCTTGAACTGGTATAATAAATTTGCAAGCAATCTTTGGGAGTGCCTAACAAGTCAAAGTTTCTCATTTTCTATTTACATGTCTACGTCTTAAATTTAAGGCCATAAATGGAACTCTACACACCTTTTCAATATCTCAACATTATTTTCAGTGATTAGATAAATGAGATTTCTAGATTCCCGGGTCAGATCATAAACAGATTTAAGCATGTGGGGTTTTAACAGAACGATGATTCCCAAACCAGGATACACAAGTATACCAAAGGAATTTTTGGAAATTACAGATATTAAGTGCTACCTTAGATCTATTTCAACCAAATCTCTGGCAATGGAATCACAATTAAAACCAGATAAATAGGAAACTAACGTAACGTTGTATATCAACCATATCAAGTAAAAGAACTTTTTTAAATAAAATTTAAAAAATCAGATCAATACACTTGATTCATCTATTTCCGATAGATGTGTATAAATTTTTTCTTGTAATTTTTTAAGCCCTTGCTTCATACATGCTTGCAGATTTGTCCTTTTCTGAAAGTTTGTAACTCTACAATTTTTTATTTTATTCATTTCCAAACTATATTGCTAGATATATCTAGGTAAATTGATTGCTATGTATTGGGATATCATTTTTCCTATAATTTTGTAGTATTTTCCCCCATAATTAATGAACTTGAAAATAAAATATAAAAAAGACTTAAAAATAGAAATTCTAAACCAACAAAAACAACAACAAAATTCTCTATTTTGATCATGATGTCCAATTCAAGGAAAGAATTATTGCTCTAGGACACTGATTAGATATGAGTAAATATATGAAGTTTTAAGAATTAAGTAAAAATATCTCTTCAATTATTTTGATCCAACATAAAAATTTGTATTAAGATTTTATTTGAGAGAGAGGGAGAGATCTTGAGAGAGAGATAGAGAAAAAGAGAGAGAGATCACAAGCAGGGCGAGGGGCAGAGGGAAAAGCAGACTTCTTGCTTCTATGTGGAACTTGATCCCAGGACTCTGGGATTATGACCTGAGCTGAAGGCAGACACTTAACCAAATGAGGCACCTAGGCACCCAAATGTAAAAATTTTATTTAAAATCTCATTCAGCATCAAAGAACAAAGAGAAAAATGGCCTATTCATAGGAGTCATAAGCTAAAAGAGAGGAGTAGGAAAATAAAAATAAAATAAAACAAACAGATATATACTGAATTTCAGTATTTTTCAGCACTGAGTTTTGTACAAGTAATTTTAGTACAGAATTTTTTTTTATATATAAAGGGAGCATTTTATTTTAGAAATAAGTTTTATTTTTTATAATTAAAAAAGTCACTAAAGGGGCTCCTGGATGGTTCAGTGGGTTAAGCCTTTGCCTTAGGCTCAGGTCATGATCTCAGGGTCCTGGGATCAATCCCCGAACCTAACTCTCTGCTCAGCGGGGAGCCTGCTTCCCACTCTCTCTCTTTGCCTGCCTCTCTGCCTATTTGTGATTGCTATCAAATAAATAAATAAAACCATTTTTAAAAAGTCACTAAAAAACACTAAAGAAAATATGATCAACTTTATAATACAGAAGCATAGGTAAGATACTGCCAAGATCAGAAACTGGAATTTGCAGACACAGTATAGAACTTACTTTGTTAATTTAAATATTACAAAGTAGTAGGGTGAGAAACAAGATAAGACAGTTAGTTCTGTTCAGAATAAGTGTGATTTGGTGATTGGTGATCCAAAGTAAACAGAGAAAGAAAGATATTCAAGATGGTTGTTTCTTTTTCAGGACTGGCAAGATGGTAACATAATTAAGAAAAGAAAAAAGTATTCATTAGTCTGCTTATCAGTCTGGGACATTCTTTGGGAAAGAAATGGTATGCTCAAATTTGGTAATTTGAGGAGAATTTAATTGAGATTATCTGCCACTTATAAAAATGTGGCCAAGGAGCAAGTAAAACTCTAGTCAGAATTTAATATACCTGGGATAGAAACAATGGGCCTCTGCTCAGGCTAAAGCCTAAAATGAAGACAGGAGAAAGCACTTTTCGGAACTGAAAGAGCCAGATGAACTGGGCCTCTGAAGGGGAGCAGGACTCAGCTGGCCAATGGTGACCCAGAACGAAGGACCCAGGAGGAATATCCTGACTTCTCTCTTCTCTCTCATGTGATCCCTGTTTCCGAAAGGCAGAACTCAACTCAGATGTGGGAGAGTAAGTGGGCCCTTGATGTAGAACATATCCTACCAGCCTCCTGAGGCACAGAGAAGGGTAGAGAAAAGTGATGAATGGAGTTTAATGATGTTGAACTACGTGCAAGTCTCATTCTCAAAATTGAAGTCAGAGTGGGAAAACAATTTAATGGCCATTTAAGTAAGGATTTATGAGAAGGCAGCATAATAAATGAAGGGTCTCAAAAACAAAATCTTGGCTTACACTTTAAAATAGTGAAAATCAGGATTAAATGCAGATAAAGTGGGGCCAAAAAAGAAGCACAATGCCTAGTCTGTGATATACACATGGTCTATAATATGGTACCTACCTTCTTTCATTTTGGTTTTTTTTTTTTTTAAGAGTGAAAACTTGTACAGAAATCATGATAGTAAGTAATTAGTAACTTTGATGAGAATGGTAAAAATAGAATGCTACAGACCTTTAGAGGAGATTTTAATTTGCCAGAAGTTGATCAAGAAAATCCTCAGGTATGAATTAAGAAATAGACATGACTATTAATTGTAGTAGCAACTGTTATCCCATATTGTCACCTAAGCCAATACAATTTCAGTGTAAGCAGCCCAAATATCAGACAGCAGCACTGAGGGCTTCCTCTGGCTACCCAGCCCTGCTCTGCCCATACCCAATAGGCTAGAACTGCTAGAAAGATAATGACCCCTGGAATATAACCTGAACCAACATCTAGTGAGAACTGACAGATAACTAATGCACATTTTACCCCTCCCATATAACATAATATTTCCTACACTAGTTTCCAGAGCTCTCCAGTGGGATCGAGTTGCAAAAATTCACAACTGTAATCTGCTTGATAACATACTTTTTTACTAGTTTCTTTACCTTCCTACATCAAAACTTTCTCAAAGTTATTTCCTGTGATCACCACATATGCAGGCCATGAACTTGAATCCTTGACTCTCTCCAAGACAACCAAAATTAAGACATTAACATTATCTAATATTTGTAGTGTAGAATCATTGAGAAAACTTTCTAAAGCTTGGTGTATTTTGCTGTTTTCACCAAAACATTTCTAATCATAGAGAAAAGGTATCTTAGGGTGATGACATAATTTTTAAAAAACTATGTCTTGGGTTCATCTTACCTTTACCACTTCTGTGTATGTCTGCAATGACTTAGCCTCTCTAAAACTCAGTCAGATTCCTAAATTACTAAATAAGAAAATGTCATTCACCTACAGAAATATTATAAGGATTAAATGAGATTAAAAATACAATGCACTCAACTCAGTACTTGGGAAATGAAAGTATTAGAAGTCAATGTTGGCTAATATTTTGAAATTTTAATAATCAATTATGAGTAGTGTTAATATTTGAGGAGAGTAAATTCATACCCTTAAGGTGTGTCAGAGCACAAATTAAAGAAACATGGTACAAAAATTTTTGTTCAAGGGCCCCTGGGTGGCTCAGTGGGTTAACATCTGCCTTTAGCTCAGGTCATTATCTTAGGGTCCTGAAATCGAGCCCCGCATCAGGCTCTCTGCTCAGTGGGGAGCCTGCTTCCCCCTCTCTCTCTGCCTGCCTCTCTGCCTACAAAAAAAAACTTAAAAAAAAAAGAAAGAAAGAAAGAAAGAAATTCTTGTTCAAGCTTTTTTTTCCTTTTTTTAAAGATTTTATTCATTTATTTTTCAGAGAGAGAGAGAGAAAGAGCACAACCAGGGGAGAAGCAGACAGAGGGAGAAGCAGGCTTCCCACTGAGCAGGAACCCAATGTGGTACTTAATCCCAGGACCCTGGGATCATAACCTGAATTGAAAGCAGATGCTTAACCAACTGAGCCACTCAGGCACCCCTCTTGTTATAGCTTTAATATTTATTCACTTTTTAACATCGTATTTAAGATGAGCAACTTACCCATTCAAGTCTCACCCAGTCTCTGAGTAACTAAGAACAAAACCACGATATGTCAGTTAGCCTCAGACTATGCTTCTGCCATCATTTCTGCTGGGAATGGTGCCCTATCTTGCCCTAACCCTCTTACCAATTTTGATTGCCAAACCTCAAAGTAGCTCTTGCTTATCACTTTCTACTAACAGCTTGATCTTTACTCTCTCCAGGAATACCCAGCCGCGGACTGAAATAACTTTCTTCCTACTACACAAAGCTTCAAGGAACCAATTCTAAATCACCTGACTTCAAATGTCTCTGGTTTACAAACTTCTCATCTGTGCTTCAGCCTAGACCAAACTAAAAAATGCAGATGTCTGTTTGGACACAATAACTGCAAAAGATATACCCAGGGCCCCTGCCATTAAAATGTCATCTTTGTAAGAGTTAGAAAAAGACAACCACTGTGAGAAACTCCTATAAAGAAAAAGGCATTTCTTTTTCTGTTCTGATGAGGCCTGCTGTGAGTGATGACTGAGAGGCAGAGCAGACAGGTTTTAACCCTTACCTTAACTTCCAGACCAGCTGTGTGCAGAGCACAGTTTGTGTGACTGTGGTGGCTGCCCAGGTTGATCACCATAAGCACATGGCTAATACTACCACAGCACCAGGTCCTCTTGCTCCTTCTGGAGCATATTTCCATCCCTGTTATCAGCACATCCTGTGACCAAAACTCTTGAATTCTGATGAATAAAGATTCTAAATGAATTTACCGGAATTCTTCAAGTACAATTTACGTCTGTGTTTTCTCCTAACTATACCAGTATCATGAGATATTAAACTTTCCTTCTGCTATTGGTGTGTGTCTTTAGGGGTCAGTATGATAAGATTAATTTCCAAAGTAAAACCATGAAACAGTGTTAGGGACAATATATGAGCATCTTTCATTTAGTGCATGAATAAAGGTGACACTTTCAGTCATAATCGTTAATAGTCTGAATAAGCCATCCCGAAATGGAAAGGTTATCTCACTTTAATTGTAACTATGTTCACTTGAAGTAATAAAAAACAGTCACCTAATGAATATCTTTTTTTAAAATTTTTATTTATTTATCTATTTGACAGATGGCGCAAGTAGGCAGAGAGGCAGTCAGAGAGAGAGGAGGAAGCAGGCTCCCTGCTGAGCAGAGAGCCCGATGTGGGGCTCGATCCCAGGACCCTGGGATCATGACCTGAGCTGAAGGCAGAGGCTTTAACCCACTGAGCCACCCAGGTGCCCCCCTAATGAATATCTTACATGAAGACTGAGTCACTTAAAATCTCCGATGGTACATAAAAACTTTCACTGCCTATTCAGTATTTTGGTCTTTATCAATTTCTGAATGAAGTTTTAGTATTTTCCTATTTTATGAGGAAGCTATCTGAACTTTTAAAATTTTTAAACTTTAAAAAATTACATGCTACATTTAGCTGTAAGCGCTTTCTTGACAGTAGGTTGGTGTTTTTGGTGGAAAATGAAAACTATTTTGACCATTTTCTCCCGTTGGGGAAATTTTGGTAACTTCTATCAGGATACCTAAGGATGAATCATTAATTTCATTAATTAGTATTAGATTAGGGTAAAATATAACATCAGCTCTTTACGTGTTACGCTTTATTTCCTTAAAGTGTTCAAACTGAAACAGAACTTTAGGAAGTCTTATATGCTTTGTACTTAAAAGTAGATGGATGAAACAAATGACATTATGAGTTCCAATTATCATATAATTAAAGGTAATTTATCATTTGGAAGAAACAAAAAATTATTACATCATAGAGACAGTGTTCTTTAACCAGTCAGTTGCAATCAATATAATTCATATAATCTAGCAATAAGATTGCTGTTATTGTTGTTATTGTTAATACTGAGGTCTTTTCCTAATTTCACATTAAATGTTTGTGCTTTTGGCTCCTCCCCTTAGTCTGCCTGGGTCATTCTTATCTGTTCAAAAATTTAAAAAAATATATAGATATAGATACACACACACACACACATCTTAGTCTTTAGTGTTAGAATTTGTACATATATTCTTTCCAATAAATATAATTCATGAAATTAAAAAAAAATCAAATTCAAAACAAGCAGTTCTTCTGGTTATCTACTGCTGTGTAACAAACTGCCCCAAATTTTAGTGATGAGAAACAACAATTTTAATTTCTCACAATTCAGGGGGCCAAGACTTAAGCAAGAGAGACCTATGGGTGATTCCTCTATTCTCTGTATTATTGACTCTGGTCACTCTGTGATATTCAGCAGGAAGCTCCATGTGTCTTGATTGCCCAAAATAGCTTCATTTATATCCCTGGTGTATAGGCATGGATAGCTAGAAGCCTGGGCTTGGCTGGAGCCTTCTTCTCATCAAATCTTGGGATTTCTCCCATTTGTTTTCTCCAGAGGAAATCCTAACTTCTTACAAGATAGCCCAGGACTCCAAAAGGCCAACGAAGTCTCCAGTCTTTTAAAAGCAAGGTCTGGTCCTGTCATAACTATACTTCCACTATACCACATTGCTCAATGCAATCATATGGAAGCCCACATTCAAGGAGGAAAAAAAAAAAAAAGAATATACCTCTAGACAGGAGAAATGCCAAACAGCTTGTGGTTATCTTTAATATTCTGATGACCTCTGCACATTTTACACTGTAGAGTGACAATTCCTCCAAGTTGCTATTTCTTTTGGGTTGTGAATCTAAGCATATCTGAGTCACAAAAGTGGTTCCTAGATAGATTCAATGGCTGTGGGGTCACATTCAAGGAGCAGATAACATGATAAAGTTTTATCTTAACCGCTAGAAAATTCTTTGCCTAAAAGCAAATTCAATGAATCATGTCTCTGCTTCATAATTTCTGAGAGCCATTATTGATGTGTTCAGTGGCAGGGTGACCCTCTGTCTTTGCCCTCCTGCCTTTAAGCACAGCAGGAAAGAGAATCACAATCTCTACTGCCTAATCAATGGAATCAGTCAGGCTCTTCCCATCATCAGATAAATCTGGGTCCCAAAGTCACTCTACCTGTTACTTGAATCTTTGTATTCACCTATTTAGCTCACAAACCAATAGTTCATTTTTTTAAAAAAAAATTTCTAAGCTTTTATTTATTTATTTGACAGAGAAAGCGAGAGAGCACAAGTAGGGGGAGCAATAGAAGGAAAGGAAGAGGCAGGATCCTCACTGAGCAGAGAGCAGGGAACCAGATGTGGGGCTCAATGTGGGGCTCTATCCCAGGACCCTGGGATCATGATCTGAGCCAAAGGCAGACACTTATCCATCTGAGCCACCCAATCTTTAAACCAAGCTTAAAGACTGATTTGATCTGTAGGCCTTTATCAAGCTAGTATAGTTACTACCAGTTGGAGTTAATAGTGATTGACTGGCTTTTATCTTTTCTACCTATATTTACATGGCCATGAGTCATCTATCCAATGTAAGATAGCAAAAATCTTTTCAAAAATTTTGCCCAAATTTTCGAAGTTTTTTCTCCAACTGCTGCTTCTAGCCTCTGATAAAAACAAGTACAGACTTGATAACGTTTTTGCCTTACTTGTTTTCAAAAAGGATGTAAATAGGTGTTCATCGTACTATTTCAATCTGTTGATATTTTGAAATTTTTCATAATGAAAATTTGGAGTAATTATAAAAAAGACAAAAAATAAAGTGCTAAGCAAGGAAAAAAAAAACAAGTACAGACTATTTAATAAAAGAACATACCAATATTACTGGGAAAAATCTTAGCTTTTTTTAACTAAAATAAATGGAATTAAATCAGTTTTTTGTTATGTTGATGATCTGTGGCAATTAATAGAGAATAAATGAACTCAACAGAAGAATAAATAGATATAAATAGAAATAATTCTGTTAATAGCATTTTTTCCAAAGATTTTATTTATTTGTTTGACAGACAGAGAGATCACAAGTAGGCAGAGAGACAGGCAGAGAGAGAAGAGGAAGCAGGCTCTCCTCCCCACCCCAAAAAGCAGAGAGCCCGATGCAGGGCTGACCCCAGGACCCTGAGATCATGATCTGAGCCGAAGGCAGAGGCTTAAACCACTGAGCCACACAGGTGCCCCTGTTAATAGCATATTTAATTTGAATCTGAGAATACTTGCTTTACCATTTCTTCTTTTATTTTTTTCTTGCCTACTTGTCTTCTTCAAAGAATTAAAGGAGATCACATATAAAAAGATACCAAGGTTATAGGTTGATCACCTTTGTAACATTTGGATAACGTGTACTGAAAGAAAATGGGTGGTGTCATCCAGATAGTAAAGCTTTATATTATAGTCTAATACTCTAATGTGAGTAACAATTTCTGAAAATACTTTCTTCTTCATTTTTTTTTCTTCTTCAATTTTATGATGATTTTTAAGCACCCTTTCTATAGCCATGACCTCTTGCCCTTCATTGAGCAGATATATTTTCCAGAATGAATACCAATGTTCCCTACTCATTGCAATTCAAATGAGTGTCTGATAAATGATGAGGATGAGTGGACATTAAGTTTAAATTAATTGGATGGGGCAATCAGATATGGCTAAAGAGTTGGATGATACTTGCATGGAAAATAAGCTATAAGTTTATGGGCAATCATTTTTAGTCCTTAATTTCAAATATATTTGATATGATATCCAAAGTAGAATTACATAATGTCAAGACACTCACAGTAATAATTTCATCTGAATATCAGAATTGTAAGATAGGTCTCCTGAATAAGATTATTCATTTTGGAGTAACATCACTATTCAATCCATTTTAAAACCAGTATAATACGCTAGCAAAGATTTAATTGAATTAATAATTTTTTGTTGATTTGTATTAGTTTCCAATGTTTGTAAAATGTGTATTATTCACCAAATCAAATATAAAGTTTTAGTTTTTTACATTTCATGTTCTCTTGGCATTTCCAATATTTATGTAAACACTCGAATGAAAAAATCATAATTTCAATTTTATGGGATGCTTTCTATAAATATTAATGGAACATCTGGCTAATACCATTTAAAGTCCTTAAAAACATCAGTCACAGATTCAGTAGAAATAACACTGTTTACAAAATCAAACTGCAACTTCAATAGAAGTCACTGAGTCTTGACTTTACAACATGCACAGACATGATTTTGATTTTTTGAACTTTTGGTATGACCTAAAAAGAAGTTATTTGAACTAAGAAGTCTGCTAAGAGAAATATAAAATTAGTACATTAATTAATAAAAGATAAAAGTAAAGATAATTCTATGTACCTAGGCTTTTATTTTGGCTTTGCCACTACTTTTTGATAATCTGGATCAAAACTCCGTTACCTCAAGTTTAAAATTAAGAACAAAGAACCTAAAGCATCCTCTAAAGCCAGTTTTCTGATTCCAGAAGTTTGTCCTAATTTATTAACCTAACATTCTGGAATGCAGAGTAAAAGATTAAAAATAGCCCATGCACTATATATTTAAATACTTAAGTTATAAATCAAACTATCAAATTGTTCACCATATCATTAAAATAACTTCAAATTGACTCCAAGGTTCAAATTCCATGCCTAATGTTAGAGGCACTATCTCCATCCTCTTTTCACCATAGGTCCGTTCCATCCCATGAAGGATTCTGTGGGCATGTGTGCAAAGGTTCCTGTATGCTTCCAAGCTCTGTTCACACCCTTCCACAAAGAACTGGCTATGCATGCTGGGCCTAAGGGGCACAGCTTCTCAGGAGGATACGCATGTTTAAAGACAGTTTTTCAAGGTCTACAAATTAATGATACAAGGACTCTCAGAGACATAATATCTTGACTCAAATGAAAGAATCTCTATTTTGAGGGTCCATGGTAGAATGTCAGATCAAGAAATAAAGTTCCCATACACTTCTAGATTCAGATAGACTTAAGTACAGATATAGATAAATTTAAACCTATTTAATATTGAGATATACTTTCCTTAGAATATGGAGGCTTCCTTTCATGGGACAAGGGCACTAACACAGATTGGTTATATTTAATATTCTTAAGAATACTAGTGATATCCAATAAAGACATACAAATGGCTATCAGACACATGAAAAAATGTTCATCATCACTGGCCATCAGGGAGATTCAAATTAAAACCACATTGAGATACCACCATACACCAGTTAGAATGGCCAAAATTAGCAAGTCAGGAAACAACATGTGTTGTAGAGGATGTGGAGAAAGGGGAACCCTCTTACACTGTTGGTGGGAATGCAAGTTGGTGCAGCCACTTTGGAGAACAGTGTGGAGATTCCTCAAGAAATTAAAAATAGAGCTTCCCTATGATCCTGCAATTACACTACTGGGTGTTTACCCCAAAGATACAGATGTAGTGAAAAGAAGGGCCATCTGTTTATAGCAGCAATGGCCATGGTCGCCAAACTGTGGAAAGAACCAAGATGCCCTTCAATGGACGAATGGATAAGGAAGATGTGGTCCATATACACTATGGAGTATTATGCCTCCATCAGAAAGGATGAATACCCAACTTTTGTAGCAACATGGACGGGACTGGAAGAGATTATGCTGAGTGAAATAAGTGAAGTAGAGAGAGTCAATTATCATATGGTTTCACTTATTTGTGGAGCATAACAAATAGCCTGGAGGACAAGGGGAGATGGAGAGGAGAAGGGAGTTGAGGGAAATTGGAAGGGGACGTGAAGCATGAGAGACTATGGACTCTGAAAAACAATCTGAGGGTTTTGAAGGGGTTGGGGGGGATGTTGGGGGAACCAGGTGGTGGGTATTAGAGAAGGCACAGATTGCATGGAGCACTGGGTGTGGTGCAAAAACAATGAATACTGTTACACTGAAAAGAAATTAAAAATTTTTAAAAAAAAAAGAATACTAGTGATAATGATAATGATTAAAAGACCCAACATTTATGTTATAATATCCCCATCTGTCTCTTGTTCTACGTTCTAGAACGTCACAAAGTATTTTCAAAATTCTGAGAATTTCTCACCTTCTTTATATCACAAAAGCTACTACAAATCCCATCTGACACCAATCTCATCATTGTTCAATCCATCTTTCATATGCTTTTTGAAATGCAAATATGGCTATGCATGTCTCTGCTTGAGTCCAAATAATTGTTCCTAATTGCCTGCAAGGTACAGCTCAGTGTCTTTAGAGCTGCATATAATCTCTGAAATTTCACCCTTATCTAACATACCCTTTTTTTTTTAAAGATTTTATTTATTTATTTGACAGAGAGACATCACAGTAGGAGAGAGGAAGGGAAGAGATCACAGAGAGAGGAAGGGAAGCAGGCCCCCTGCTGAGCAGAGAGCCCGATGTGGGACTCGATCCCAGGACCCTGAGATCATGACCTGAGCCAATGCAGCGGCTTAACCCACTGAGCCACCCAGGCGCCCCTCTAACATACCCTTTTATCTTCTAACAGCTCTCCCCACTCCTTATGATCTCATGAAGGGTTCATGTTGACTATTAAAATTCAGCTAAGACACCTCTGTGGGATCTTTTATTATTATTATTATTATTATTATTGCCTTTGCAATTGCAGCTAAAGACTTCCTCCTTTGTATTCTCACAGCACTTTATAAACACTTTGGTCTTACTCCCTACTTACTGCTCTATATATTAATTTACTTTGAATAAAAGCATCTTTACATGTGTAGACCTTAGTATTGGTGCTAAAATAAGTTTTCAACAAATTTTTGTTGAATCAAGAAGTGATACTATTTGACTCCTGAAAAAACAGTGAGAAACACGAAGGAGAAAAGCAATCAGACATATCTTGTTTGACTATCTTCTTCTAAATGTTTAGTATGATATGAAGTCACCATACTTCCTGAAGCAAATATGAATATGGGCATATAAAATGAATACAAAATAAAATATTATAAATTAGGAAGATTTCTAAAATGTCAGGTATGTGATCATGATATGCTTAATATTAAACCTCTGGAGATGTGGGTCCTGTTCTCTGTTAATAGTATAATTATAAGCAAATCTACCATATTGTCAGATTCTTGCTAAAAGAATAAATAAATTTGTTGTCACATTCCAATCAAAATGGCAAAACAGATATAATACCCAGCCCCAACAACAACAGCAACAACAACAACCATGTAAGGGACACCTGGGTGGCTCAGTCAGTTAAGTGTCTGCCTTCGGCTTAGGTTCTGATCCCAGGGATCTGGGATTAAGTACACATCAGATGTTCCTGTTCAGTCAGGAGCCTGCTTCTCCCTCTGCCCGCTGTTCCCCCTGCTTGCTCAGTCTCAATCTCTATCTCTCATAAATAAACAAACAAATAAATAAAATGTAAAATTCAACAAAATATAGAACATAAATATAGAGCTGAGACTATAAAAAGTAAAGGAAACCCCTAAGGGTCAAAATTCAGAGTAGTAAAGAAAAGGAGAAAGTAGAGTTGTGGTTGAGGCACTGGGTAGCAGGTCTGGATAGTTAGGTGTTTCCACAGAGACCCGCCTATGAATTTGATGTCCTTAAGGGTCTACAGATTCAGTGAATTTCCTTTCCATCATACAAAGGAAAAAAATATTTCCCAAGGGTATTCATTTGTATTAAATTTTAACTGTATAATATCAAAAACCCACAATAAGAATATTGAGTTTTAAGAGGGATCTTAGGTGGTTGGTGCTAGGGGACATGCTGAAGAAGAAAAAGCAAAGACCCTCTAGAAGAATGCTCTCCTAACACAAACACACATGATTTCTACAGATAGAGTGTTGACACATAAGAGGTAGCAATTCTAAACAACAAAGAATATTTAAAAAAAAAATAGCTAAGTGATCATACAAAGAAACAAACATCATAAAAAGAAACATTTCCAGATAGGAATTTAGCTCTAATAATCCTCAAGAAGGAACTTCTAAGGCAGGTGCTTTAAGAAAAAGGAAATAATCCAAAAATAAAGTCTGAGCTAACAGAGGTATAGTGTTGAAAAATTATAAACTGGTGCATAAATCTGTAGTAACACTTTTGTGGAAAATAAAAATAGGGGGTTAATTTAGAGAAATAAAACACAGGTATTTTTAAAATACCGTATTCAAACACCTTGAAGACAGCAGAGAATTAACAAAGTTAAGGGGCTGTGAGAATCAGGTATTGCCCTGACATAAGCAGATACAGATATAGACATGGTTAATACATGTTGAGGTGCTTTGGAGTAAGAGGAATATAGAAAGTATATACCACACTTAAAGATTAACCATTAAAGAGAGAAAGAACAAAAAAATTTCTAATCCAGCACAAGAACATTAAAAAACCAGAATTTTAAACAGTGTCAATAAGCCAAGAAAAAATGTAATACAGTAACAGCAAGGGGAAAATGTAAAAAATATTTTTAAAAATAAAGGTCAATACATAATCATTAAAAGTATATTTCACAGGGAAAGGTATTTTTACATACCTAACAGCAAAATATATGAAGAAAAAAATTAGCAAATTCAAAAAGAAATCCAAAAATCTGTAATCTTACTGGAAGACATTAGTATACCTTTTTTTTTAATTTTTTATTTATTATAAACATACATTTTTATTCCCAGGGGTACAGGTCTGTGAATCACCAGGTTTACACACTTCACAGCACTCACCAAAGCACATACCCTCCCCAATGTCCATAATCCCACCTCCTTCTCCCCAACCCCCTCCCCCCAGCAACCCTCAGTTTGTTTTGTAAGATTAAGAGTCACTTATGGTTTGTCTCCCTCCCAATTCCATCTTGTTTCATTGATTCTTCTTCTAACCACTTAAGCCCCCATGTTGCATCACCACTTCCTCATATCAGGGAGATCGTATGATAGTTGTCTTTTGCTAAGCATGATACGCTCTAGTTCCATCCATGTTGTCGCAAATGGCAAGATTTCATTTCTTTTGATGGCTGCATAGTATTCCATTGTGTATATATACCACATCTTCTTGATCCATTCTTCTGTTGATGGACATCTAGGTTCTTTCCATAGTTTGGCTATTGTGGACATTGCTGCTATAAACATTCGGGTGCACGTGCCCCTTTGGATCACTACGTTTGTATCTTTAGGGTAAATACCCAATAGTGCAATTGCTGGGTCATAGGGCAGTTCTATTTTCAACATTTTGAGGAACCTCCATGTTGTTTTCCAGAGTGGCTGCACCAGCTTGCATTCCCACCAACAGTGTAGGAGGGTTCCCCTTTCTCCGCATCCTCGCCAGCATCTGTCATTTCCTGACTTGTTGATTTTAGCCATTCGGACTGGTGTGAGGTGATATCTCATTGTGGTTTTGATTTGTATTTCCCTGATGCCGAGTGATATGGAGCACTTTTTCATGTGTCTGTTGGCCATCTGGAAGTCTTCTTTGCAGAAATGTCTGTTCATGTCCTCTGCCCATTTCGTGATTGGATTATTTGTTCTTTTGGTTGAGTTTACTAAGTTCTTTATAGATTTTGGACACTAGCCCTTTATCTGACATGTCGTTTGCAAATATCTTTTCCCATTCTGTCAGTTGTCTTTTGATTTTGTTAACTGTTTCCTTTGATGTGCAAAAGCTTTTGATCTTGATAAAATCCTAATAGTTCATTTTTGCCCTTGCTTCCCTTGCCTTTGGTGATGTTCCTAGGAAGATGTTGCTGCGGCGGAGGTCGAAGAGGTTGCTGCCTGTGTTATCCCCAAGGATTTTGATGGATTCCTTTCTCACATTGAGGTCCTTCATCCATTTTGAGTCTATTTTCGTGTGTGGTGTAAGGAAATGGTCCAATTTCATTTTTCTGCATATGGCTCTCCAATTTTCCCAACACCATTTATTGAAGAGGCTATCTTTTTTCCATGGGACATTCTTTCCTACTTTGTCAAAGATTAGTTGACTGTAGAGTTGAGGGTCTATTTCTGAGCTCTCTATTCTGTTCCATTGATCTATGGTTCTGTTTTTGTGCCAGTACCATGCTGTCTTGATGATGACAGCTTTGTAATAGAGCTTGAAGTCCAGAATTGTGATGCCACCAACGTTGGCTTTCTTTTTCAATATTCCTTTGGCTATTCGAGGTCTTTTCTGGTTCCATATAAATTTTAGGATTATTTGTTCCATTTCTTTGAAAAAGATGGATGGTACTTTGATAGGAATTGCATTAAATGTATAGATTGCTTTAGGTAGCATAGACCTTTTCACAATATTTATTCTTCCAATCCAGGAGCATGGAACATTTTTCCATTTCTTTGTGTCTTCCTCAATTTCTTTCATGAGTACATTATAGTTTTCTGAGTATGGATTCTGTGCCTCTTTGGTTAGGTTTATTCCTACGTATCTTATGGTTTGGGGTGCAATTGTAAATGGGATTGACCCCCTAATTTCTCTTTCTTCTGTCTTGTTGTTGGTGTAGAGAAATGCATCCTGACACTACTCAATTCCTGTACAAGTTTTAGCAGTTTTGGAGTGGAGTCTTTTGGGTTTTCCACATATAGTATCACTCATGATAGTTTGACCTCTTCTTTGCCAATTTGGATGCCTTTAATTTCCTTTTGTTGTCTGATTGCTGAGGCTAGAACACTAGTACTATGTTGAATAGCAGTAGTGATAATGGACATTCCCGCCGTGTTCCTGACCTTAGCGGAAAAGCTTTCAGTTTTTCTCCATTGAGAATGATATTTGCGGTGGGTTTTTCATAGATGGCTTTGATAATATTGAAGTATGTGCCTTCTGTCACTACACTTTGAAGAGTTTTGATTAGGAACAGATGCTGTACTTTGTCAAATGCTTTCTCAGCATCTATTGAGAGTATCATATGGTTCTTGTTCTTTCTTTTATTGATGTGTTGTATCACATTGATTGATTTGCGGATGTTGAACCAACCTTGCAGCCCTGGAATAAATCCCACTTGGTCGTGGTGAATAATACTTTTAATGTACTGTTGAATTCTATTGGCTAGTATTTTGGTGAGAATATTCACATCTGTGTTCATCAAGGATATTGGTCTATAGCTCTCTTTTTTGATGGGATCCTTGTCTGGTTTTGGGATCAAGGTGATGCTGGCCTCATAAAATGAGTTTGGAAGTTTTCCTTCCATTTCTATATTTTGGAACAGTTTCAAGAGAATAGGAATTAGTTCTTTTTTAAATGTTTGGTAGAATTCCCCCGGGAAGCCGTCTGGCCCTGGGCTTTTGTTTGTTTGGAGATATTTGATGCCTGTTTCAATCTCCTTACTGGTTATGTGTCTGTTCAGGCTTTCTATTTCTTCCTGGTTCAGTTGTGGTAGTTTATGACTAGGAATGCATCCGTCCATTTCTTCCATATTGTCAAATTTTTGGCGTAGAGTGGCTCATAGTATCTTCCTATAATTGTTTGTATTTCTTTGGTGTTAGTTGTGATCTCTCCTCTTTCATTCATGATTTTATTTATTTGGCTCCTTTCTCTTTTCTTTTTGATAAGTCTGGCCAGGGGTTTATCAATTTTATTAATTCTTTCAAAGAACCAGCTCCTAGTTTTGTTGATTTGTTCTATTGTGTTTTTGGTTTCTATTTCATTGATTTCAGCTCTGATCTTTATGATTTCTCTTCTCCTGCTGGGTTTAGGGTTTCTTTCTTGTTCTTTCTCCAGCTCCTTTAGGTGTAGGGTTAGGTTGTGTACCTGAGACCTTTCTTGTTTCTTGAGAAAGGCTTGTACCACTATATATTTTCCTCTCAGGACTGTCTTTGTTGTGTCCCACAGATTTTGAACCATTGTTTTTTCATTATCATTTGCTTCCATGAATTTTCTCAATTCTTCTTTAATTTCCTGGTTGACCCATTCATTCTTTAGAAGGATGCTGTTTAGTCTCCATGTATTTGGGTTCTTTCCAAATTTCCTCTTGGGATTGAATTCTAGCTTCAGAGCATTGTGGTCTGAAAATATGCAGGGAATGATCCCAATCTTTTGATACTGATTGAGACCTGATTTATGGCCCAGGATGTGTTCTATTCTGGAGAATCTTCAATGTGTCCTGGAGAAGAATGTGTATTCTGTTGCTTTGGGGTCAAATGTTCTGAATATATCTGTGATGTCCATCTGGTCCAGTGTGTCGTTTAAGGCATTTATTTCCTTGTTGATCTTTTACTTGGATGATCTGTTCATTTCAGTGAGGGGAGTGTTAAAGTCCCCTACTATTATTGTATGATTGTTGATGTGTTTCTTTGATTTTGTTATTAATTGGTTTATATAGTTGGCTGCTCCCACGTTGGGGGCATAGATATTTAAAATTGTTAGATCTTCTTGTTGGAAAGACGCTTTGAGTATGATATAGTGTCCTTCCTCATCTCTTATTATAGTCTTTGGCTTAAAATCTAATTGATCTGATATAAGGATTGCCACCCCTGCTTTCTTCTGATGTCCATTAGCATGGCAAATTCTTTTCCATGCCCTCATTTCTAATCTGGAGGTGTCTTCAGGCTTAAAATGAGTTTCTTGTAAGCAACATATAGATGGGTTTTGTTTTTTATCCATCCTGATACCCTGTGTCTTTTGATTGGGGCATTTAGCCCATTAACATTCAGGGTAACCAGGCATCTCTTTTTTACTTTATTTTATTTTATTTTATTTTAGATTTATTTATTTATTTGAGAGAAAGCAAGCACAATGGAGAGGAGTAAAGAGGAGGGTGAGAATCTGATGCAGACTCTGGGCTGAGAGCAGCGCCTCTTGCCAGGTTCCACAAAGGACTCTACATGGGGCTCCACAGGGATTTGGACAGGGGGCTTAATTTCATGACCCTGAAATCATGACCTGAGCTGCATCCAAGAGGTGGACCCTTAACCAATTGTGCCACCTAGGCACCCCAAAGTCTTCCTAGGATCTTAAAAAATCTAATTTCTTTATCTTAAAAAACTGAAATGTAGTTATCTACATAACCTAGAATCACCTTGCCAGACTTTCCATTCCTTCCACGAATGGTAACTTCCTGAAAATATTAAAATTAAAGCAGAAACTCCTCTAATACTGTATTATACAACTAAGAAGGTGAAATAATATTATTCTGACAATGTTAATTAACTCAGAAACAATTCAACAGTAGCTGAGGATTTAAAATACCAAACTGTGTTTTCTGTGTTTCCTTCCCTAAATTACCAAAATAAAAAAGAAGCACAAACAGAAAGTTTCCTCAATTGCTATCTCTCAAAATCTTGTTGTACTACATTATTTTTAAGAAGATAAATTTAAAGATACAGTTTTTAGGGGTGTCTGGGTGTCTCCGTCAGTTTAGCATCTGCCTTCTGCTCATGCCATGATCCCAGATTCCTGGGATCGAGCCCCGCGTCGCACTCCCTGCTCAGCAGAGAGTCTTGTTTCTCCTTTTCCCTCTGCTTGCTGCTCTGCCTACTTGTGCTCTCTCTCTATTTCTCTGTCAAATAAATAGATAAAAGCTTTTAAAAAAAAAAGACACAGCTTTTAGTCAAATACATAGGCTAAATTATACTGTGCTATTTTCTGTGGCGTGGTTCCCAGAAATTACATTGCCTAGTAATTTAGAGTCAGATTATAAATTTCCTAACTGAAATGGAGAGAAAATGGATTTACAATATATGTCAGGTGAAAAAAAAATGTTTAGAAAACTTTTGAAATCTATTAGAAAGGTGAATTAATGTGGGACAAAGAAAAGAATTACTGCAGTCAAGAACCATAAAGGGGAATGTTTTTACAATGACTTGAGATATTAGCACATTGTCTTTTGGAACATATAATTGTCTAACCCCACTTTTTTTATATATGAGTCATGACAAGAAAGTGAAATTTCCATCTCCTCAGCTACTGCTGTGTGAGAGCAATGATAGCATCCATAACTATGAGTGCTTCTTTTAAGACATCTATCTTTATTGAAAAAAAAAAATATTCCTTAAAGAAACAATTATTGCTGAGTAATTTTTACCTAAATATTTAAATTATTATCATACTTGTACACTTTGAATTTCTGAAACAGGAGTTCTTAACAATGTCAGCGTATTAAAATCACCCAGAGTTTTAAAACATCACACTTGGGCCCCACCCCCAGAGATCATGCTTCCTCATGGGTAAATCCCAAGCACTACTCTGTATAAATCTTCTCTAGGTAATTCTGGTGGGTAACCAGGATTGAGATTTATTATTCCATCTTTTTTTATTCTCCCCTGAGTTTTCTTTCTAATATCCTAAATTTAAGGAGAAAAAAAATGTTTATTCCAATTCACTCACACTGAATATAAAGTGTATTACTCTACCCAAACCTTAGTTTATGCAATCATTCATTTATTAAATACTGAATGTTGTTCATACCATATGGTTTGGACTATTAGATTGACATGATGGGAGAAGTCTCTCAGATTCAGATTTCAAAGCTGTAAATCTAAACACTTTGCTCTATACTATTGAGATTTTACTTTATTTAAAAGTAAGAATGAGTCCGTGGGACACCTGGGTTGTGTAGATGGGTAAGCATACTTACTCTTAGTTTCAGGTCTCTGTTAGGCAGTGTCTTCCTAGGACTCTCTCTCCTTCTCCATCTGCCTCTTTCAACCATGTTCTCTCTCTCTCTCTAAAATAAACAAATAGGACTTTAAAAGAAAAAGGTATGAGACCAAAAATCTATAAGAAGAATTGTATGCCACAACTAAGTATAACTTAACATAGGTATGCAAAGCTAGTTCAACATTCAAAAATCATTTAATATAACTTATCAAATCAATAGATTGAAGAAGAAAAATCACATGATCATATCAATAGAAGCAGAAAAAGCATGTTACAAAAATCAAATAATTATTCATGATAAAAACTAGGAATAGAAGGGAATTTCCTCAATTTGATCAAGAATATCTAGGAAAAAAAAAAAAAACTAAAGGTAACATTTTATTTAGGGGTAAAAAAATTGAAGTTTTTCCAGATCAGAAAGTAGGCAAAGATGTCCCTCCCACCATGTATTTCCTTACCATACTAGAAGTCTCAGCTAATGCAATATGACAAAAAGTAAAAAGCCTACAGATTGGCAAATAAACCATCTTTGTTTGTAGATGATATGATTAAACCCCAATAAATCAACAAAAAAATACCCTCTTAGAATTAATAAGTGACTATAGTAAAGTGGCAGGATATAAACTTAATACACAAAATCACTTTCCTATATACTGGCAACAAACGAATGGAATTGAAAATTAAAAACACACAACCATTTGCATTAGCACTTCCAAAATATGAAGTAGTGAGGTATAAATCTAACAAAATACATACAAGATCTATATGTGGAAAATTATAAAACTGAGGAGCAAAATAAAAGAACTAAATAAATGTAGAACTAAATAAATTTCCATAGATGGAAGTCTCAATATTGTCAACATGTCGATTCTTCTCAACTTTATTAGTAGTTTCAACAGAATCCCAATAAAAATCTCAACAAGTGGGGTGAGGTGGCTCAGTGAGTTAAATGTCTGCCTTTGGCTCAGGTTATGACCTCAGCCTTCTGGAACTGAGCCCCACATCAGGTTCCCTGCTCAGTGGGAAGTCTGCTTTTCCTCTCCCTCTGCCCCTCTCCCCTGCTCAGGCTTGCTCTCTCTCTTTCTGTCAAATAAATAAATAAAATCTTCTTTAAAAAAAATCTCAGCAAGTTATTTTGTGGATATTGACAAATTGATTCTAAACTTTATATGGAGAGGCAAAAAATCCAAAATATCTAATACAATCTTGAAGGATAAGAACCAAGTTTGAAGACTGACACTATCCTACTTCAATACTCACTATAAAGCTATAGTAATCAATATTGTGTGTTGCTGATGAGAGAATAGATAAAAAGATCAATAGGATCAAAGAGAACAGATAGCCCCAGACAAAGTCCCCAAAATATACAGTCAATCAATCTTAGAGGAGGAAAAGCAATACAATAGAACAAAGACAGTCTTTTAAACAAGTGTTGCTGTTACAACTGACCAGCCTAGATAACCTTGAGTATGACAATGAATTTTCACATACACCGCCATAAACCACAAAAGAAGTAAATGATGAGATGGACTTCATTAAAGCTATAAACTTTTGCTCTATGCAACACAATGTCAAAAGAATGAGAAGACAAGCCACAGGGGAAAATATCTGCAAAAAGACACATATGATTAAAGACAAACCAAAACTGTTACCCAAGATATACACAGAAATCTTAAAATGCAACAATAAGAAAATAAGCAACCTGGTCAAAGAAGGGTCAAAGAACTTAAGAAAAACCTTACCATAAAGATGTATCACTGGCTAACAAGCATATGAAAAGATGCTCTATATCATTTATCATCAGGGAAATGCAAATTAAAATAAAAATGAGATATTATTATACATGTACACACATTACACATTATATCTAATAAATATACATTTATTAGAATGGCTAAAATCCAAAATACTGACAATACCAAATGTGGACAAAGATGTGGAGCAACAGGAGCTCTCATTCATTGCTGATAAGAATGCAAAACGTCACAGCCACTTTGGAAGACAATAAGGTGACTCCTTACAAAAATAAACATAATCTTACTATGTAATCCAGTAATAATGCTTCTTGGTATCTACCAAAAGGAGCTAAAAACTTATGTCCACACATAAATCTTCACACAGATGTTCATAAGCAGCTTTTTTAATAACTTCCAAAGCTTGGAAGCAACTGAGATGTCCTTTGTAGGGGAATGAATGAATAAACCAGGATACATACAGACAATGGAATATTATTCAGTGCTAAAATGTAAAGAGCTATCTAGCCATGAAAAGACATGGAAGAAACTTAAATGGATATTTATTAGTAAAAGAAACCAATCTGAAAAAGCTACATACTATACAAACCTGTTTGACTTCTAGAAAAGGCAAAACTATAGAGGCAGTAAAAATATTAGTGATTGTCAGGATGTTGTGTGTTGGAGCAGACAAGAATAGAAGGAACACAAAGGATTCTTAGGTAAGTAAAAATACTTTGTATGATACTATAATGATGGATACATATCATTCTAGGTTTGTTCAAACTCACAGAACTTATTAACACCAAGAATGAAATATAAACTACAGACTTTGGGTAATTATGATATGTCAATGTAGTGTTCATTGTTGTAACAAATACCACTCTGGTAGGGGACACTGATAATAAAAAAGGCTATACATATGTGGAAGCAAGGGCTATATGGGAAATTTTGAATTTCCTTCTCAATTTTGCTATGAACTAAAAATCTACTGATTTAAATATTATTCTTATCAAAAAAATAATTTCACACAAAATCAGTGCCTCCTTTTCTTTTATTCTTCTTTCTTAAATATCCCAATTACAATAGTATTTTGTGGATATATTTAAATGTTTCCTTTGTTACCCTACCTTTGATTTTTACCTTTATATATTTCCAAGGTTTAAATTTGGAATATCTTGAGCAAAAAACAATTCTTAGGCCATACGCACATACATACACCCTCAAAGAAACAAATTCAATTCCTTAGTCTCAACAAACATAGATAGATAAAATGGATTTTCCCCCCTTTCTTCCCAGCTTGTCATTTTTTCCCTTAAAGTAAGGGTATTATTTTAAAAGACAAAATAATTTAGCTCCTTGAACAAGAGATTATCATCAGGTAGAAACTTCATGAGCAAAGAAAACTCCAATAATATTCTAGTGAAGATTGAAAAATAAATTATAATAATTCAATCCTCTTGTAAGCATCTATCAAAAACATCTTTTAAGATGATATTGATAGTAAAATCAGAATACAAGCTGCCATGATACTCTATTTCAATTTCTCCAGATTCTCTGGAAAGTTCATCTTGTTTTAGACTCACACATTTTTAACTTCTAATACTTGCCCTTAAATATTAGCACTAATATAATAACACAGAGAATAACCAGCAATATAAGACACTGCATGATAGGTGAAATTTATGGCTTTGGAAAAAGTCTTTTAAAGCAAGAAGATAGATCTTTAAAACTGAATTGAAAGAGATGTCTCAGAGAAATGGGATTAAGTGGAGGCAAAATTCTCTAGATGGATGTTGTGAAAGATATCCCTGCAAGGAAGAGAGCCTGAGCAAAGGCAGAGAAAAACGTACAAAGTATGTTAAGGTACAATGAACAAAGTAGGTGCTCAGAGTACAGTGTTTATGTAATGGAAGAGGGGGGGCACTACAATAGTGCCCCCATTATCCATGGTTTCATGGATTTTAGTTACCCATGGTCAACTGAGGTCTGGAAGCAGAAGACTCTCCTTCTGACATGGACAGGACTAGAAGAGATTATGATGAGTGAAATAAGTCAAGCAGAAAGAGTCAATTATCATATGGTTTCACTTACTTATTGGAACATAAGGAATAACACAGAGGACTTTGGGAGATGGAGAAGAGAAGTGAGTTGGGGGAAATTGGAGAGGGAGATGAACCATAAGAGACTGGACTCTGAGAAACAAACTGAGGGGTTTGGGGCAGAGAGGGGTGTGGGGTTGGGTGATCCTGGTGGTGGGAATTAAGGGGGGCACATATTGCATGGAGCACTGGGTGCAGTGCATAAACAATGAATTTTGGAACATTAAAAAAAATAAATTAAATTAAATTTTTAAGAAAAGATCCTGGAACACTAACCAAAAAAAAAGTCAATAATAGCTTAATGTTACTTTCACGATGCCTACATTCCCCTCACTTTGTCTCATCACAGAGGTATTTTATCATTTCACATCATCACAAGAAGAAAAAGAGTGAGTACAGTATAAGACATTTTGAGGAGAAAGAAAAACCACATTCACATAATGTTCATTACAGTATATTGTTATAATTATTCTATTTTTAGTTATTGTTATTAATCTCTCTCTTACTGTGCCTGACTTATAAATTAAACTTTATCATAATGTATGTACAGGAAAAAACACAGTGTATCTGGGGTTGGGTACTATTCGTATTTACAGGAATTCACAAAGGGTCTTGGAACATATCCCTCTGGCTAATGGGTGACTAATGTACTGAAGTTTCTGGTGTTAGTTTAAAAGCATAAAATAGAAGAGAGAGGACTCATCATCTAATGTTGTGGAAATAGGACACCAGTGAGATATGTTAGCAGTTATTTGAGCAGATAATTAAACACTAAAGATAACTGATGAAAGAGGCAGTTTAAAAATGTTAATGTGAATGATATTTTATTAACTGAATAGCTTCATTATTTATCAGTTTGAATACCAGGCAAAATGCTAGATGATATGAAAGGTCATAGCCCTGTCCTCAAGCTGCCTTTAGGGAATGTATTAGGTTTACAGAGAAAGAGAGCAAATAAGATAGAAAGATGATGGAGATAGATACATAGAGAAAGGCAAACAGGGAGACAGAATTTTTAAAATTGGCTCATGACTGCGGATGTTTGACAAATAACAAAACCTGTAGCATAGGCCAGCAGGATGGAGACCCATGGAAGAGTTTCTGTTTGAGTCAAAGGTTATTGGCTAGAAAAGGTGCTCCTTCTTCTTGGGAGATGAGTCTTTTTCTACTAAGGCCTTCAACTAATTGAATGAGGCCCACCCCATCCACATTATGTAGAAAAATCTGCTTTACTCAAAACCTGATTTAAATATTAATCTTATCTAACAATGCTTTCACACCATTACTACAATAATGTTTGACCAAATATCTTACTGTATTTTATTCAAGTCAACACATCACATTAACAACAGGAATCAAAAGAGAAAAACAAAAAGCATAAAAAACTGCTTTGAGAGACATTTTGTATAAAATATAACTGAGGCTCAGAGGTAGTAGTGACCATGCCTATGGATGGGTACAGAATGTTAGCAGGGGGGAATACTAAATATCAGAGGTTTAAGTGAAGACTTAAAAGTTAATTATTCCTTCCTCAAATTAGCTTGTAAGCCAGTCTGGAAAATACTTCAAACCTAGTTCACTACATTAGCACTATAATATCCCTCTACAATACTCCTCCATGATGCACTCACTCATTAACCCCAAGGCAGACACCCCAATAGGCTCATCCCTGTTAGCATTCCAAGCACAGAGAGAGAAATGACCCAAATCTCATCAGAGTCATTAAAACACATACACCTATTTGGGAAACTAAATGTAACACCCAAAGAAGAGCACATCTAAGAATAAGGCTGATAAATGGAAACAAATCAATAATCATTTATTTTGATACATTAAGGAGTTTTTACTTTATTAAATATTTTAAAAATATTTACAGGACAGTAACTTGATCAAGAAGGCATTTGCAAAACCACTACGACAAAAGTTCAGTGAACAGAATGAAAGAGTACAAAATCCCCAACAGGAAAACCATTAGTTGTCTGTTGCAACAGTGAGGATGAAGAAGAGATGACAAAGTATTATGAGAATATAGGAACATTTATCAAAGTAAAGCTGAAGATGATAGGATGATAGCCCAGTTGTAATGTCTGGCCTTGAGATTAATGGATGGGTCAGGATCAAGCCAGAGTCATGTGGGAGAACTGAGAAAAATGCAGGATATCAATTATGATGATGTTGTAATAAACCAGGCATGAAGCATGCTTAAAAATGGTTTATGGACTGTTCTGGGGAATTTTTAGGCGGCTTATTTCAATCCCACCTATTGCGTTCATGCATAAAAACAAAAGCATATATGATGCTCAATTAAAAGCAACAAAAAGTGAAAAAAAGTAGCATATTTTTTGTGTAACCAGTAATAATACTAAAAATAATATAAATAAGATAAAACAGAGTGATGGTGCCAACCACATCGGTCCCTAGACCTCTGCCCCTGGAGAAGATTTATTTCAACCTGTAGATTGTCTTCCTCTATACGAATGTAACTGGTAGAAGATATGATATTAATAAAGGAAAGTTACAAGTGTCAAGTTTAGAATCAGATTACCATTTGGATAAACCCAATAAACAGTATGGCAGCCCCAAGCCTTGGATGAGAGTCAATCTTCTTTAGTTAATCCCATCTCCCACCTTAGTCTCTATTTAGAACTGGGTGATTTCTCATTGACTTATTTCTTCTTAAGATAAATTAAAATAACTAAGGGATACCACCATTATTTTCACTTCTTTATTTGATTTTCAGGAATCCATTTAATAATAGCTAAACTTTTCCATATGCCAGATATTCTTGTATTACATAACTACATAGATAGAATTATCTCTATATTACAGATGAGTAAATGGAGGCTCTTAGAAGTTAATTAACTTACCTCAAATCACAGAGGTAGGAAATGGTGTGGCTGTGATATGAAACCCATATACTCTGATCTTACAGTTTTATCTCTTACATGCAAAACTGTGCCAAACCTTTTGTCTGGCCAAAGTATGCATGCCAAATTAAAATATACCTGATCTAAGGAACACTTTGACTAAACGAGGTAGTTCCTACTACAAAAAATTCATGTAGACTGTGTTCCCATTATTAAAAATGGGGTCACAAAATAATTATCCTTTAGAAGAAAATTCTCAATATACAAATTGGCACTTTTTTTAAGCTTTAACCCTAATCAAGATCAGATAATTAAAAAAAGAACTTTTAATGATAATTTCTATAAGGTGAGAATAACAGCTGAAAGTGAAAGAGAATTTGAGAATTTGTGAAATGTACAAAAAAATTCAGTAATGAATAAGGTTGATTGACAAAGGGAAAGAAGATATCAAATCAAAGGAAGTTTTAAACCTTGTGTTAGAGAAAACACATACTTGTTTCACAGTTTACAACTGAGCCAAGGAGACAACGCACATGTAAAATCAGTGATAGAATGTCACTTTCACCACATTTTCAAATATGGCAGGACTGTGACCATCCTTATTGTAGCATTGGAGCACATAATTTTTCATTTCCCCAAGCAATTTCAGTGTGAACATTTGAGTTGGCACTGAGTGGAATAAAATATATGATCCATTTCTACTCACTTCCCACACTACTTCGAGTTTGGCCAAGGCATCAATATATAATTTAACTAATATTTTATCATAAATCATTCCCTCTGGTCCTTTTCCCTTTTTCCACTTCTCTACATTTATTAGGCCTCAGAGAATAATGCGACACTGGCAGTCAGAGGTTTCCACTTATACTTGCATAACAAAATGTTCTATCTTTATGTTACATCTTATTCATTTATGCATTTCTGACTTAACAACAAATCAGTCTTTAGCTGACAGAGCATGTTACAATCTACGAGAGAAGCCCAGGGCTACTCAATGATTTCATGCTAGAACTGAAAAACACTTCCACACCTTTATCTTTCCACACCATTCTTACCAATCCCTAGTTTTCCAGAGCACATATTTGAGGGGAGGGAGCACTTCCTCACAAAGAATGGATGTTAATTGGAGCAAAGGCTATATTTTCATCAAAATAATGAAAACCAGGATGGAAAGTTCATGTACCATACATAGAATATGGCAACTCTGAAGATTCATTTAACATACAGGGAAGACAATCCAAAAAAATGAGTCTCAATAATAAATACCCAGAATGGGAAATGCTTGATCATATAGCAGTTATATTTTTAATTTAATTTTAATTTCTTAAGGAACTACCATACTGTTTCTCATAATGCACATACCAATTTACATTCCCACCTTAAGTTAGACATATGCTATCCTTTCTTAGGAATATGAGGAATGGTCATTTGTGCTTCTAGGAAATTTGAGTCTTTTATATGTTAGCTTGTTAGGTTATGATACAACTATTCATAATACTCTCTTATAATCCTCTTTTCTATTTTCTTAGATAATTTTGCTGAAGGTTTCTCACTTTTGTTGATGTTTTCAAAGAACAACTTTGGTTTTGTTAACTTTCTCGATTGTTTTTCCATTCTTTGTATCATTTCTTTCTACTTTAATCTTTTTTTTTCTTTCATTTATTTATTTTCAGCATAACAGTATCATTTTTTTTCACCACACCCAGTGCTCCATGCAATCCGTGCCCTCTGTAATACCCACCACCTGGTACCCCAACCTTCCACCACCACCCCCCGCCACTTCAAATCCCTCAGATTGTTTTTCAGAGTCCATAGTCTCTCATGATTCATCTCCCTTTCCAATTTACTTTAATCTTTATTATTTCCTTCCTTCTGCTGGCTTTGAGGGTTTATTTGACTCTTTTTTTTGGGCTCCCTACCGAGGGAAGGAGGCGCCCGGGCCAGCCGGAGGCCTCTCCTTGGGGCTGAGCGGGATGGCGAGTGTCACGAACCCGGAACGCACCCACAGAAGACACCGGGCTCGGGGGATCTGTCGAAGCAGGATCTCACTTTATTGTGCGGGGGCACACCTTATATAGAGCAGCAGAAGGGAAGTGAGGACAGAGGGGGAAGAGCCAATAAGATTATGCCAAGTAGCAGTTGCTGGGTAAGGCGTGTTGGGCGAGAGGAGGAAGTGCCATAGGTTTCAGGAACCGAAACTGTGAAATTGGCGCCTTGTTGGCCGGAAGAGATGGCAAGCCAGCGCCATCTTTATTCTGGGCCGCACCCTGTGGAGGCACCTCTAGTTATGTGCCTTACATTTCCCCCTTTTGTTTTTGTAGGCATGACTTCTGTCTTAGGTTGCCAGTGACAAGACAACAGGCTTACCTGTCATTGAGGGTCATACAGCGTAGGTATGTCCTCTGTCTTAGGTTGCTCTGTGTCTTTCATTGGTCTTACCTGTCACTGAATATCACGCTGCTACGAGGGGCATCTCTTTTAAGGCCTGTCTTAGGTCGCTCCAACCAGTATGGAGTCTTACCCGTCATTGGCCAAAAGAGATTAGTGATATATCTCTTCATCGCGGGTGGCCGGCCTTTGGTAATGTACTTGAACGCTCATAAGCTGAATGGCTTCCATCCTCTTTTGTATAAATTGAGTTAGCTTATTGATAAAGCAGGGGCCAAAGGAAATTACAAGGAGCAGAATTAAGAGGGGGCCCAGAAGAGGAGCGAGGTATGGGAGGAGACCCCCGAATCCGGTCCAGAACGGACTGTTCCATATCTCTCGGCGTCTTTTTTTCCAGGTCTTCTTGTAGTTTTCTAATTTTATCTTGTACTATGCCCGATTTGTTGGCATAGAAGCAGCACTCTTCCTGTAAAAACAAACAGATGCCTCCCTTTTCGGCAGTTAAAAGATCAAGACCTCTGCGGTTTTGGAGTACTACAGCGGCTAAGGAGTCTAATTGTTCCTGAAGGTTTAAGATGGTTCCTGCTATTTGGAGATCATCAATCATTTGTTGGGAGAGTGTTTTATAAAAATGGAGAGAGGTGCCCAAACCGGCCGACCCAGTGGCTACCCCGGCAGTGATGCCGAGCCCCAATAAGAGAGGGATGGCGGGATTGGCTCGAGCATTTCTCTCTGCAATTTGTTGGCATTCCTCCTTGTATAGGGCTGTCCACTTTATATATAAGGCCCCTGGAAGAACGGCCCTAGGTAGCGACCGCCAGTCAGCTGTTGTACATGGGGCATGGGCCAGACCTCAGAGGATGGTTTCTGTCCATGGGGCATTGGGCCCGTCCTCTAATACTGCCTTTTTGAGCTCCTTAAGGTCCCCAGGTTCCCATGGGTACCAAGGAGCCGGACGGTTGCCGCCTGGGTTAACGTTTACGGGGAAAAGAGAACAGCTGGAAGGCTCAGGGGAGGTATGCTCCGGAGGGGGGGGCAATAAGGAGGCGGAGGAGTGGGCGCTGATCGGAAGGGGTTAGTAGAAGGGGGGCGCGTAGGAGGGCCTTCAGCCCGAGATTTGGGTTGGAGATCCGGGGGCCAAGGAGCTGCATCAAAAGGATCTAGTGAGGGATAGAGCCTCTTTGGTTTAACAGGGGGGTCTCCAGTGGTGTTTGAGACGGTGGAGGTGGGCTCCTTTGAGGGCTGGTGGGATTAATTTGGGGCAGCTGCTTCGGGAGGGTCCTTAGTGGCCTCAGGTTGTGTGGGGAGAGGAGTTTGGGATCTAGGGGGGCAGGATGTCTCCTTTGACCCCTTGGGAGGTCGGGGAGGAAAGCAACTTTTTAATGCTGCAAGGGTAGGGTATGTACCCGGGGGGGGGGACTTCACCCCTGTTGACATGGGCTTTGCGAACTAATTGTTCGATACGGTCCCAGGTGTCCCAGTCAAAGAGATTACTTTCAGGCAGCCAAGGGGCGGCTTTAATAAGGGTTTCCCATGTTTTGAGAGCCTGGGAGTCAGTGAGGGAAAGACCGCGGCTCTTCAGAAGGAAGCGTAGGGATTCTAAGGAAGGGCCATTTTTAGAAGAGGACTGCCCCATAGTGTATGGGGGTACACTCACCCGTAGACCGATTGGCCCGTCAGCGAGAAGAGCGAGGTTCCTCACACGGGGCACCAGTTGTTGGGCTCCCCGCCGAGGAAAGGAGGCTCCCGGGCCAGCCGGAGGCCTCTCCTTGGGGCTGAGCGGGATGGCGAGTGTCGCCAACCCGGAACGCACCCACAGAAGACACCGGGCTCAGGGGATCTGTTGAAGCAGGATCTCACTTTATTGTGCGGGAGCACACCTTATATAGAGCAGCAGAAGGGAAGTGAGGACAGAGGGGGAAGAGCCAATAAGATTATGCCAAGTAGCAGTTGCTGGGTAAGGCGTGTTGGGCGAGAGGAGGAAGTGCCATAGGTTTCAGGAACCGAAACTGTGAAATTGGCGCCTTGTTGGCCGGAAGAGATGGCAAGCCAGCGCCATCTTTATTCTGGGCCGCACCCTGTGGAGGCACCTCTAGTTATGTGCCTTACACTTTTTCTAGTTCTTTACGATATTTCATTGCTTTAAGATATTTTATCTTTTTAATGTAAGCATTTATAGTTATAAATTTCCATTTTAGCACTACCCTCTTTGCATCATATACATTTTGGTATGTTAAGCTTTCATTTCCATTCATCTCTAAGTATTTTCTAATTTCTCTTATTATCCCTTCTTCAATTCGCTGATTAAGAATCTATTCTTTAATCCATTCATCTGTTGATGGACATCTAGGTTCTTTCCATAGTTTGGCTATTGTGGACATTGCTGCTATAAACATTCGGGTGCACGTGCCCCTATGGATCACTACGTTTGTATCTTTAGGGTAAATACCCAATAGTGCAATTGCTGGGTCATGGGGGCTTAAGTGGGTAGGAGAAGAATAAATGAAACAAGATGGGATTGGGAGGGAGACAAACCATAAGTGACTCTTAATCTCACAAAACAAACTGAGGGTTGATGGGGGGAGGGGGTTTGGGAGAAGGGGGTGGGATTATGGACATTGGGGAGGGTATGTGTTTTGGTGAGTGCTGTGAGGTGTGTAAACCTGGTGATTCACAGACCTGTATCCCTGGGGATAAAAATATATGTTTATAAAAAATAAAAAATTAATAAAGACTAAAAAAAAAAAGAATCTATTCTTTAATTTCCACAAATGTGCTAATTTTAAAATTTCCCTTCTGTTAATGATTTCTAACTTTACCTTTCTGTGGTCAAAGAAGATAATTCTGTATGATATCTGTCCTATTATATATACTGAGACCTAATTTGTGACATGACATATAGTCTGTCCTGGAGAATGTCCCCTGTGCACCTAAGAATGCATGTACTACTGTTGTTGGGTTCAGTTGTCTATATATACTGGTCAGATCTACTTGGTTTATTGTGCTGTTCAAGTCCACTATTTCCTTATTTATATGTCTGGTCATTCTATCCATTATTGTAAGTGGGATACTGCAATCATTATCATTATAGAAATATCTATCTCTCCCATCAATCCTTCAATTTTTGCTTTATATATTTTATTGGTCTGCTATTAGGTGTATAAATGTTTGTAATTTAACCTTCTTACTGTACTGAATCTTTTTATTAATATATAATGTACTTCTTTGAACTTTTCTTAATACAGTATATTTTGTCTAATTTGAGATAACTACCCCTGCTCCCTTTTGGTTACAATTTGCAAGGAGTATTTTTTCCCATCCTTTTACTTTCAGCCAATTTTCTCTTTGCACCTTAGTGAGTCTTTGCAGATACCATATATATCTGTCATCTTTTTATACTTACCAAGACCTGTCTTTTGATTAGGTAATTCAATTTGTTTACATTTAAAGTAATTACTGATATGGAGTGATTTGCTTCTGTCATTTGTTATTTGTTTTCTATATGTCTTATAACTTGTTGTACCTCACTTTCCCGCATTACTGCCTCTTTGTGCAGCTGATTTTCTTTATAGTAAAACATTTTAATTCTTTTTGCATTTCATATTGTATATGTTCTATAACTATTCTCTTTGTGGTTACCATGGGGATTACATTAATATTATAACGTTACAAAACCCTAATTTGGGGGCACCTGGGTGGCTCAGTGTATTAAGCCACTGCCTTTGGCTCAGGTCATGATCTCAGGGTCCTGGGATCGAGCCCTGCATCTGCCTCAGCATCCCTGCTGAGCAGAGAGCCTGCTTCCCTCTCTCTCTCTGCCTGACTCTCTGCCTACTTGTGATCTCTCTCTCTGTGTCAAATAAATAAATAAAATCTTTAAAAAAATCCAATTTTGTCAGCTTCACTTCCATAACACACATAACTCTGATCATTTAAAATTGTCCCCAACACCTTTTGGTTGTTAATGTCACAAAATTATATCTTTATACATTGTGTGTCCAAACAGAAAGTAATGATTGTTTTTTAATGCATTTCCCAAAAAGTCATTTTACAATGCTTGCAATTTCTGAAACAGTGTCTGAAAATGAATGTACCTTGCCTTCTTAGTTGATATTAAACTGCTAATGGCACTTATTAGTCAGGGGTAAGTGTATGGGTTCAACAATTATGAATAGCCAATTATCAGCCTTTACCAACACTCTAGTCAGAGTTTGGTTAGGGTTTCATTTTATACTTGGTATTTACTTATCATCATTTCATAATTGATATTTGCTGAGCACTCTAACTTTTTAGCTTGGACCTTATATATATTTGCTACGTACAAAGTTAAGAATCAATGTTTCCTAAACTGTTGCATTTTTGCGTGAATGAGAAGACAAAGACTTTTTTTTTTTCTTCAACAATCTTCATTTTCTACCTGCACAGCTCTCCTTCCACATGTCTGGCCATTCTCTCCTCCTTTCTCCATTTCAATTTTTCTTACATTAAAATGTCTGTGCTATGTTTTTTAATTAACCAAAGTAATTCTGTGGTAGCAAAGTTACCATTTATTTGTTTTACTATCAAGAATTGTGAATAATATGCGAGCTATACAGAGTAGCAAGTGAAGCAATGTGTAAAAATGCTATGTAAACTCTAAAATACATATTCTATAGTTACTAAGGACCACAATGTGATATCATGTTAGGATAAAAATATAAATAAACACTTAGATAAATTCTATTTAATAATAAAGGCTAATTTTCTTTTGACCTTTATTTACATGTTAAGCAATACAGGACTTTCCCTATAATATTAAAATACTTTACAGAGGACCAATACCTGAATCAATAACTAAATTTTGCAAATGAAGAAAGGGACTCAGAGCAATAGCTACCTTGAAAGTAAGCAGGCTTGATGTAAATGTAAATGTAAATTCTAGAATTACTACATTGAATTTACTCAGGTTATGAATACTTTAAAGAAGCTGTTTCTAGATGATAATGGGATGCTTTCAATTCTTTAAGACAGATTAATTCAGAATATTTTGAAAGAGAACAAAAGTTCTCTTTCATTTTCTTTTTCTTTCTTACTGTAGAAATCTTGGTGTGAAAGTAGTTGTTAATGTGTTGGAGAGTTACCACAATATTCTTAGCTTATTCATTTACTCCATAAATAAGTGTCTATAGTCCCTGAACACTATTTCAGGAGCTGAGGGTCTTAGATTTATTGTAAATCTCTGTTCTTGAGGATATGTGTTTTAAATCCAGAGGCAGAAAGTGAGAAGGTATAAACAAATAAGATAAACTCAAGGATTTGTAATGAAGACTCCAAACTTGTAATCCATTTATATAGCTAAAAGCTGTTATAGAACATTAAAAAGATGAAAATTTTGAAATTGTGATACATTCACAAAATGTTTGGGAGTTTGGCAAGGCTTATTTCATGTCTTATTTTATCAACTCATATTATAGCAGGTTGATTTAAAAAAAAGGCATAACATGCTTTGTAACACTTTGTTTCTTAAGTCTCAATCAATTTCTCTCTCTCTGTTCCATGTATATCTTAAGAAGATGACATGTAAAATGCCACCTCAGGAAAGAGAAGTGGAAAACCAGATGGGAGGATATGTGGAAAACCTGGCCTTGATAAATGGATAGTGAGTAGAAAGTGAAGGAAGAAGTATGTCTTGACCTCCTTGGCCCAATAGAGATTCCCATGGGAAGAGATTTGTTGGATAGCTTAAAGAAATAAAAGCAAAAGAAGTTTTGCTACATTTCCCATTTGACGCCCAGAGAAGAGATTGTTTTGCAAAGGGTCCATTTCTCAAGAATCTGAAGGGGGTAATTATATTTTCGCAAATGAGCTGTCCAACGCTGCCATACCATACAAACATGTATGAACAGAAGCTGAAAGTAGACTACCAAAGCTAAAAATTAATGAGAGGAAAAAAAAAATCAATGAGAGCCAGGCTGTGTTAAAATATGCAGCACCAGGGAAAGAGTGGTGGGACTGAATCAGTGGAGAGAACTATTAGGTCCTAATTGTGGAGTGAGAAAGAATAAAGAAGGAGACAGTTCATAGACTTCAGCAAGGGGGGATGAGGCCAGCTTGACAAGTAATACTGGTACCTCAGAGGCCACAAACAGAAGACCCAGAAAGATTCCCAATGACACCCAATCAGATCTGAGACCCCTCTTACTGTGCTGCAAGAACCCATAGCTACTCAAGATGGAGAAATTAATGGAAAGAGTGATAAAAAAGACTGGAAAACTATAAAAGGAAAAGAAATCATCTTAAAAAGAAAAATTTTAAATAACAAACAGTAAGTTTGTTCTCGCTGGTGGTCTTTGAGATGCATAGTTACGAGGAAACTCTGTCAATTATAAGAAATACAGTTTGAATCACTTTGCATGTCTGAGTAGTACTTTTTCTAAGGAACACTTGATCCAGTAATAGTTTTTCATATTTCTTTGAAAATTCCTATTTACTATGCAATGGGGAACTCAAAATTATTTATGTTCTGAATACAAAACATTATCTATGTTTTGGTACTAATTTATATGCTACAAGTGGTATTAAAATGGTGATTTTTTTTCTATATTATTATTGCATAAAAATGTTGGTATAAAATATCATTGTTCTTTGGAACTTATTAATTTATGGAAAATAATATTGTAGACAAATTTCTTTCTATAAAAATTTAATATATTTGAAATTAATATCTAAATAATATAAATTAATTTCCTTTACTTAAGCTATACATAGAGTTTAAGAGTTCTGACAGTGACATCAACAAGACATCCTTTACTTAGATCTTATTTAAGAATATCCTGAACTGGGCGCCTGGGTGGCTCAGTGGGTTAAGCCGCTGCCTTCGGCTCAGGTCATGATCTCAGGGTCCTGGGATCGAGTCTCATATCAGGCTCTCTGCTCGTCAGGGAACCTGCTTCCCTCTCTCTCTCTCTCTGCCTGCCTCTCCATCTACTTGTGATTTCTCTCTGTCAAATAGATAAATAAAATCTTAAAAAAAAAAAAAAAAAGAACATCCTGAACTCACCTCCTGTCATTGACACACTGAGTCTACAGCTACATATGGAACACTCCTCTAAAAAGACCAAGTGTGGCCAAGCAACAACTACACACTGGAAAAAATGAGAGTAAACCACACTGCAGCAGTTAGGGGAGACCGGGACACAATTTCACCATAAACCCCATCCTTGACACAACATGCCACCAAACAGGAGAAAACTCAAAACCTGGAGCATCTGTCTGAGGAATGAAGGCCTTGAACCGCACACCTCAAGCACTCCAACTTTTAAGACTTATACCTGAGAGAAGAACCCCCAAAACATCCACCAAACCCACAAGATTAGTAAGTTGAGAAATAGCTCTTAAAGGGTTCAGAAGCTTATACTCACCTGCCCAGCTCAAGTGCAGCTGACAGCACCCAGACTGTAAGTGAAAGAGGCACGTTTGCTTAAATTAAAGTGCAAGACTAAGGAACAGGCATCTAATTTAACACACACACACACATATTTATATGTATATGTATATATATGTGTAAATATACATATACATCTGCTAGAATATTCCATGATGGAGACTAGCAGGCACCATTTTCACACTCTCGTTCTGCCTTGCTATAGTCAGTGGGCATCACTCTTTTTAAAATTTCTTTTTCTTATTTTCTCTTTTTGTTTTTTCTTTTTCCAGAGAGCACCATCATTATAAACTGCCTACCCATGTCTTGCTATAACCAGTACAAGCCATCTACATGCTTTCCCTCTGCCATGCTTGAAAGCACCAGCACTTCCTGAAAGGGAACTTTTACACATATCTAATGCCCTGAGTTTTGTGGTTGCTACCCAGAGGACATCCCTTGATCGCCTGGCTCTCAAGACTAGGGGAGTTTTTGTTCCTGGGTCCCACAGGACTGTAACAATCTGAGAGACAGTTCTTGGCAGGCTATCACCCCAGGGCACTGCACAGACAGCAAACTAAAACATACCACCTATCTTCCTATGAAAGAGGCCTATTTGTTTGTCCAGGATCTTTCGCCTGAGGGCCAGTCTTCTGATTTGATGTGTATTTTGTGGTCTATTTACATGCTGTCAGGGAACATAGGTTGGCAGACACCATCTTTATGTTCTCTCTCTCTGCCTCAATATAGCACACCAGTATATTCTGGGAATTAGCTTATATAATATCCTCACCTGGCACCCTGATTTTTATCACCACCACCAGGGAACAGCTTTACATGGCCTGGTTCTGGCTGCCAGCGGGGCTTACACTCAAGGGTCCCATAGGACTGAATCAACAAAGAAAGAGCTTTTAAACAGCTACCACCTCCAGGGCATATCAAGAGGCAACAGAGCCAAGAACTTAGTCTTTTCATAAAAAAGACCTATTAACTAATCACAACTGCAGCCTGAAGGGCAGGATTCTAAGTAAATACACATCAAAGAGTAATACTTTTTAGAGACTTCAGAGGGTGGAAACTATCCTTATGCTCCCCTTCTGCTGCACTCTAGAGTGTCACTGTTTCCTGAACTAGAGCTCTTACATGCATCTGGTGCCCCAGATTTTGTGCCTGCCACCCAGAGAACATACGTTAATCACCTGGCTCTCGTGGCCAGAGGCTTGTGTTCTTGGGTCCCATGAAACTATAACACTTATAGAGATAGTTCTTGATAGGCTACTAGTCCCAGGGCACTACACAGAGAGCAGTGAAACACCATTCCATTCTATTTATGAAAGAGGCCTATTTTCTGTCCTGGAGCTTCAGTCTGAGGGACAGACTTCAGGTTTGGTGCACGTTTAGGGGCCTAAGGAATAGCTATCAGGAAACAGGCTGATAGATGCCATCCTACTTCACTCTGCTTCACTGTAGCTCACCAGTATCTAATAGGAAACAGCTTATACACTCACCTGGAGCCCTGATTTCTATAACTGCAACAAAGGGGACACCTCTAGATCACCTGGGTTGGTGGTTAGTGGAGCCTGTGTTTGTAGTCCCATAGGACTGTATATATTTGTATTATATAGAAACTAATGCCTGAGGGCCTGGCTTCCAATCAACCTGAATTTAGAAGCTCACTGAGATCCATCCTTTTGAAACAAACACAGGTCTTAGTACATCTTCAAATACAGGGAGAGGTTAAAAAGCAGTAATAGGCCTCTTGGATAAGCACTAGGTTTCAAAGACAACCAAGAGGTAGGGAAATGTTGAACAACAAGGTTCCTCTCCTACGCAAGGCCACCCCTTCAAGAAACCAATACAGAGAAAATGAAGAAACAGAACGTGTTCCAAACAAAAGAACAAGATACAACTTCCAAAAAAAAAAAAAAAAAAACCTTAATGAAACAGAGATAAATAATTTATGTGATAAAGAGTCCAAAATAATGGTCATAAAGGCAATCATCAAATTTGGGAAAATAGAGGAACACGGCGAGAATTTCAACAAAAGGTAGAAAATATAAGGATGCACCAAAAAGAAGCCATAGAGCTGAAGAATACAATAACTGCAATAATTGAACTGAAAAACACATGAAAGGATTCAACAAAGACTATATGAAGCAGAAGAAAATATCAGTGATTTCAAAGACAAGGCTGTGGAACTCATCTACTCAAATAGCAAAATGAAAAAAGGATGGAAAAAAGTGAAGATAGCCTAAGGACTAATAGGATGACATCAGGAGACTAAAATTAGCATTGTAAGGGTCCCCAAAATAGAATAGAGACAAAAAGGAGCAGAAAGATTATTTGAAGAAATAATGGCAGAAAACTTCCCTAACCTGGGGAAGGAAACATATACTCAGTTCCAGGAAATCCAGAGAGTTCCAAACAAGATAAACTCAGAGAGACCTCACATCAAGATGTATTATAATTACAATGTCCAAAATTAAAGTCAAGGAGAGAACCCTAAAAGTAACAAGGGCAAAACAACTTGTTATGTACAAGGGAACCCCTGTAGGATTATCAGCAAATTTTTCAACAGAAACTTTGCAGGTCAGAAAAAGGTGGCACAATATATTCAAAGTGCTGAAAGAAAAAAAAAAATCCTTCAATCAAGAATATTCTATCTGGCAAAGTTATCATTCAAAAATGAAGGAGAGATAAGAGAGTTTTTCAGACGAGCAAAGGCTAAAGGAATTGATAATCATTAAACTTGCCCTACAAGGAATGTTAAGAGGACTTCTTTATGCTAAAGAGAAAGAACACTAATTAGTAGCAAGAAAATATATACAGAATAAATCTCACTGTAAAGATAAATATTTGTTGAAGATAGTGGATTAATCACATAAACTAGTATGAACATTAAAAGACAAAAGTAGTGGGGGGAGGAGTCAAGATGGCGGAGAAGTAGCAGGCTGAGACTACTTCAGCTAGACGGAGATCAGCTAGATAGCTTATCTAAAGATTGCAAACATCTGCAAATCCAACGGGAGATCGAAGAGAAGAAGAACAGCAATTCTGGAAACAGAAAAACAACCACTTTCTGAAAGGTAGGACGGGCGGAGAAGTGAATCCAAAGCGACAGGAAGATAAAACCCAGGGGGAGGGGCCGGCTCCCGGAAAGTGGCAGAGCTACGGCGCACAAAATCAGGACTTTTAAAAGTCTGTTCCACTGAGGGACATCGCTCCAGAGGCTTAACCGGGGTGAAGCCCACGCGGGGTCAGCGTGGCCTCCGGTCCCACAGGGTCACAGAAGGATCAGGGGTATCTGAGTGTCGCAGAGCTTGCGCGTATTGGAACGGGAAAGCCGGCTGCAGAGACAGAGCCGACAGTAAGCTCGCAGCTCGCGGTTACCTTGAACCTGTCCCAGGCGCAGTGAATAGGAGCGCAGCCGGAGGTCAGGCAGACGGGAGTAACTGGGCGCTATTCTCTGAGGGTGTACTGAGGAGTGGGGCCCCCGGGCTCTCGGCTCCTCTGGGCTGGAGACCAGGAGGCCGCCATTTGTATTCCCGTCTTCCTGAACTCTACGGAAAGCGCTCAGGGAACAAAAGCTCCTGAAAGCAAAGCAGAGCAGATTACTCAGCCCAGCCCCTGGTAAGGGCGGTACAATTCCGCCTGGGGCAAAGACACTTGAGAATCACTACACCAGGCCCCTCCCCCAGAAGATCAACAAGAAATCCAGCTAAGACCGACTTCACCTACCAAGGAGTGCAGTTTCAATACCAAGGAGGGCAGCAGAATTCCAGAGGAGGAAAAAGCAAAGCACAGAACTCATGGATTTCTCCCTGTGATTTTTTTTTTCTTTTCTTTTCTTTTTTTTTCCCCTGTGATTTTTTTTTAGTCTTGCAGTTAATTTAATTTTTTTGTTTCTCATTTTTTTCTCTTCTTCTGCTAATATTTTTTTAACCTTTTACCGTTTTCTTTTTTAACGTTTTTTAACTAGATTATCTAATATATATTTTTTCCTTTTTAGGTTTCTTTATTCGTTTTCTTTTTAAATTCTTTTCTTTTTTTTTCTTTTTTTATTTTGTTTCTTTCTTTCTTTTTGAAACTCTTTTTACCCCTTTCTCCCCCCTCAGGATGTGGGATCTCTTCTGATTTGGTTAAAACATATTTTCCTGGGGTTGTTACCACACTTTTACTATTTTAATTGCTCTTTCATATACTCTTATCTAGACAAAATGACAAGGTGGAAAAATGCACCACAAAAAAAAGAACAAGAGGCAGTACCGAAGGCTAGGGACCTAATCAATACACACATTGGTAATATGTCAGATCTAGAGTTCAGAATGACAATTCGCAAGGTTCTAGCCGGGCTCGAAAAAGGCATGGAAGATATTAGAGAAACCCTCTTGGGAGATATAAAAGCCCTTTCTGGAGAAATAAAAGAACTAAAACCTAACCAAGTTGAAATCAAAAAAGCTATTAATGAGGTGCAATAAAAAATGGAGGCTCTCACTGCTAGAATAAATGAGGCAGAAGAAAGAATTAGTGATATAGAAGACCAAATGACAGAGAATAAAGAAGCTGAGCAAAAGAGGGACAAACAGCTACTGGACCACGAGGGGAGAATTCGAGAGATAAGTGACACCATAAGATGAAACAACATTAGAATAATTGGGATTCCAGAAGAAGAAGAAAGAGAGAGGGGAGCAGAAGGTATACTGGAGAGAATTATTGGGGAGAATTTCCCCAATATGGCAAAGGGAACGAGCATCAAAATTCAGGAGTTTCAGAGAACGCCCCTCAAAATCAATAAGAATAGGCCCAAACCCCGTCACCTTATAGGAAAATTTACAAGTCTTAGTGACAAAGAGAAAATCCTGAAAGCAGCCCGGGAAAAGAGGTCTGTAACATACAATGGTAAAAATATTAGATTGGCAGCTGACTTATCCAAAGAGACCTGGCATGCCAGAAAGAGCTGCCATGATATTTTCAGAGCACTAAACGAGAAAAACATGCAGCCAAGAATACTATACCCAGCTAGGCTATCATTGAAAATAGAAGGAGAGATTAAAAGCTTCCAGGACAAACAAAAACTGAAAGAATTTGCAAACACCAAACCAGCTCTACAAGAAATATTGTAAGGGGTCCTCTAAGCAAAGAGAGAGCCTACAAGTGGTAGATCAGTAAGGAACAGAGACAATATACAGTAACAGTCACCTTACAGGCAATACAATGGCACTAAATTCATATCTCTCAATAGTTACCCTGAATGTGAATGGGCTAAATGCCCCAATCAAAAGACACAGGGTATCAGAATGGATAAAAAAACAAAACCCATCTATATGTTGCCTCCAAGAAACTCATTTTAAGCCCGAAGACACCTCCAGATTTAAAGTGAGGGGGTGGAAAAGAATTTACCATGCTAATGGACATCAGAAGAAAGCAGGAGTGGCAAACCTGATATCAGATCAATTAGATTTTAAGCCAAAGACCATAATAAGAGATGAGGAAGGACACTATATCATACTCAAAGGGTCTGTCCAACAAGAAGATTTAACAATTTTAAATATCTATGCCCCCAACGTGGGAGCAGCCAACTATATAAACCAATTAATAACAAAATCAAAGAAACACATCAACAATAATACAATAATAGTAGGGGACTTTAAAACTCCCCTCACTGAAATGGACAGATCATCCAAGCAAAAGATCAGCAAGGAAATAAAGGCCTTAAACGACACACTGGACCAGATGGACATCACAGATATATTCAGAATATTTCATCCCAAAGCAACAGAATACACATTCTTCTGTAGTGCCCATGGAACATTCTCCAGAATAGATCACATCCTCGGTCCTAAATCAGGACTCAACCAGTATCAAAAGATTGGGATCATTCCCTGCATATTTTCAGACCACAATGCTCTAAAGCTAGAACTCAACCATAAAAGGAAGTTTGGAAAGAACCCAAATAAATGGAGACTAAACAGCATCCTTCTAAAGAATGAATGGGTCGGGGCGCCTGGGTGGCTCAGTGGGTTACGCCGCTGCCTTCGGCTCAGGTCATGATCTCAGGGTCCTGGGATCGAGTCCCGCATTGGGCTTTCTGCTCAGCAGGGAGCCTGCTTCCTCCTCTCTCTCTCTGCCTGCCTCTCTGCCTACTTGTGGTCTCTCTCTGTCAAATAAAAAAATAAAATCTTTAAAAAAAAAAAAAAGAATGAATGGGTCAACCGGGAAATTAAAGAAGAACTGAAAAAAATCGTGGAAACAAATGATAATAAAAATACAACAGTTCAAAATCTGTGGGACACAACAAAGGCAGTCCTGAGAGGAAAATATATAGTAGTGCAAGCCTTCCTCAAGAAACAAGAAAGGTCTCAGGTACACAACCTAACCCTCCACCTAAAGGAACTGGAGAAAGAACAAGAAAGAAACCCTAAGCCCAGCAGGAGAAGAGAAATCAAAAAGATCAGAGCAGAAATCAATGAAATAGAAACCAAAAAAACAATAGAACAAATCAACGAAACTAGGAGCTGGTTCTTTGAAAGAATTAATAAAATTGATAAACCCTTGGGCAGACTTATCAAAAAGAAAAGAGAAAGGACCCAAATAAATAAAATCATGAATGAAAGAGGAGAGATCACAACTAACAACAAAGAAATACAAACTATTATAAGAACATACTATGAGCAACTCTACGCCAATAAATTTGACAATGTGGAAGAAATGGATGCATTCCTAGAAACATATAATCTACCACAACTGAACCAGGAAGAAATAGAAAGCCTGAACAGACCCATAACCAGTAAGGAGATTGAAACAGTCATTAAAAATCTCCAAGGAAACAAAAGCCCAGGGCCAGACAGCTTCCCGGGGGAATTCTACCAAACATTTAAAGAAGAACTAATTCCTATTCTCCTGAAACTGTTCCAAAAAATAGAAATGGAAGGAAAACTTCCAAACTCATTTATGAGGCCAGCATCACCTTGATCCCAAAACCAGACAAGGATCCCATCAAAAAAGAGAGCTATAGACCAATATCCTTGATAAACACAGATGCGAAAATTCTCACCAAAATACTAGCCAATAGGATTCAACAGTACATTAAAAGGATTATTCACCACGACCAAGTGGGATTTATTCCAGGGCTGCAAGATTGGTTCAACATCCGCAAATCAGTCAATGTGATACAACACATCAATAAAAGAAAGAACAAGAACCATATGATACTCTCAATAGATGCTGAAAAAGCATTTGAAAAGTAAAAGCATCCCTTCCTGATCAAAGCTCTTCAAAGTGTAGGGATAGAGGGCACATACCTCAATATCATCAAAGCCATCTATGAAAAACCCACCGCAAATATCATTCTCAATGGAGAAAAACTGAAAGCTTTTCCGCTAAGGTCTGGAACATGGTAGGTATGTCCATTATCACCACTGCTATTCAACATAGTACTAGAAGTCCTAGACTCAGCAATCAGACAACAAAAGGAAATTAAAGGCATCCAAATCGGCAATGAAGAAGTCAAACTATCACTCTTCACAGATGATATGATATTATATGTGGAAAACCCAAAAGACTCCACTCCAAAACTGCTAGAACTTATACAGGAATTCAGTAAAGTGTCAGGATATAAAATCAATGCACAGAAATCAGTTGCATTTCTCTACACCAACAGCAAGACAGAAGAAAGAGAAATTAAGGAGTCCATCCCATTTACAATTGCACCCAAAACCATAAGATACCTAGGAATAAACCTAACCAAAGAGGCACAGAATCTATACTCAGAAAACTATAAAGTACTCATGAAAGAAATTGAGGAAGACACAAAGAAGTGGAAAAATGTTCCATGCTCCTGGATTGGAAGAATAAATATTGTGAAAATGTCTATGCTACCTAAAGCAATCTAAACATTTAATGCAATTCCTATCAAAGTACATTCCATCTTTTTCAAAGAAATGGAACAAATAATTCTAAAATTTATATGGAACCAGAAAAGACCTCGAATACCCAAAGGGATATTGAAAAAGAAAGCCAAAGTTGGTGGCATCAGAATTCTGGACTTCAAGCTATATTACAAACCTGTCATCATCAAGACAGCATGGTACTGGCAAAAAAACAGACACATAGATCAATGGAACAGAATACAGAGCCAAGAAATAGACCCTCAACTCTATGCTCAACTAATCTTCGACAAAGCAGGAAAGAATGTCCAATGGAAAAAAGACAGCCTCTTCAATAAATGGTGCTGGGAAAATTGGACAGCCATATGCAGAAAAATGAAATTGGACCATTTCCTTACACCACACATAAAAATAGACTCAAAATGGATGAAGGACCTCAATGTGCGAAAGGAATCCATCAAAATCCTTGAGGAGAACACAGGCAGCAACCTCTTTGACCTCAGCCGCAGCAACATCTTCCTAGGAACATCGCCAAAGGCAAGGGAAGCAAGGGCAAAAATGAACTATTGGGATTTCATCAAGATCAAAAGCTTTTGCACAGCAAAGGAAACAGTTAACAAAATCAAAAGACAACTGACAGAATGGGAGAAGATATTTGCAAACGACCTATCAGATAAAGGACTAGTGTCCAAAATCTATAAAGAACTTAGCAAACTCAACACCCAAAGAACAAATAATCCAATCAAGAAACGGGCAGAGGACATGAACAGACATTTCTGCAAAGAAGACATCCAGGTGGCCAACAGACACATGAAAAAGTGCTCCATATCACTCAGAATCAGGGAAATACAAATCAAAACCACAATGAGATATCACCTCACACCAGTCAGAATGGCTAAAATCAACAAGTCAGGAAATGACAGATGCTGGCGAGGATGCGGAGAAAGGGGAACCCTCCTACACTGTTGGTGGGAATGCAAGCTGGTGCAGCCACTCTGGAATACAGCATGGAGGTTTCTCAAAATGTTGAAAATAGAACTGCCCTATGACCCAGCAATTGCACTACTGGGTATTTACCCTAAAGATACAAACGTAGTGGTCCAAAGGGGCACGTGCACCCGAATGTTTATAGCAGCAATGTCCACAATAGCTAAACTATGGAAAGATCCTACATGTCCATCAACAGATGAATGGATCAAGAAGATGTGGTATATATTCATGGAATATGAATGGAATATAATGGAATATAATGGAATACTATGCAGCCATCAAAAGAAATGAAAGCTTGCCATTTGCGACAACATGGATGGAACTAGAGGGTATCATGCTTAGCGAAATAAGTCAAGCAGAGAAAGACAACTATCATATGATCTCCCTGATATGAGGAAGTGGTGATGCAACATGGGGGCTTAAGTGGGTAGGAGAAGAATCAATGAAACAAGATGGGATTGGGAGGGAGACAAACCATAAGTGACTCTTAATCTTACAAAACAAACTGAGGGTTGCTGGGGGGATGGGGTTTGGGAGAAGGAGGTGGGGTTATGGACATTGGGGAGGGTATGTGGTTTGGTGAGTGCTGTGAAGTGTGTAAACCTGGCGATTCACAGACCTGTACCCCTGGGGATAAAAATACATGTTTATAAAAAAATTAAAATTAAATATAAAAAAAAAGACAAAAGTAGTAAAAATAACTGTAACTACAATAATTAGTTAAGGTTACACAAGATAAATATAAAATGTGATGCTGAAACAAAACATGGTGGGTGCTAAAAATAGAGTTTTAGAATGAGATCAAACCTGTCGTTACCAACTTAAAGTAGACTTTATAGATATAAGTTGATTTTTTAGATATGATAGCAAAGGGATTAATGTATAAGGAGATTACAAAACTCAGTAACAAACAACCTGATTTATATATACGCAGGGGACCTGAATAAACATTTTTCCAAAAACATACAAATGGCTGATAGACATATGAAAAGATGCTCAGTATCACTAATCTTCAGGGAAATGCAAATCAAAGCCATATGGTATATCACCTCACATCTATTAGGATGGCTATTACTTAAAGAAAGAAAAGAGAGAGAGAGAGATAAATGAGATGTCCATGAGGACGTGGAAAAAAGGGAAACTTGTGCACCACTAGTGGAAATATAAATTGGTGCAACCACTGAGGAAAATAGTATGGAGGTACCTTAAAAAAATAAATAATAAAACCACTATATAATGCAACAAACCTACTTCCAGATATATATATAAAGAAACAAAGTCAGGTTCCTAGAAAGATATCTGTACAACCATATTCACTGTAGCATTATTTACAACAGCGAAGATTTGGCAACAAACTTGTCTATGATTAAATGGATAAAAAAGATACAGTGCATCATATGTATGTGTATGTATACATTGGTGAGAATACATTATATGTATGTATACACATACATATTGGAATACATATATATAATGGAATATTATTCCTTATGAGAAAGAAAGAAATCCCAATATCTTCTACAACATAGATGGACCCTGACGACATTACTCTAGGTGAAATAAGACAGAGTAAAACACATACTGTACGATCTCACTCTGGATACCTCTGCTTTCCCTTTCTACCAATCTTATAAATGTTTTCTTCTAATCCTAATATTTACTAAAGTTATGATAATTTATACAGTCTGTAGAATTAACTTACTTATTTTTCATGTTATCTCACTTGTCTAGGTTATTTTACACTTCTGGTTAGCCTTGGAATAACATAAACATTATTAAAAAATACTTAATTGATTTTTTTCTGGTTGACTTTGATGTAATACAGCTTCAGAAGTATGTCTTTCCAGGGGACACTGAAATGAACTCAAAGGGAGGGACCTGTATTTGGTCAGAGCAAACCAGAAAGAGTGGACAACCGCAGGAAGTACTACATCACCATCACTAGAAGAGTTTAAACAAATCTGAATTGACTCTTTGTATCACGCATTATAGTTTATATTCAAGTATGAAGAATTGGAATGGATGGTTTAAAGACCCTTTAATCCTTGAGATTCTCTTTTTCAATATTTTTTAAGATTTTATTTTTAAGTAATCTCTACACCCAATGTGGGGCTCCAATTCACTACCCCAAGACCAAGAGTCACAAACACCACTGACTCAGCCAGGCACCCCTAAATCCTGCAGATCTTTTTTGTCTTCCAAATTTTTATGTAAATTCCTGCTACTTAATATACAGAGTAGTGTTAGTTTCAAGCATAGTTTGAATTATCATTCACTGCTTACATAAAAGACCTAGTGTTCATCAAAAGTGCCCTCCTTAAGAATCCATTACCCATATAACCCATCCTTCCATAGGCCTCCCCTCCAGCAACCTGTTTGTTCTCTATAGTTAAAAGTCTCTTTTAAGGTTTGCCTTACTCTTATTTTCTCCCTATGTTCATCTGTTACATTTCTTAAATTCCACATATGAGTGAAATCTTATGGTACCTGTCTTTCTCCAGCTGACTTATTACACTTAATACTCTCTAGCTCCATCCACATGATTGCAAATGGAAAGATAATCTTTTTTATGGCTGAGTATATTTCATTGTATATATACACCACCTCTTCTTTATCCATCCATCAGTGCTTTCACATCTGGGCTCCTTCCATAATTTGGTAATTGCTGAAAATGCTGCTATAAACATCGGGATGCATATATCATTTTGAATCAGTATTTTGGTATCCTTTGGGTAAATACCTTATAGTGCAATTTCTGGATAAAAGGGTAGTTCTATTATTAACTTTTTAAGGAACCCCCATACTGTTTTCTAGAGTGGCTGAACCAGATCAAATTCCAACCAACAGTCAAAGAGTGTTCCCTTTCTTTCATCCTCAAAAACATCTGGTGTTTCCTGTGTTGTTCATTTTAGTCATTCTGACAGGTATGAGGTGATACCTCATTGCAGTTTTGATTTGTATTTCCCTGATGATGGATAATGTTGAACATTTCTTCATATGTTTATTAGCCAACTGTTTGTCTTCTTTGGAAAAATGTCTGCTCATGTCTTCTGTCCATTTCATAACTGGATTATTTGTTTTTTGGGTGTTGAGTCTGATAAGTTTTTCATAAATTTTGGATACTAGTCCTTTAACAGATACTTCATTTACAAATATTCTGTCCCATTCTGAAGATTGCCTTTTAATTTTGTTCATTGTTTCCTCTGATATCCAGAAGTTTTTTTTATCTTGATGAAGTCCCAACAGTTTATTTTTGCTTTTGTTTTCCTTGCCTCAGATCTCTCTAGTAAGAAGCTGCTATGGTTGATACCAAAGAGATTACAGCTAGTGTTATCCTCTAAGATTTCGATGATTACCTGTCTTATGTTGTCTTACATTTAGGTGTTTCATCCATTTTGAATTTATTTTTGTGTATGGTATAAGAATGTGGTCCAGTTTCATTCTTTTGCATGTTGCTGTCCAGTTTTCCCTAAACCACTTGTTGAAGAGACTATCTTTTCCCCATTGGATATTCTTTCCTGCTTTATTGAAGATTACTTGCATATAGTTGTGGGTTCATTTCTGAGTTTTCTTTTCTGTACCATTAATGTGGGTGCCTGGTTTTGTGCCAGTACCATACTGTTTTGATCAATACAGCTTTGTCATATAAGCTGGAATTCCACAGTGTGATGTCTCCAGCTCTTCAAGGATTGTTTGTTGTAGTTCTGGGGAAAATGCTGATGGTATTGTGAGACGGATTACTTTAAATGTGTACATTGCTTTGGGCAGTAGAGACATTTTAACAGTATTCTTTCTTCTAATCCATGAGCATGGAATATCTCTCCATTTCTTTGTGTCATCTTTAATTTCTTTCACCAGTGTTTTATACTTTTCAGAGTTCAAGTCTTTCACCTCTTTGGTTAGATGTATTCCAAGATATCTGATGGTTTTCATGCAATGTTAAGTGGGATTGATTCCTTAATTTCTCTTTCTAATGTTTCATTATTGGTGTGTAGAAATGTAATCTATATGTTGATTTTGTATTCTATGACTTTACTGAATTCATTTATCAGTTCCAGCAGATTTTGATGGAGTCCTTTGTGTTTTCTGTATACAATATCATGGTACCTACAAATAGTGAAAGTTTGACTTCTTCCTTGTTGATTTAGGTGCCTTTTACATTTTTTTGTTGTCTGACTGCTGAGGTTAGTACTTCCAGTACTGTGTTAACTAATAGTGGTAAGAGTGTACATCCTTTCCTTGTTCTTGATCATAGAGGAAAATTTCTCAGTTTTTCCCTATTGAGGATATTAGCTGTGGGTCTTTTGTATATGGCCTTTATGGTGCTGAGATACCTTCCCTCTATCTCTACTTCATTTAGGGTTTTTACCAAGAATGCATGGTGTACTTTATCAATCTCTTTTCTGCATCTATTGAGAGGATCATAGGGGGTCATATCCTTTCTTTTATTAATGTGCTATATCACATTGATTGATTTGCAAATATTGAACTACACTTACTGGTGAAAATCACACTTATTGGTGGGAATAAAAAATAATCCCACTTGATTGTGGTGAATGATCCTTTTAATGTGCTGTTGGATTCAATTTGCTAGTATTTTGTTGAGAATTTCTGCATTCATGTTCATCAGGGATATTGGCCTGTAGTTCTTATTTCTAGTGAAGTCTTTGTCCAATTTTGCAATATTGGTAATGCTGGCTTCATAAAATGATGTTGAAAGTTTTCCTTCCATTTCTATTTTTTTTAAAACAGTTTGAAAAGAATAGATATTAAATCTTCCTCAAATGTTTGGTAGAATTCACCTGGGAAGCAATCCAGACCTGGACTTCTGTTTGTTGGAAGATTTTTTATAACCTATTCAATTTCCTTGCTGGTTATTGGTCTCTTCAAGTTTTCTATTTTTACTTTTTCAGTTTTGATAGTTAAATGTTTTGAGTAATTTAACCATTTCTTCCAGAATGTCCAATTTGTTGGAATATAATTTTTCATAATATGCTCTTATAATTGGTTGTATTTCTGTGGTATTTGTTGTGATGTCTCCTCATTTGTGACTTTATTTGGGTCCTTTCTCCTTTCTTTTTGTTAAGTCTGGATAGGGGGTTATTAATTTTATAAATTTTTCCAAGGAACCAGCTTCTGGTTTCATTGGTCACTTTCACTGGGTATTTTTGTTTGTTTCTATATCATTTATTTCTGCTCTAATCTTAATTAATTCCCTTCTTCTGCTGACTTTTGGCTTCACTTGTTCTTTTTCTAGTTCCTTTAACCTAAGCTTAGGCTGTATATTTGAGATTTGTTTTGCTTCATGAGGCAGGCCTCTATTGGTATATACTTCCCTCTTATGACTGCTTTTGTTGCATCCCAGAGGTTTTAGGTAATTTTGTTTCCGTTTTCATTTGTTTCCATGTATTTTTTATTTTTTTTCTTTGATATCCTGGTTGACCCATTCATTCTTTAGTAGGATTTTCTTTAACAACCTCCATTTATTTGTGGTCTTTCCAAGTTCCTTTCTTGTGGTTATCTTCAAGTTTCATAGTGTGGTTGGAAAATATGCACAGTATGCTCTCAATCTTTTTGTACTTGTTGAAGCCTGACTTGTGATGTAGTATGTTATCTATTCCTGAGAATGCCCCATGTGCACCTGAAAAGGATGTGTATTCTTCTGCTTTTGGATGAAATGTTCTGAATATATTAAGTCCATCTGGTCCAGTGTGTCATTCAAAGCCATTGTTTTCTCTCCACTGATGTAAGTGGATCATTAAAGTCCCCTCCTATTATTGTATTATTTCCAATGAGTTCCCTTATGTTTGTATTTAATTTTATATACTTGGGTGCTTCCAAGGTGGGTCATAAATATACAATTGTTAGATCTTCTTGTTGGATAGTCTCCTTTCTTGTGATATAGTGCCCTTCTTCATCTCTGTTACAGTCTTGTGTTTAAATCTAGTTTGTCTGATATAAGTATTATTACTCTGACTTTCCAGTGACATCCATCTGCATGATAAATGTTTCTGTATCCACTCCCTATCACTCTGCAGGTGTCTTTAGATCTATACTAAGTTTCTTGTAGGTAGTATATAGATGGGTCTTTTTTTTTTTTTTATCCATTCTGACATCCTATGTCTTCTGATTGAAGCATTTAGTCCACTTACATTCAGAGTAATTACTGATACACGTGAATTTACTACCATTTTGTTACATGTCCTGTTGTTGTTTCTTAAGATCTTTTCTGTTCCTTTCTAGTCTTTGTCACTTTTGGTCTTTCTTTCCCACTCAGAGAGTCTCCTTTAATATTTCCTGCAGTTTTGGTTTAGTAGTCATAAACTCCTTTAATTTTTTTTTATCTTGGAAATTTTATTTCTCCTTCTATTCTGAACAATAGCCTTGCTGGATAGCGTATTCCTGACTGCAGATTTTTCCCATTTGGCATGATGACTATATTATATATACCCCTTTCTTCTGGCCTGCCAAGTTTCTATAGAGAGATCTGCCAACCTTTTCTATCTTCCCTAGTAAATTGGGAACTTCTTTTGTCTTGCTGCTTTTAGGATTTTTTTAATCTTTGTATTTTGCAAATTAAACTACAATATGTGCTGGTGTTGGCCTGATAGGTTGATTTTGATAGGTGTACTCTGGATTTGGAAGTCTGTTTCCTTCCCCATATTTGGGAAGTTTTCAGCTATAATTTGCTCAGATAAACCTTCTGCCCCCTTTTCTTTCTCTTCTTCTTCTGGGATTCCTATGATATGGAAGTTAATACATTTGATGGAGTCACTGAGTGCCCTTAGTCTACCTTCATCATTCAAGACTTTTCTTTCCCTCTTTTGATTAGCTTCCTTATTTTTTATAATTCTATCTTCTGTATCACTTATTCATTCCTCTGCTTCTTCCATTCTGTGGTCATTAAATCCATTCACATTCAAATCTTGGTTATTCCATTTTTCATTAAGGTCTAACTAGTTTCTATGTCCTTTGTTTCTGTGGTAAGGGACTCCCTGGTGTATTCTATGCTTTTCTAAAGCCCAACTTGTATTGTTATGATTGTTGCTTTAAATTCTGGATCAGGAATATTATGTATATCTGTTTCAATTAAATTCCTGGCAGTGACCTTTTCTTGTTCTTTCTTTTGGGGTCAATTACTCCATCTTGCCATTTTGTCTAAGTCTCTGTCTTCTTGTATGTTAGGAAAGCCTGTTATGTTTCTTGCTTCTGAAAGTAATGGCTTTATGAAGAAATCATATAATGTCCAGGGCCTGGTGCTTCAAGAATTGTCTCTAGTGTATGCTGTGTGCACTTTGCTGCTGTGATATGGCTACTCAACCCCTCAGATCAGTCCTCTTCAGAGTTACTTCTTGCCTGCCATGAGGAATGTTTGGACCTTGGCCAGTGAATTTTAACATGATGTGCTCTGCTCTGTTTCTTAAAATAGACCTGATGCTATTTCCACTAGAGCTAAAGCTTTGCAGAACTTTATGGCCAGTAGATGTGGTGCATGTGGGGCTTTTTGCTGGTTTTCTTGAGGAGCAGCCCACTTTCCCAAGAGTGTTCTGCTGGTAAAACTTGGTGTAAGCAACGTAGGCAACTAGTGTTAGTGCTGTAGTCAGCTCCTTTGTCCCTGTAGAGGGGAGTTCATGTTCTCTGCTGTGAGGAAAGGACTCCAAGAAGAGCAAATAAATTCATGTATCCTAGGTATTTTTAAGATCACTGCTTACACACTGTCTGTGTCCCGGTTGCTTATCTCCCTGGAGAAGCCCAGGGCACTTTGGGCTCTATTTCAACCAGCTGGCTGAATTTTAAAACTCCAAACTATAGGGACCTATTGTGGCAGGGACCTGAACTGGTCTTCGAGGAGGGTCACACCACACTGAGACTAATGTAGGTTTAACCCACAACAGCAGTTGCACCAGAACTCAGAACTGCATGCATTGAGGGTAAGTGTGTATTAACTGAAATGTTACACAAGAGAGTTCTCTATTAGCAAATCTGATCTGTGTATTTATAAAGTTTTTAGATATTTCAGCTGGTTATAAAGTTTTAACATTTTGTCAAGACATAAACTCAACTTTGGCATATTTCACTATGTTTTAATTTTACATTGATAAGAAAATAAGAAAGAGAAAAATAAGGAAAATTAGACAGCAATAAATACAAGTACATTTTTTTTTATATAAACTTCCCCCTTCCCTCCCAAAAAACCTATCATTTACCTACCATTCCAGACTGCCAGTAGCTAGTTGAGTTCTCTGGAGTCTGGCGCAGCTATGAACCAAAGTAGACCAGACAGAGTCCTGTGGTATAGAGCAGTGCCTTGGAGGTGCTGCCATTCTTTCTAGAGTTTGGCTTTGGGCTGATTTTTGGGAAGCTGGGTGAGGTGGTAGTAGAGCTGCTTCCCAGTGACTCAAATCTATAGCCTCCAGTGGGAGGCTGTTGTGTGTCTTCCTGTCATAAGCTTATCAGTGGGCCTATTATTTATATTCAGACTTTTTCCATCAGTTAGAAGTTGCCTTTACGTACAACATGAAAAGCAGTTGGCAGAAACACTGGCTGCGGGGATTGAGGAAAATGTCAAATCACTGGCAAGCTTTGTGAGGCTAAAGAGGAGTATACAGGAAATGAATCGTTTTTTAGAGAATGCCAGACAAGAGAAAGAGTCATTTAATATACCCAGCCTTACAGACTCTTCCAGAAAGGTGAAGAAGGCCAACATGACACTGATGTAGGCACTAAATCCTCTGGTTCAAGAACTGAAGGAAGAGAGATCCAAACAGTAAAAACAAGAAGAGCAAATGGTGGAGATGCTTAAAGTGTTCCAGAACAGATTATAAGATTCACCACACCACAAGGAGCTTCTTCTAACCTGCTTGGAGATTAAGAGCCAAACCCTGTTGGTCTGTTCCCCAGAAGCCTGAGTCCTAAAGCAGTACTGTTCCCTCCCTTTATTCAAGCCTCCCACCTGCCAGTCTGTGTTCCTCCATCTCAACTTCTATCTGCATGGAGTCCAGATGATGCAGGGATTGTCCTCCCTGGGCTGAGCTCCACCATCTTCACTTGCTGGACACAGCAGACAGCTCCTTCTTGGTTGATTCCTCCAAGTCTAAACATTATTGCACTTCCTTCACTACGCCAAAGCCTACGGGAATTTATCTTCACCAAAGTTTAGACTTTTCTCTCAGTGGCACCAAAATAAATACTGTTCTTAAAAGGCTTATCTTTCACTCTGATTGAATCATCATCCAGCCATGTTTCTCAATATATTGTATTACAAATATCATTTACAATAATCTTACATATGAACTATTTTTTTTAAGATTTTTATTTATTTGACAAAGAGAGAGAAATCACAAGTAGGCAGAGAGGCAGGCAGAGAGAGAGGAGGAAGCAGGATCCCTGCAGAGCAGAGAGCCTGGCATGGGGCTCGATCCCAGGACCCTGGGATCACGACCTGAGCCGAAGGCAGAGGCCTTAACCCACTGAGCCACCCAGGAGTCCCACATATGAACTATTTTTTAAAGATTTATTTATTTCAGAAAGAGAGTACATGCACAAGTAAGGGCAGAAGGAGAGGGAAAGAAACACATAAGTCAACTCCTCACTGAGCACAGAGCCCTACATGGGACTCAATCACAGGAACCTGAGAACATGACCGAGCGGAAATCAAGAGTCAGCTGCTTAACCGGCTGAGCCACCCAGTCATGGCTCCCTGGAACCCTGAGTCATGGCTCAGGTCATGATCTCAGGGTCATGAGAATGACCTCCACAGTGGGCTCTGCACTCAAAGTCTGCCTGAGATTCTCTTTCTCTTTCTCCCCCCACGTAACCCGCATCAAAAAAAAAAAAAAAAAAAAAAACTTTAAAAAAGTAGTATTCAGTGATTTAGAGAAAGTTGACATCTTTCTCTGCTGCTAACAAATATATTTCAAATACTGAGCTCTAAAAAGGGACTAGAGAATAAAGATGTATAATGCTTCAAGACAAAAATAACTCTCCTTTAATAACATAAAAATGACAAATGAAATATACATACTATCACTTTGTTTATTGACTTATTTATATTTAAGGTAACAGTTTATATTGGTCATTGTGAAATGGAAATCTTTTTGGAAAAAATTAAGAATGTAACCTAGCATTAGTTATAATGTGATCTTTATTTTGGAGCATTATGACTGACTGATTTAATAGTGGTATGGACATTTTATATTAAAATAGTAAAAGTTTCCATACTTTGGCTATAGAATTGATATATTACCACATACAAAAAATTTTATCAATAAAAGTATCATTATCATAAACAAAGCAGAATAGAGACTCAATTCCATGCTCTGTAGGATTAGCTAATACCTTCCTCATGTCATATAATTACCATTGCTTTTTTGTGGTGAGAACATTTAAGATTTATTCTCTTAATAACTTTCAAATAGTACTTTAATGTTAACTATAATCACATTGCTCTACATTATATCCTCAGAATTTATCTTCTAATTGGAAGTTTATACACTTTGACCAAAATCTCCACATTTCCCCACCTTCAGCCACTGGTAACCACCTTTCTAACTCCCTGTATTTACAAGGTTGGGGTTTTCTTTAGATTCCACATATAAATAAGATCATACAGTATTTCTCTGACTTATTTCACTTAGCATAATCTCCTCAAGGTTCATCCCTGTAGTTGCAAGCAGCAGGGTTTTTCTTCTTTTTCATGGCCAAGTAATACTACACTGTATATATGCACCACCTCTTGTTTAACCATTCAACTGTTGACAGACATTTCACTTATTTCTATATCCTATTTTGAATAATACTGAAATAAATACTAGAGTGCAGATATCTCTTTAATATTCTGTTTTCATTTCCTCTGGACATACACCCAGAAGTGGGATTGCTGGATCAACAGTATAGATGCTCATCAAAAAATTAAAATTAGAACTACCCAATCTTCTTCACACACAATTCTTTATAACAAAAAAATAACCCTAGGGACACCTGGGTGGGTTCAGGCATTAAGCAGCTGCCTTAGGCTCAGGTCATGGTCCCAGGACCCTGGGATGGAGCCCTGCATTGGGCTCCCTGCTCAGCAGGAAGCCTGATCCTTCCTCTCCCACCCCTCCTCTTTGTGGTTCCCCTCTTGCTGTCTCTCCCTCTGTCCAATAAATAAATAAAATCTTAAAAATAAAAAAAAAACTAAATCACACCTCATATTCATCATTGGTCTCATTCATTTCATTCACATACAAGCATACAAAAACATAGGTACATAATTGGATAAATTATTGTTATTATTTTGAACAACTTTTTGTCTGCACAACCAACTAAGAATAAGAACTGAAGTGTAAGTCTACAATTCAGTGCTTTATTCTATATTTAAAGAGTTGTGCAACCAATACCATAATCTAACTTCAGTACATTTTTATAAGCCCAAAAGAAAACCTTACCCAGTAGAAGTCATACCTCATTCCTCTCCACACTCTACCCTGAGTCCTAGAAATCTGTGGACAATTACTGTAGGACCTCCTTACAGTATTGAAAAAAAAGTGGTGAGAATGGACATCCTTTTCTTACTCCTGACCCTACTGGGAAAGCTTTTAGTCTTTCACCATTATCTCTAGGTTCTGTTTTTGATTTTTGTAGATATACTTTACCAGAACAGGACATCTAGTCCAAGTTTACTGAGTGGGTATATCTCTGTATATGTATGCATCTCCTGAAGAAATCATGCAACTTTCATCCTCTATTCAATTAATATGATGTGATGGTCTGTTCTATGTGTCAACCTGGTTAGGCTAATCAATCAAACACTAATGTTGATGTTGCTGTAGAAGCTATTTTGTAGATGTGATTAGCATCTATCATCAGTTGACTTTAAGTAAAAGGAGATTAGCCTAGATAATTAGGGTGGGTCTGATCCAATCCATCGAAAGGCTTTAAGAACAGAACTGAGGTTTGTACCTGTGGACTACAATCTACCGGCAAATTTCAGAGTTGCCTAGTTAACTCCCACAATTACATATGCCAATTCATTACAATAAATATTAATAAACCAGGTCTGGTATAAGAGGCCTCATGTTGGCTGTCTTCTTGCAGCATTTAGTTTAGTCAACAGAATTTTCCTAAGTAACCCAGGATATCTCATGGCAGGTGAGGGGATTTTACATTTTTTACACCTGACATGGATCTCATCTATTCATTTCACTGAATGCCTTTGTAAGAAGAGTGGCAAGTATATTTGGAGATCTGATAATCCTCCATATTTATCTGTTGGCAATCTGTCTTGCCACAAATTACAATTTTCTTTTTGATAGATAAATGAACACAATCGAGAGATGGGTGGTTTTCTTTTTCTCCATCTCAACTAATAAACAATGGATTCAATCTATTTGAATAAAAACACACAAAAACAATTATTCTCCCACAAAGCTTCACTAAACTGACTCTGAAGGTCTAAATTGCTTTAATTTCTTTGTTTAATTTCCTCTCTTACATACATTCAGAATAACTGAAGATAGAACTACTGAGTTCCGGTTTGTATATGAAGAACATCTATTGACATTTATTTTGCAAACCATAAGGGGAAAACAGGATTCCAGAACTGCAATGACATCTTTGGTTTTATTCAGGCTATACCTGTGAAGTCCACAGCAATCTGTGGACCTACATATATTCACACTAAAATTCCTTGTGACTTTCAAAAATATAGAGTATAATAATCATCAGTTTAATTCTATCACTCACTTGCTGTATGATTTGGGGAAAACAGCTTCTGAAATTGGGAACTTACATAGGATTGTTCTGAAGGTAAATGGAGATAAGCCTAGGTAGTTTTTAAATTTTGCTTTACCTTTATCTTAATTGACTTCATTCTTATGCTTTGTCAATTTAAAATCAATTTTAATAATTTTACTTTCAAGTTAATAAATTCCAAAGCATTCTTGCATAGGTGTGATATCCATCCATTCCTGTCACTCCAACACACACAACAGCAGTTAATATTATCTGCCAAGTATTTTAGAACCTGAATTCAGGCATAATATGAATTAAGCCTAGGATTTAACAGTTTAACAACCCCGAGCTTTACTGAGCACACAACACTTGCATATACTCTTGTCTTTTTTTTTCTTTTAACAGATAACAAGGCTTGCAGATTGCTAGTTTGCTATAGCAAAGTAGAAGCTAGTATATTCAGTTATTCTTAAATCTCCAAAGAGAAGTTACATAAACACTGATCTGTTTTATCGATGACTTTGCAAATTAGTGTCATAAGATATACCACAACTGGATTAATTATTTTCTTGTTTTTAATGACATTTACAACTTCAAATACTACTCAAAATTTTAATTATTTGATTTGGTCTTTATAGTCATTAATACTGATTACATTTACAGTTCTCCTGGGTGATGAATCAGATAGATGACCTCAAGAGAGGGATCCTTACATATGATCTAAGTCTTGGCAAGGCTTTGTTCCTTAGAGCCCACAGAAGGACATCCTCCATTTAATAGGAACACTGATTCAAGAAGGTGAGTGTGAATGACTGCATGGTAGTTAGACTGAGAGCTAATGAACAGATGTGTTATAGTCTGGTTTCCCAGGCTTTCTAAAAGTCTTTTCAAATTACCTCCCACATAAATTGGTGTTAATGATTGTGCAAGATTCTCTTTAAGAAGCACTATGCTTAGGGGCACCTGGGTGGCTCAGTGGGTTGGGCCTCTGCCTTTGGCTCGGGTCATGATCCCGGGGTCCTGGGATCGGGCCCCGCATCGGGCTCTCTGCTCTGTAGGGAGCCTGCTTCCTCCCTCTCTCTCTGCCTGCCTCTATGCCTACTTGTGCTCTCTGTCAGATAAATAAAGAAAAAAATCAAAAAAAAAAAAAAAAAAAGAAGCACTATGCTTAGACTAAAATAGAATTTTCAATACTTTTGGGGAAACATTTCTCATCTATATTAGAATAATTATTTTCACACCTATGCTCTAGCTCTGCCTCTCAGCAAAAGAAAATGAGTTGTTCTGCATTTGTTTCTAAATACAAAGAAAGACATTTAATTTCTCAGGCAATGCATAGTAACTTAGAACAATGTGTAGAATCTAAAATGGAAAATGCATACAACTACAAGATGAGTGGACTGTCTCATCCACAGACAATAACCCGGTCCTAATGAGTCACTTTCTTCTATATAAATTGAGGAATGCGACAACAGTACAGAATGTTTTTCCTTCATGAGGAAAAAAATTTACCTGCAAAGATATGCTAATCATATTAGGCTGATGCATCCATTCGTAGCACACCATTCCTTTTCTCTATATTAGGAATCTGCCTTCTTATTGCTACTGTGCAACTAAGAGAAAGAAATGAAGAAGAATTTTTTAATAAAAACATTCTATCTTTACTTTGCTGGAAGAAGGCTGGGTGTGAGCTCTCTAACTACAAATTCAAAACCAAATGAAAAGAATATAAATAAGAAGATTTGCTGTGTATATTAACTTTCTATTGTTAATGCTTTTACTAGGCTGTTAGAAGATTATTGCTAGATATAATTAGGAATGAAGAGCTTAGGTTTTTTTCAAGCCATAAATTTATTTAATTCTCTTATTTTGTATGTGAGCTGAGCTTTAATCTTTTATCTGTTTTCTTAAAACACTTGCCCTGAGAATCAAGGATTAAATACAAGATATTCTTCTCTGTTTCTCTTCATTCACATCTGCACAAAGAGTATTCTTTGATGTGTACTCTAAAGCTGATTCCTTTGATTATTTTTTAAACTCCCAGTCTACACTCTAATCAGGTTTTAAAACTGTACTCCTGCATTAACATTATGTATGCGTGCACCAGTGCTGAGCTAATGGGCTAGGATGAGTCAGATCTCCATATATTTTTATGCTTTTTTCCCCTTAGTTTGTCTTCATTTCAGATTGAAAACTCCCTTTACTTAGCCAATTTTTTAAATGAACTTCATAAATCTTCTCACGTAAAGCACAAGCAGCAGAATTTATTTAAAGTGGAAAACTTTTTCTCCCAATGCACTTTTGTAGATTTTGCTGTAAAGGGAAATCAGTTTTAAACAGGCAGGACTGCTTTGCACTGAAAGAAAATTAAATTCTTGCATCCCTGTGCATACTGCACACATGATATGCTTTCCATATGATTTCTACCTACGTGATCATCACTCAGCACTGAAAAGGCTCAGGGGCAAAAGAAGGTCAGAAAGGTATGAGGAGAGCAACAAAAATCAAGATGAAGTGAAAATGACTTAATTTCCATACATATATCCTCTGAAGTGTAGGCTCAAAAGAGAAAAGTGCTCACTCATCTTCCTCTTCACCAAAGCCTTCCCTGAAGCCACACTTCAGTTAAGTGAGGGTAAAATGGGATTCTGCATTGAGTTCAGTCAACTGTCTCAGCTGTGTTATCACAAGGAATTCTAGTTGCCAGTGGCTCACTCATCAGTGGGAGATACTAAACAATAATAGTAATGGATAAGTGAAGAGCAATTCACAGTTATCAGGCACGTTACTACATTTGTGTCATTTAATCCTTATCAAAAACACTACCAAAGAAGGTTAGTTATATTGTAATTGATAAGTCAACAGTGAATGAGATTCAACTGATGGGACAAGTAGTGGATAACACTGGTTTTCAGATTCCAAACCCATGTTATTCATAATACATGAAACTGCTTTGAAGGATGCCCTTGAATATCCATCTTAATGGATAAATATTCTTCTATAAACTGAAAGACAGAAATGTCTTTTCTGAGGCTCTACACATTGTAGGAATCGTTTGCTAACTGTTTAACTTTTTAGGGCTCTTTTCTACTTACATCCTTGTGGCAGGAATATTGTGCATCTATGATTGAGCCAGGACTTTTGTTTAAATTATTCCAAACTTTTTATTTAAATTAAAAAAATACATAAGTAATCATGACCAAAAAATTTTCAGACAAGCAAAAAGATGGAAATTTATAATATCCATAATTCTATACCAGTGCTTGTTGTTGTTTTTGTCATTAACTTTAAAAAAAATTAGACTTTAAAATAAGTAGCAAAAATAGTATGGACAAGCTCCCATATAACCTCACCTATTTTCCTCTAATGTTAACATCTTATATAATCACAGTATAATTATCAAAACCAGAAAATGAATGCTGGCCCAATATTTCTAACTAAACTGCACATTTTATTTCACTGATTTTTCTACTAATGATTTCTTTTTGTTCCAGATTCTGATCATGAACCTCACATTGCATTCTTTTCACATCTCCCTAACTCTCGCCTGTCTTTGACAGTTCCTCAGTCTTTCCTTGTCCTTCATGAACTAGACTCTTTGAGAGTACTGGTCAAGTGCCTGAGCTTCGGTGTGCCTGATATTTTCTCATGATTAGGATGAGGTAATGAATTTTTTGCAGGAACATAAGAGAATTATTGGGCCCTTCTCTTGCACCACTTCTTGGTATATATGACATTATATAACTTATTAATGGGAAGTTAATCTTGATTCACTGGTTAAGGTAGTGTCTGCTAGGTTTCTACATAGTAAAGTTACTATTTTCCCATAAATCTTATGTTGAAGATTATTTTGAGACTGTGCAAACATTATCTTTCTCTCAAAATCTGGTTCACTAATTTTAGCATCCATAATGGATCTTACTTGAAATGATTATTACTATGGTGTTTCTGTTTCCCCCATTACTTCTATATTTATCAATGAGAATTCTCCTTTAATGAAGAGACAACACTTTGCCCCACTGAGGTATTTATTAAATTACTTTTGTGTGGGGCACCTGGGTGGCTCAGTGGGTTAAAGCCTCTGCTTTGGCTCAGGTCATGATCCTAGGGTCCGGGGATCGAGCCCCACATCAATCCCTGCTCAGCAGGGAACCTGCTTCCCCCTCTCTCTCTGCCTACTTCTCTGCCTACTTGTGATCTCTGTCTGTCAAATAAATAAATAAAATCTTAAAAAATTAAAAAAAATCACTTGTGTGTATCAGTATAAACTCATGGATAATGCTTTTTTCCAATCATATTGTGATGTAGAAAAAAATTATCATCCCCCAAAGAATCTCTGGAATTTAGGAATATGTTCCCTTACATTTAAAAAAAGATACTTTGGATATAATTTAGGTAAGGGCAGATCCTGAGATGGGGAGGTTTTCCTCAATTATCCAATGGATACAATCTAATCACAGGAGTCCTTAAAAGTAGAAAACAAAGGAAGAAGAATGGGTCAGAGGGATGTGACATGAGATACGGTTCTGAAGATGAAAATGAAGAAGGAAGCCAAAACCCAGGGAATAAAGTGGTCTCTCTAAGCTGAGATCAGCCTCTAACCACTATCAGGAAAATGGGTACCTCAGCCCTATAATTACAAGGAATTGAAATCTGCTAACAACACCAAAGAGTAAAGCAATGGATTCTTCTGTAGAGCCATCAGAAAGTCATGAAGTGAGGTGGACACTGATGTAACCTGCACAGACCTGTGCCATACTTTTGACCTACAGTACTTAAAGATAATAAATTTGTGCTGTCACTAGGTTTGTGGTAATCTCTTAATGACAGCAATAGAAAACTAATAAAATAATCCTTCCTTTTTCTTTGGCCATTGGAAGCCTTTCATTTGAACTAGGTCTTTTGATCATTTTGATAATTAGTAGCATTTTCCTCATTTGAATTTACTATGCAGTCAATCAACCTCATCAGCAAGAGGATGAAATAAAAAGTCTGATGATTTCATACAAACAGAATTCATATTAGATTACCTCTATATGTTCAAATTTCAGAAAGCCATGATGGGATATAATTCAGACAGCCATTATAATTTTTAAAAATATTTATTTGTTTGAGAGAGAAGGAGAGGGGGAGGAAGAATCCCAACAGACTCTGTGCAGAGTCAACAAGGGGCTCAATCTCACAACTCTGAGATCATGACCTGAGCCAAAACCAAGAGCTGGATGCTTAATAGACTGCACCACCCAGGCACTCTAGCTGTTATAATTTTTAAAAACTTAATTGAAATTATTGAAGTATGGAGGTCATGGGCATTGGTCTCATTTCTCCAATTTATAAAAACGTGTGTGTGTGTGTGTGTGTGTGTGTGTGTGTGTGTGTGTATTTCAACTTCTACTAGATTTGAAACTAGTTGGAAAAGTAGGGGTAAGGAAGAACTCAAAACAGAAAATATTTTAAGAAATAGGTAAAAGGCAGGGAATAAGTCACATGCCAGCTCCTTTTACAAAGGTTACAGTTAGTGAAATGTTAGCCTGCTCTAAAGCTCTCCTACTTAATTGGGATAATCAACATTTCTTCAATGGTGATTAATGATTAGATTTCTGTAATTTGAGATCTGGCTTGAAAAGCAGTCGTCTTAGAAAAAAAGAATATGTTGGTACCAGTCATTCTAAGTAATTTATGAATGGCATCTAGTCCTTCTGAAACACCAGGTATTTCATGGTACAATGTAGTGAGAATGGTACCCTGGATATTTATATAAGAAGTGCCACGGGGAAAAGAAGGGGCCATAAACGTAATATAATAGACATTCTGATCAGTACGTGTCTACATTACAATTTGACTGCTCCAGCCTTACAGGGATTCTCATATGCCTCCAGACTGGTCTTGCACAACTTGACTATGTTGACAAAAACACAGTCCTTAAATTTTTTGAGAACAGAAACTATGTTTTATTTAACTCTGATTTCCTAGCACACATAGTACATTCTCGGTATATGTCTGTGTAATAAATAAATGGATAAAAGAATGAATAATAACTTAAAATAGTGTGGGATATATGTAGCAATTCCACCCTAGTAAGTGTTCTCCACAATAACTTTATTTGAGGATGAAGAATTCATGGTTTATAAATGTCAATTATCTGTATAGGAAAATACCTCATAAGCGAAGATTTGTGTTTTACTTTTCATTTTTCAGTCATCATAATGTACTGGTAAGATAATTTAATTTTACAAAAAAATCCTATACACACACATACCAAAACACAAAAGAACAAATCATCTTCATGATATTAAGAAAGAATACAGAAAAATAAAAAGAATAAGAATAAAATTCAACAGGGGAATTTTGAAGATATTTTACTCTAAGAAAACAATGCAGATATGACATGAGGATTAATAAATACTGATAACATAAGCACCACATGAAAGATAATTTATGCCAATCTGATGTCAAAGCAATTTGCTGCCTATATTCATTTTTGTTTGACAGTAGCTTAAAGAAAGTCTAAACTGAAAGATTCCTCAGTTAAACCTCTGGATTCAACAGTTCATTAATCTTCTAGGATTTCCTTTTCTTAGTATCTTTCTCCCTCAATCTTTTTCTTCCTCTTTTTCTTTTTGTTGGGCTCTTTTTCTTGTCAACAGTTTCCACAGGTGTTTGGGAACAAATGATTCATAAATACACTTGCTTTGCTCAGTCCTCCACATATTTTTAGGAATTTGAATGAGGGAAAATCATTACCTAACTGAAAAAAATCAGAGCTGGACAATATTTTATCACTGTCAGAATTATTTTCAGATGATTGTTGGACCTGTTTTGCTCCCAAAATAGCAATCTCCTTTCAAAAGTCTGTTCTAATAGCAAAGCATCAATAACAAGTTTAATCTGTTCTTTTGTGTCTGGCTCAGAAACGAGTATATACATTTCAGATTAGCACTGAGGAGTTTATATGGGTTGTTAATACCTATCACTTTAAAAATCAATTTACCTCCCTCGCCATCTCCTTTTTTCTTTATTTCTATCTGTGTGTAAGTTCTACTGTTTCTTGTTTGCATGCTAGCGGCTAACATATATATTCCAACTCATTTTTCTGTAAGTATATTTTATAGTAATTTACAAATCTTTCCCTATGTGTTAATATTTCAATCTGTTGGTAACCTAAGCAACTTTATTAACTTTAAGATTCTCACCTCCAGGGGAGCCTGGGTGGCTCAGTGGGTAAAACCTCTCTGACTTCGGCTCAGGTCATAATCTCAGGATCCTGAGATGGAGTCCCGCATTGGGCTCTCTGCTCTGTAGGGAGAATGCTTCCCCCTCACCCTCTCTGTCTGCCTCTCTGCCTACTTGTGATCTCTCTCTCTCCCCGTTAAATAAATAAATAAATCTTTAAACAAAAAAAAAGGATTCTTACTTCCATCTCCTAGAACATTGTAACTTGCCAGAGTTTGTTATCCACTAAATTTCCTAAGATATGAAAATTCTACAGCAATTACTTACTGCATAAACCAAAATGTAGATCTAAATATACAACAGAAACAGAACGGAGAATAAATAGGGACATATTTTATGAGATATTAAAATGAAGTCTTTACATTCCACATTTTATCTGGAGTCTAACATCTATAAAAGTCCTTAATGTTCTGCAGCAGCCTCTCACCTCTCTGGGAAGGGTGGCAGCTTAACTGCTCTGACCCAATACTCATTAAACAGCAAAGATTTAAAAACACTGAAGATATCTCAAAGTTGTGAAAGTATTGCCAAAGATCCCCCAATGTACACTGCTCAAGGCATTATAAATATAAAGCAATTTAGTGACATAAATCATGTCCCTCTAAAATAGTTAAATTTTTATCATAATAAATTTAAATATGGGATTATTTCTTCAGGAAATAGTCCTGAAAAAGTAAGGAAAATCAGCATATACCAAACAATATTTGAAATATTAATTACAGCCAAAATTAGAAGCAAATTAATTGTCCATTTTCAGGGAAACTTAAATATGATTTATCCATTCAATGCAATATTATAACAATATATATATTTACCTAATGTTTATTTACATAAAATGCATACCATACATACTAAGTGTATTGTTCTAAAGTTTCAATTACAATATTGAAATTATATGTTGAATATGGTTACAATTATGTTTTATTAAAGCCACACAGAGTACATTGCTCCAAAAACAATGCTCTAATAAGTCCTTAAGTGATAAGTGATTTTTTCCTCACAAATAATTTCTAAATAAATTATTGTTATGATTTTTCCTCAATATCTCTTTCTTGACCTTTTCACAGAATTACTTGGGGTAAGTACTACTCTCTTGGTTTTTTAATAAATATCTTTCCTGGTTTTCATCTTCTTTATTCTTATCCTCTATTGCATTTCCTAATTAAGCTATGTAATCTAAAAATGGAACTTCCAAATCTAGAGATTTCAACTAAATCTCTAAAATAGAGATGTCAACTCAATGTTAAGCTTGCTCCATATTTTCTTTTCTGCAGCTTTGTGGAGATATACAGATGACCCTTGAACAACACAGAGGTCGGGGGACCCAGCCCCTAACTCTGTATAGTAAAAAATCCACATATAAATCTGACTCCCCAAAAACTTTACTCATAACCTACCATTATTGACCAGAATAATTAACAGTTAACACATATTTTGTATATTATTATACATACTGTATTCTTACTATAAAGTAAGTTAGAGAAAAGAAAATGTTAAGAAAATCATAAGAAAAGAAAATACACTTACAGTACTATACTATATTTCTTGAAAACAATCTGGGTATAGGTCATTCTGTGCAGTTCAAACCCATGTTGATTGAGGGTCAACTCTAACTGACATACAATAATACGTAAGTTTAAGGTGCACAGTGTGTGGAATTAATAAACATATATTGCAAAATGATTACCACCATATTACGAGCTAATATCTCTATCATGTCATATAATTTCCATTTCTCTCTGTGGTGAAAACATTTAAGATCTACTCTTTTAGCAACTTTCAGGTATATAATGTAGTATAATTAACTATTATCACTATGCTATATGTTAAGTCCCCAGAAATTATTTACCTTATAACTAGAAATTTTTACTCTTTGACTAACAACTGTCCTCCCTAATTCTCCCAACCACTCATAACCACCAGTCTTGTCATTGTTTCAAGGAGTTTTTTTTTTTTTTTTTTTAGATTCCACCAAAAAGGAGATCGTATAGTATTTGTCTTTCTCATCTTAGTTACTTAGCATAATGACCTCAAAGTCTTCTACATTGTCACAAATGGCAAGATGTCCTTCTCTTTTATGATTGAATAATATTCCATTCTAAATACAGATGTCACATTTCCTTCATTCACTCACCCATAGATGGATACTTGGTAGTGTCTGTATATTGGCTATTGCGAATAAAGCTATAATGACAATAGGGTGCAGATACCTCTTTGAGATTCTGTTTTCATTTTCCTTTTTAATACCCAGAAGTGGGGTTGCTGGATTGTATGGTAATTTTACTTTTTTTTTTTTTTTTGAGAAACCACCATACTGTTTTCCATAGTGCCTAAATCTTTTTTTTTTTAATTTTTTATAAACATATAATGTAATTTTATCCCCAGGGGTACAGGTTGATGAATCGCCAGGTTTACACACTTCACAGCACTCACCATAGCACATACCCTCCACAATGTCCATAATCCCACCCCCTTCTCCTAACCCCGTCCCCCCAGCAACCCTCAGTTTGTTTTGTGAGATTAAGAGCCACTTATGGTTTATCTCCCTCCCAATCCCATCTTGTTTCATTTATTCTTCTCCTACCCCCTTAACCCTCCAAATTGCATCTCCACTTCCTCATATCAGGGAGATCATATGATAGCTGTCTTTCTCTACTTGACTTATTTCGCTAAGCATGATACCCTCTAGTTCCATCCACATCGTTGTAAATGGCAAGATTTCATTTCTTTTGATGGCTACATAGTATTCCGTTGTGTATATATATACCACATCTTTTTTATCCATTCATCTGTTGATGGACATTTAGGTTCTTTCCATAGTTTGGCTATTGTGGACATTGCTGCTATAACATTCGGGTGCACGTGCCTCTTCAGATCGCTACGTTTGTGTCCTTAGGGTAAATACCGAGTAATGCAATTGCTGGGTCATAGGGTAGTTCTATTTTCAACATTTTGAGGAACCTCCATGCTCTTTTCCAGAATGGTTGCACTATCTTGCATTCCCACCAACAGTGTAGGAGGGTTCCCCTTTCTCCACATCCTAGCCAGCATCTGTCATTTCCTGACTTGTTAATTTTAGCCATTCTGACTGGTGTGAGGTGATATCTCATTGTGGTTTTGACTTGTATTTCCCTGATGCCGACTGATATGAAGCACTTTTTCATGAGTCTGTTGGCCATCTGGATGTCTTCTTTGCAGAAATGTCTGTTCATGCCTTCTGCCCATTTCTTGATTGGATTATTTGTTCTTTGGGTGTTGAGTTTGCTAAGTTCTTTACAGACTTTGGACAATAGCCCTTTATCTGATATGTCGTTTGCAAAATCTTCTCCCATTCTGTCAGTTGTATTTTGGTTTTGTTAACTGTTTCCTTTGCTGTGCAAAAGCTTTTGATCTTGATAAAATCCCAATAGTTCATTTTTGTTCTTGCTTCCCTTGCCTTTGGCAATGTTCCTAGGAAGACGTTGCTGTGGCTGAGGCCGAAAAGGTTGCTGCCTGTGTACTCCTCAAGGATTTTGATGGATTCCTTTCGCACATTGAGGTCCTTCATGCATTTTGGGTCTATTTCCTGTGTGGTGTAAGGAAATGGTCGAATTAAATTTTTCTGCATGTAGCTGTCCAATTTTCCCAGCACCATTTATTAAAGAGGCTGTCTTTTTTCCATGGGTCATTCTTTCCTGCTTTGTCGAAGATTAGTTGAGCATAGAGTCGAGGGTCTATTTCTGGGCTCTCTAATCTGTTCCATTGATCTATGTGTCTGTTTTTGTGCCAGTACCATGCTGTCTTGATGATGACAGCTTTGTAATAGAGCTTGAAGTCTGGATTTGTGATGCCACCAACTTTGGCTTACTTTTTCAATATTCCTTTGGCTATTCGAGGTCTTATAAATTTAAATTAAAATAAAATTTTAGGATTATTTGCTTCATTTCTTTGAAAAAAAAATGGATGGTATTTTGATAGAAATTGCATTAAATGTGTAGATTGCTTTAGGTAGCATAGACATTTCCACAATATTTATTCTTCCAATCCAGGAACATGGAATATTTTTCCATTTCTTTGTGTCTTCCTCAATTTCTTTCATGAGTACTTTATAGTTTTCTGAGTATAGATTATTTGCCTCTTTGGTTAGGTTTATTCCTAGGTATCTTATGGTTTTGGGTGCAATTGTAAATGGGATTGACCCCTTAATTTCTCTTTCTTCTGTCTTGTTTTTGGTGTAGAGAAATGCAACTGATTTCTGTGCATTGTTTTTATATCCAGACACTTCACTAATTTCCTGTATGAGTTCTAGCAGTTTTGGAGTGGAGTCTTTTGGGTTTTCCACATAAAGTATCATATCATCTGCAAAGAGTGATAGTTTGACTTCTTCTTTGCTGATTTGGATGCCTTTAATTTCCTTTTGTTGTCTGATTGCTGAGGCTAGGACTTCTAGTACTATGTTGAATAGCAGTGGTGATAATGGACATCTCTGCCATGTTCCTGACCTTAGTGGAAAAGCTTTGTTTTTCTCCATTGAGAATGATATTTGCGGTGGGTTTTTCATAGATGGCTTTGATAATATTGAGGTATGTGCCTTCTATCCCTACACTTCGAAGAGTTTTGATCAGGAAGGGATGCTGTACTTTGTCAAATGCTTTTTCAGCATCTATTGAGAGTATCATACGGTTCTTGTTCTTTCTTTTATTGATGTGTTGTATCACATTGATTGATTTGTGGATGTTGAACCAACCTTGCAGCCCTGGAATAAATCCCACTTGGTTGTGGTGTATAATCTTTTTAATGTACCGTTGAATCCTACTGGCTAGTATTTTGGTGAGAACTTTCCCATCTGTGTTCGTCAAGGATATTGGTCTGTAGTTCTCTTTTTTGATGGGATCCTTGTCTGATTTGGGGATCAAGGTGATGCTGGCCTCATAAAATGAGTTTTGAAGTTTTCCTTCCATTTCTATTTTTTGGAACAGTTTCAGGAGAATAGGAATTAGTTCTTTTTAAATGTTTGGTAGAATTTCCCAGGAAGCCATCTGGCCCTGGGCTTTTGTTTGTTTCGAGATATTTGATGACTGTTTCAATCTCCTTACTGGTTATGGGTCTGTTCAGGTTTTCTATTTCTTCCTGGTTCAGTTGGGATAGTTTATATGTCTCTAGGAATGCATCCATTTCTTCCAGATTGTCAAATTTGTTGGCGTAGAGTGGTTCATAGTATGTTCTTATAATTGTCTGTATTTCTTTGGTGTTAGTTGTGATCTCTCCTCTTTCATTCATGATTTTATTTATTTGGGTCCTTTCTCTTTTCTTTTTGATAAAAGGGGGTTTAACCCTTGGCCATAACCCTTGGATAAGTCCTCAGTCAGGGGTTTTCAATTTTATTAATTCTTTCAAAGAACCAGCTCCTAGTTTCATTGATTTGTTCTAGTTTTTTTTGGTTTCTATTTCATTAATTTCTGCTCTGATCTTTATGATTTCTCTTCTCCTGCTGGGTTTAGGTTCCTTTGTTGTTCTTTCTCCAGCTCCTTTAGGTGTAGGGTTAGGTTGTGTACCTGAGACCTTTCTTGTTTCTTGAGAAAGGCTGGTATCGCTATATATTTTCCTCTCAGGACTGCCTTTGCTGGGTACCACAGATTTTGAACTGTTGTGTTTTCATTATCATTTGTTTCCATGAATTTTTTCAATTCTTCTTTAATATCCATGTTGAACCATTCATTCTTTAGAAGGGTGCTGTTTAGTCTCCATTTATTTGGGTTCTTTCCAAATTTCTTCTTGTGATTGAGTTCTAGCTTGGTCTGAAAATATGCAGGGAATGATCCCAATCTTTTGATACCAGTTGAGACCTGATTTAGGACTGAGAATGTGATCTATTCTGGAGAATGTTCCATGTGCACTAGAGAAGAATGTGTATTCTGTTGTTTTGGGATGAAATGTTCTGAATATATCTGTGTTGTCCATCTGGTCCAGTGTGTCATTTAAGGCCTTTATTTCCTTGTTGATCTTTTACTTGGATGATCTGTCCATTTCAGTGAGGGGAGTGTTAAAGTCCCCTACTATTATTGTATGATTGTTGATGTGTTTCTTTGATTTTGTTATTAATTGGTTTATATAGTTGGCTGCTCCCACATTAGTGGCATAGATATTTAAAATTGTTACGTCTTCTTCTTGGACATACACTTTGAGTATGATATAGTGTCCTTCCTTGTCTCTTATTATGGTCTTTGGCTTTAAATCTAATTGATCTGATCTAAGGATTGCCACCCCTGCTTTCTTCTGATGTCCATTAGCATGGTAAATTCTTTTCCACCCCCTCACTTTAAATCTGGAGGTGTCTTCTGGTCTAAAATGAGTTTCTTGTAGGCAGCATATAGATGGGTTTTATTTTTTTACCTATTCTGAGACCCTGTGTCTTTTTATTGGGGCATTTAGCCCATTAATATTCAGGGTAACTTTTTGAGAGATATGAATTTCGTGCCATTGTATTGCCTGTAAGGTGACTGTTCCTGTATATTGTCTCTGTTCTTTTCTGATCTACTACTTTTAGGCTCTCTCTTTGCTTAGAGGACCCCTTTCAATATATCCTGTAGAGCTGGTTTGGTGTTTGCAAATTCTTTCAGTTTTTGTTTGTCCTGGAAGCTTTTATCTCTCCTTCTATTTTCAATGATAGCCTAGCTGGATATAGTATTCTTGGCTGCATGTTTTTCTCATTCAGTCCTCTGAATATATCATGCCAGATCTTTCTGGCCTGCCAGGTCTCTGTGAATAAGTCTGCTGCCAATCTAATATTTTTACCATTGTATGTTACAGACTTCTTTTCCTGGGCTGCTTTCAGGATTTTCACTTTGTCACGAAGACTTGTAAATTTTACTATTAGATGATGGGGTGTGGACTTATTCTTGTTGATTTTGAGGAAGGTTCTCTGCACCTCCTGGATTTTGATGCTTGTTCCCTTTGCCATAATAGGGAAATTCTCTCCAATAATTCTCTCCCATATACCTTCTGCTCCCCTCTCTCTCTTTCTTCTTCCTCTGGAGTCCTAATTATTCTAATGTTGTTTCATTATGGTGTCACTTATCTCTTGACTTTTGCCCTCATGGTCCAGTAGCTTTTGTCCCTGTTTTGCTCAGCTTCTTTATTCTCTGTCATTTGGTCCTCTATATCACTAATTCTTTCTTCTACCTCATTCATCCTAGCAGTGAGATCCTCCATTTTTTATTGCACCTCATTAATAACATTTTTTATTTCAACTTGGTTAGATTTTAGTTCTTTTATTTCTCCAGAAAGGGCTTTTACATCTCCTGAGAGGATTTCTTTAGTATCTTCCATGCCTTTCTTGAGCCCAGCTAGGACCTTGAAAATTGTCATTCTGAACTCTAGGTCTGACATATTACCAATGTCTGTATTGATTAGGTCCCTAGCCTTCAGTACTGCCTCTTGTTCTTTTTTTTTTGTGGTGAATTTTTCTGCCTTGTCATTTTGTCCAGATAAGAGTATATGAAGGAGCAAGTAAAATACTAAGAGAGTGGCAAAGACCCCAGGAAAATACGCTTTAACCAAATCAGAAGAGACCCCAAATCGTGGGGGGGAAGAAAGGGGATAAAAAGAGGTTCAGAAAAAAAAAAGAAACAATTAAAAAAAGAAAACAAATAAAGAAAAAATATAAAAAAGAATATATATATATATATTAGATAAACTAGTTAAAAACATTTAAAAAGAAAAGCATAAAAGTTAAAAAAAATTTAGCAAAAGAAGAAAAAAAATGAAAAAAAAATTAATTGCAAGACTAAAGAATCATGGGGAAAAAGCCATGAGTTCCATGCTTTGCTTTCTCCTCCTCTGGAATTCCGTTGCTCTCCTTGGTATTGAACCTGCACTCCTTGGTAGGTGAACTTGGTCCTGGCTGGATTTCTTGTTGATCTCCTGGGGGAGGGGCCTACTGTAGTGATTCGCAAGTGTCTTTGCCCCAGGCGGAATTGCATCTCCCTTATGAGGTGCTGGGCTGAGTAATCTGCTCAGGTTTGCTTTCGGGAGCTTTTGTTCCCTGAGCGCTTTCTGTAGAGTTCCAGAGGACGGGAATGAAAATGGCGGCCTCCTGGTCTCCGGCCCAGAGGAGCCGAGAGCCCGGGGCCCCACTCCTCAGTACGCCCTCAGAGAACAGTGCCCAATTACTCCCATCTCCGGGCCTCTGGCCGTGCTCCGAGATCACACATCCTGCAACCGGTTCAAGGTAACTTCGAGCTGAGAGCTCATTCCTGGGCTCTGTCTCTGTAGCTGGCTTCCCAGGTCTAATACTGCGAGCTCTGTGACACTCAGACACCCGCATCCTTCTGTGACCCTGAGGGACTTGGGGCCACGCTGACCCCGTGTGGGCTTCACTCCAGTTTAGCCTCTGGAGCGATGTCCCTCAGCGGAACAGACTTTTAAAAGTCCTGATTTTGTGCTCCATTGCTCTGCCGCTTGCTGGGAGCCGGCCACTCCCGCCACGGTCTATCTTCCTGTCGCTTTGGATTCACTTCTCTGCCAGTCCTACCTTTCAGAAAGTGGTTCATTTTCTGTTCTAGAATTGCTGTTCTTCTTCTCTTCGATCTCCCGTTGGATTTGTAGGTGTTTGCAATAAAGTTTAGATAAGCTATCTAGCTGATGTCCTGCTACCTGATGTAGCCTCAGCGTGCTACTTCTCCGCATCTTGACTCCTCCTTAGCTGAATCAATTTTTATTCCCCACAATACTGCAAGAGTTTTCTTTTTTCTTCATATCCTCTCCAACACTTATGTTTTATCTCTTTGATGACAGCCATTCTAACAAGTATAAGGTGATATTTCATTGCGGCTTTGGTTTGCATTTCCCTGTAGACTAGGTAAAACTGAGCACCTTTCCATGTAACTTTTGGCCTTTTGCATGTCTTCTTTAGAAAAATGTCTACACAGGTCCTCTGCCCATTTTTTAATTGGGTTAGGTTTTTGCTACCGACTTATTAAAATATCCATATGACCCAAAACAATCTACAGATTCAGTGTAATCCTCATCAAAACCCCAATGGCATTTTTTCACAGAATTAGAACAAACAGTCCTAAAATTTGTATGGAACCACAAGAGACCCTAAATAGCCAAATCTTAAGAAAAAGGAACAAATCTAGCACCATACTTCCTGATTTCACACTATATTATAAAGCTATAGTAATCAAAACAGTACATGGTATTGACACAAAAGCAGATACACAGATCAAAGAAACAAAATAGATACTCCAGAAATAAACACATGCATATATGATCAACTAATTTATAACAAAGAAGTCAAGAATATACAATGGGGAAAAGACAGTCCCTTCAGTAAATGAGCCTGAAATTAATATAATGGTATATGTTCATTATATCTCAAAAAAAAAAAAAAAGATCATTAGCAAAAGCAATCCTAGTCCCATATTCTGAAACATCCTAAACTGTCTTTACCATGGCCTTGAAATTTAACCTTCCCCAAAGCATCTATGGACTTTCAACCTAGGAGTTTTCAAGAATCACTTTAACCTCAAACCCCACCTACAAATTTGAAAACCCTAATGGTGTCTGATGAGCCACTAGGTTTACAAATCACTTCTCTTATATCTCTTGCTTCAATTTTTTCTTGTCAATTCTAATTAATTTTATTAGTATACCCATCTTTAACAGAAACTTGAATCTTGTCTTTACTCCATCTTCATAAAAGTGTGATTCTTGTATGGATGGGTCAAATACAATCACATTGAATGGGCAAAAGTAATAGGAAGATATAAGTCTCTCTGATAATAATAATCAGGCTATTTTTTTGTCTAACCTTTCAAAATTTATCCTTTTTTGGATTGATTCCCTATTATTATAAATATCATGTAACAATACAGTCTGTGGAAGCCTCTTACTCAGGAAGAGCCCTTTACTTGAGAGCTTTCAGAACTGATTTAGCATAGGACTCACACATACAATTAATACTTGATGTGGTATACTCAGATATGGTACAATGCAGATCACCAAAACTAATATGGCCCCCAGGAAGATTCTAAAGCAAAATCCAAGCTAGTTATATAATCTTCTTTTGGTCTATCTTATAAGCATTTATCTTTCTCAAGAAATATTTGTAACCATGGTAGTTAACAGGTCAGGATTTAGAGAATGTGACCCATAGGTGTCTAAGTTTGAATCTTACTAATGAAATAACTACCAAGAGTATCCCAGCCCCACTGAGACTGAGGCTTTTCATATGACCTTGAACTGGCCAAGACTGTTTCAGAAACTGCCTCCTTGTTATACAGTATCATGGGCAATAGATGGGCAAATCTCATAATTTTCAAATAATGTCTGTCAACATATGGAATACTGTGTGCATTTATGATTCCCATTCCTTAAGAAATAAAAAAGAGTTTGAAAAGAATAATAAATGTAGTATCTAAATAATAGAAGAAATATTGCCACTGCTTTATGAAGTAAAATTTAAAAGATTAGAATCATCTTTTCATTCTATAAAACAAAAGCTACCAAAAAACTCACACTGTGAAGAAAAACTTGAAATGTATAAAAGTGACTTTATTTACCAAAATTACTAAATAATGTGATGTTTATTTTACTTCCAAAACACTTGCTGAATCCACACATATTTCTTCATCTCCACGGAAGTCAGTCTAATTTAACATACTCATCTCATCTAGACTAAGCTTCTAATTAGTCCTCACACTCTATTCTTACTTTACCCATTCTTCCTTTAGCCCATATTCCATATAGATTTAAAATTAAACTTGGGTTCAGGTCAAGAAGGCAGACTAAGCATATATACATACAATATAACTATCCTGAGACATTAAAATTATTATAAGTAAATGTGCAAAGAACAAGATAATCCAACAACAAAGAAAATAAAAACAGAATTAAAGTCACCCATAAAAGAGAGATTTCAACTAATTCTAATGAAGCAGAGTTAAATAGACCTCACCTAAAATTCTGGTAGGTGGGCAGCCCACCTAGCAGATGCCCAAGAAAACTACAAATTCGAAGACTGAAAGACTAACAGAAATTAAGTGTAAGGAATGGAAACAAAAAAAAAGGTATTATTTGAAGGCTTAAACAGAAAAAAAATGCAGTGATCTCACTAGTCTCTCAGGCCCTGGAGAAAAATGAAAGTCAAAGTCAATTAAATCCTGCTAAAGAAATTGATGGTTATCTAAAACAACAACAACAACAACAAACCAAAACCAAAACCAAAACAAAACAATAACAAAAAACTGTTATAAACTGTAAGGAAAGCATTAAGGCAATTTTAGTGCTGCAGAGTATTCTGAATTCTTGCATTTAATGGTCTTACTAAAATAGCCTGTTTATTCCAGAGTGAGACAGTCTGTTGAAAATTCTATCCACAAATACATGAACTATAATTATCCTTCATACCACCTCACATTAAATATGAATGGATGAGCAGGAATTACTGGATATTTAAGGAAAGGCTGCTTCTTGGGAGAAAACGATTAAAACAAGCAAAAAAAAAAAAAAATCCAAAACACTGACTGGGGGAGGTCCACATATTTCAACAAATAAAGAAAAATTTGAGGAAAATTAATTAGTAAGCTCAGTGCTGTAAGAAATACATTTAGAAACAAGAAAAATTTCTTGAAAAATAAAAAACCAATTACCTGAATAAAAAGAAACTAACTGCATAAGTGTTAGAAAGTAAAGCTTAAGAAATCTCCTTAATATAAACATACTTATCTTTTATCTTGTCACTTATCACATTATATATATATATATATAATTTATATATCATATGTTATATTGTATGTGTATAAGACATATATATGAAAGGAAATGCTTTTGAGAAGTATCATCTGTCTAATAGGAATTCAAGAAAAAAATGAGAGTGAGAGAATAATAGAGGATAATTTACCAAAGATGAAGGGAGGCATTCATCATCAAAATATTCCATAAATTGTTAAGCAGGGTGAATACAAATAAGTGATCCACATTCTGCAATTCCATATAACCAATGATAAAAAGAAGACTCCTAAAAGATTCTAAAGAGGAAAAGAAAAACAAATTGCTCACAAATTAACCTTTCTAAGCCTGCAAACAGACCTCTCATCACCAAAGGTAGCTGTTAGAAGAAAAAAAAAAAAAATGCCCTAAAAAATCAGAGAGAAAATAACAGAAAACCTTTAGCGACCAGAGTAGCAATTAAAAGTGAGAAAAGAATAAAGACTTTTCAAACTGCAAAGACCCTAAGATTTTACCGCACACACACACTTTATTATTAAAGATGTACTTCAGTAAAATGAAGGACAATTAAAAAAAAAAAAAGGACCACTGAAGATATGATGTATAAAACTCAAAAGGAAAATTCCAGATGGTCATTTGTCTGCAGGCATATATCACAATTTTTTTCAGTGCCAGGTAAGATAACAGAAGAATTCAGAAGAAATCTTTAGGGAAAAGTTTTATCTACATCTATATGACTTAGATTAATATTATATGACTTGAGAAACTGAATGAACATAATATACCATAATAAATGCAAAACCAAAGCAAATACTTTTAGAGTGTTTACTATATATCAGACATTGTTGTAGGCATTTTATATATGTTAACCCATTATATCATCTCAATAATTCTATAAAGGATACACTGTTAATATCACTGTTTACAGATCACAAAAGTAAATTCATACAAGGATGTGATGAAGCTTTGGTTTCAAATCAGGCAGTCTGACGTCAGGAGAGTCAAAGGAAAATTCAAAAGAAGAAATAAAAACATGTCAAAAAATGGGCAGAAGAGATAAACAGACACTTCTCCAAAGAAGACCAACAAATGAAAGACACATGAAAAAATGTTCATCATCATTAGCCATCAGGGATATTCAAATCAAATCCACACTGAGAAACCACCTTACACCAGTTAGAATGGCCAAAATTAACAAGTCAGTAAATAACATATGTTGGAGAGGATGTGGCAAAAGGGGAAACCTCTTACACTGTTGGTGGGAATGCAAGTTGGTGCAGCCACATTGGAAAACAGTATGCAGATTCCTTAAGAAATTAAAAATAGAGCTTCCCTATGACCTGCAATAGCACTACTGTGTATTTACCCCAAAAATAAAAATGTAGTGAAAAGAAGGGCCATCTGCACCCCAATGTTTAGAGCAGGAATGGCCACAGTCACCAAACTGTGGAAAGAACCAAGATGCCCTTCAACGGATGAATGGATAAAAAAGATATGGTCCATATACACAACGGAGTATTATGCCTCCATCAGAAAGGATGAATACCCAACTTTTGTATCAACATGGACAGGACTAGACGAGATTATGCTGAGTGAAATAAGTCAAGCAGAGAGAGTCTATTATGATATGGCTTCACTTACTTGTGGAGTATAAGGAATATCATGGAGGACATTGAAGTGAGTTGGGGGAAATCAGAGTGGGAGAAAAACCATGAGAGACTGTGGACTCTAGGAAACAAATATGGTTTTGGAGGGAAGCAGAGTGGGGGGGTTGGGTGATCCTGGTGGTGGGTATTAAGCAGGACACATATGCCTGGAGCACTTTCTATGGGTGTGGTGCATAAACAATGAATTCTGGAACAATGAAAAGAAATTTAATTTAATTTAATTTAACTTAATTAAACTAACCGAAAAGAAAATAAGTTAAATTAAAAAAGAAAAACAAACACAAATTCTAAAAGACATAAAGAAAAGAGCACTTACATAGTATATTGCTTGACTCTGCATCAAACAATATCTGCATAGTCATGGTTTCTAAACATCATTAACCTTTACCTTTATAATTGCTTGGAGGTACATATCCCCATTCCTAAAATGGTCCATAGAAGAATAAGAATTTTCATTTGACTTCTTAGGTGTGAAAAATAAAAGACAAACATTCTTCTTTCCTCACCACTCTATAACTTAGCTGATCATGTTCCTGGGAGAGTAAGTTGCTTATGCCTACCCCAGCATTTTCCTCTTTCTATCTTTCCTTCTCCCTTTTCCTTTCAGAGAAGGTACATCTTGGTTGGTTCTCTCTTCCCAAGTGGTTTGCTTATATAAGCAGTCTCTGTCTCTTCAGGGAAGGTCTGTAGTTGTTCTGTTCAGTCTGTTCTGAATTAATTAGCTTTGGTCTCCTATTTTTCAGTTTTTATTAGCAGTAAAGCAAAGAAGACATTTAAGTCTTCTCCTTCTCTATCCACCCTCTCCTTCTTTCCCTCTCTCCCTCTCTCTAACAATTCCAAACTTAGAAGAGTAATACAAGACGGATTACAAGATGTAATACACGTAATATAGTACATAATTCCTCCTTATTTAGTATTATAAGAATCACCATCTTATGTCATAACATACAAGTACAAAGATGAAATTCAAATATAAAAAGGGAAGCATAAAGTACAATATAATAACAAATGAATTTTACCAGACATTTAAAGAGCTAATACCTATTCTCAAACTATTACAAAAAAACAGAAGAGGAAGGAAAGGTTCCAAATATATTCTATGAGGCCAGCATTACCCAGATACTGAAACCAGACAAAGACACCACAAAAAAAGTAAACTGCAGGACAATATCCCTGATGAACAAAGAGGCAAAAATCCTCAACAAAATATTACCAAACTACATACAACAATGCATTAAAAAGATCATTCATCACCATCAGATTGCATTCACTGCCAGGGTGCAAGGATGGATCAATATTCACAAATCACTGTCATGTACCACATCAACAAAAAAAAGATAAAAATCATATAGCCATCTCAATAGATGCATAAAAGGCATTTGACAAAATACAGCACCAATTCATGATAAAAACTCTCAACAAAATTGGGTTAGAGGGTACATACCTCAACATAATAAAGGCTAAATATAAAATCTACAGGTAACATCATCCTCAATGGTAAAAAACTGAGACCTTTCTCTCTAAGTCATGAATGAGACAAGGATGTCCACTCTTTTGCCATTTTTATTCAAAAGTGCTACCCACAGCAGTGGGACAAGATAAAGAAATAAGAGGCATCCATATTGGTAAAGAAGAAGCTAAACTGTTATGATTTGTAGACCACATGTTACTATACATAGAAAATCCTAAAGACTCCACAAAAAAACTACCAGAAGTAATAAATTCAGTAAAGTGACAGGATATGAAACTAATACCCAGAAACTGGTAGCATTTCTGTAGAGGAAGTCACAGATAGAGAAATTGAAAAAAATTTTCATTTATAATTGTACCAAAAAGAATACATAAAAATAAATTTAATTGAAGAGGTGAAAAACCTGTACTATGAAAACAATAAAACAATGGTGAAAGAAATTGAAGTTGACACACACAAATGGAAAGATATTCCATACCCAGGGATTGGAAGAATTATTATTATCAAAATGTCATTACCTAAAGCAATCTACAGATCCAATGAAATCCCTATCAAAATACCAACAGCATTTTTCACAGACCTAGAACAAATAATACTAAAATTTATATGGAACCAGAAAATACCCCAAGTAGCCAAAGCAATCCTGAGAAAGAACAAAGCTCTAGGTATCAAAATCCCAGACTTCAAAATATACTACAAAGCTGGGGATGTCTGGTTGGCTCAGTCAGTTAAGCATCTAACTCTTGATATCAGCTCAGGTCTTTTTTTTTTTTTAAGTTTTTTTATTTATTTGTTTGACAGATAGAGATCACAGGTAGGCAGAGAGAGAGAGAGGAGGAAGAAGCAGGCTCCCCGCTGAGCAGAGAGCCCAATGTGGGGCTCGATGTGGGGCTCGATCCCAGGACCCTGGGACCACGACCCAAGCCAAAGGCAAAGGACCCAACCCACTGAGCCACCCAGGCGCCCCTCAGCTCAGGTCTTGATCTCAGGGTCATGAGTTCAACCCCAGCTTTGGGTTCTGCACTAGGCATGAAGTCTACTTTAAAAAAAAAAAATACTACAAAGCTGTAGTAATCAAAACATTATGGTACTGGCACAAAAATGCACATATAGATCAATAGAACATCACAGAGCGTCGAGAAATAAACCAACAATTATATGGTCAGTTACTCTATGACAAAGGATGCAAGAATATAAAATGGAGAGAAGATGATCTTTTCAATAAATGATGCTGAGGAAATTGGACAGCTGCATGTAAAAGAATAAAACTAGACTACTTTCTAATACCATGCATGAAGATAGACTTATAATTGATTAAAGACCTAAATGTGAGAGCTGAAATCATAAAAGTCCTGGAGGAAAGCACAGGCAATAATTCCTTGGACAGTGGCCACAATAACATTTTTCTAGATATATCTCCTAAGGCAAGGCAAACAAAAGCAAAAATAAACTATTGAGACTATATAAAAATAAAAATCTTTGCAAAAGAGCAACAACAAAAAGTACAACCTACTGAATGGGAGAAGACATTTGCAAAGGAAGTATCCAATAAGGCGTTAATATCCAGAATATATAATGTATGTAACTGCATACAAAAAAAAAAAAAAGAAAGAACAATCCAATATGAACAATGGACAAAAAACCTGAATAGACATTTTTCAAATGAAGACATATAGATGGGCAACACACACATGAAAAGAAGCTCAACAGCACAAAGCACAATATCACCTCACACCTGTTAGAATAGCTAAGATCAAGCAGACAAGAAACAACAAGTTGTTGGCAAGGATGTGGAGGAAAAGGAACCCTAGTGTACTCTTGGTAGGAATGTAAACTAATAATAACCACAGTGGGAAACAGTACAGAGGCTTCTCAAAGAGTTAAAAAAGAAATATCATATGATTCAATAATTCCACTATTATAATTTAGCCAAGGAAAGCACTAACTTAAAAAGATATATGCACACCTGGGGTGCCTAAGTGGTTCAGTTGGTTAAGCATCTGACCCTTGATTTCAGCTCAGATCTTGATCTCAGAGTCATGAGTTCAAGCCCCAAAGTGGGCTCCACACTGGGTATGGAATCTACTCCAAAATCAAAACAAAACTATGTTTACTGCAGCATCATTTACAGTAGCCAAGACACAGAAGAACCTCAAGTGTCCAAAGTAGAAGAATGGATAAGGAAAATGTGGTACAACTATTAAAAAAAAAAAAAAAAAAAAAGATGAGATTGTGCCACTTAAGACAACATGGATGGACCTAGAAGGTATTATATTAAGTGAATTGTCAGACTGAGAAAGACAAATACCCTAAGATTCCACTCACAAATGGAATCTTAAAAAAAATGAATAAACAAACAAAAAGCAGAATCAGAACTATAACTAGAGAGAACTTTACTTTCACACAGAAAACCGCAGGGAAAAGATACCAACACCTCAAAACTAAACAGTTACAGTTACCTTTCTTAGCTACACCTCCTAATAATTACCCCTATGCTGTTGCCAACATAGTACTTTTTAGTAGATCTATCTTTTTTTTATTTCTTTTTCTTCTTAAGATTTTATTTATTTATTTGACAGAGATCACAAGCAGGCAGAGAGGCAGGCAGACAGAGAGAGAGAGGAGAAAGCAGGCTCCCTGCTGAGCAGAGAGCCCAATGCGGGACTCAATCCAAGGACACTGAGATCATGACCTGAGCCGAAGGCAGAGGCTTAACCCATTGAGCTACCCAGGTGCCCCTGTCTTTTTTATATCTTGAAAAAACACTCCCAGCTCTATCTTTCAGTGAAACTCCATTTTAGTTCTCCTCCCTCTAACACCTTGAAATTCTAATTTACCAGTCCTCCTTTCTCTTGTTGACCAATAAATGTTGAAATACCTCAAGGTTTCTTTTCTAGGACCTCTACATTGTTAATCATCCACTCACTCCCACTATGATCTCATTCATATCCTAGACTTAACAAGAAGTCCGTCCACATAAAAGTACTCAAAAATTCTAAACCAATACACGGAACTGTACTATTTGCCTACTAACATGTTACCTCCAGGCTACCATTTTCTTTCACCTAGATTTTTTATTATATTGATTACTCTGAATTGCTACTGGCTTCCTCTACAATGTATTTTCCACAAAGCCTCTAAAGGGCCACTTCAATCCAAATCTGTCCATGTCTTTCCTGTTCTTAAAAATCTGTGGCTTCTCTCTGTCTAAATTAAAGTCCAAAATCCCAGAACAATTTATAAAGTCGTCCACATCCAGTTTCTGGTATTATATCCAGTCTTATGCTTTGCCACCATTCTTTGGGTTCTCTCCCAGTCATCTTAGATTTCTTTCAGTTTATCAAACTAACTCCCAATCTTTCAAACATCATGTGGTAGATGCTACGAGTTATTGCTCAGATCCCATTCCAGAAATAAAGGTTTTATTAGTTCAGCTTCTGGAATGGTCACCAGCAGATGCATATCAACTACCAGTCCTCTTTAGGGACTGCATCAAATGAAAAGAACTGCCTCACTCGAAGCCTCCTCCTTTTGAGGCAGGATGGGGAGAGAAGCCTATATCCAATTACTCATTTACAAGGAGGTACAGGATTTTCTTTTTCAGGCACAACTCAGACAACTCTGAAGAATCTTTATACTTCAGAGCCCCTAGTAGGATTGAACAAGGCTTTGTTGAGACTGCATCATAGCTTGACTTCTCTCCTTATGCTCATTCCAGTTTTTGTCTCTTCCCTTTCCACAGGTATTAATGCCAAGAGCACTTCCTAATAACCTACTACAAGCAGAATCCATTTCTCAGGTATGAAACCTGTGACATATGGTGTCACCCCTATTGAGAACATCATATTTTACTTTATTTTCCTCAATGACTTCTCACTGTGTCACTTTTCCAGGGAGGCATTCCCTGAGTCGTAGGACAAGGATAAAATTACCTTATCTTGTGGCTTTCTACCACTGTTCTCCACTCATAAAAGCCACCATATATTGAATTACTTTAATTCCGCTTTCTCACCTGGATTTAACCTCCAGCTCACTCCACCTACCATGCTGGACTTCCCCCATTTTATTTTGTGGTTCATGCTGCCACCTGATTTTGGTCATTTCCTGTAACAATTCTTCCCACTTCATGCCATTTAGGTAACCTTCACTCAACCTTCATGTCTTTGCTTAAAAAGTATCATCATGCCAGAGCTTCCTCTATTCCAATTATAAACATTCACTTATTCTTAAATATTAAGGACATGCTTTTATTCTCTATGTATCTAAGAATGCAGAAACTATATATGCTCTTCCTCCCACTCTATCCTGAAGTCTTAATAGTGTTTTACATCTGAAGATGCTGAACAACTGACTGACTGGAGTTTCTTCCATGCCATTGGCATATATATTGCTTTATTGGGGAATACACACTTCTCAGAGTAAGTGATCCTTTTCAGAATCCTCTCCCTCCCTTCTTCCAAACCATTTATACTCAGGGATATAAAATTCCTAAACTGATAAAAAATGGATGTGAAGGAGGGATGAAGTTTGAGGACAGAGGAAACTACTTACTGACACTTCTCAGAGAGTTCACTTGTCCAAAGCTCTCATTTAATTGACACAAGGAGTTGCTGGGAATGGCCAGCAATCCCTGTATGGAAGGATGAAAAGTTACTCCAGACTTTGCTGTGAAAGAGAGGAGAAGGTAAAGGGGTCAAAGCTCAGAGAGGAAGACCCTTTTTCTTCTTTGCTCCCACTTTTATTGGTCCTTCAGGATAATCACAAATCCTTATCACTGTTTCTCAAGTACCTCATGTGTGACAATGGGTCTTACTGAAACTGGGAAGATCTGTTTAGTGGAAAGATACCATATGCTAATCTGTGTGTTCTACGCCATCTGCTAAATATAGCCTAAGGGACAATGCATACATCTCACAGGGCAGCTGTTAGGGCTAAGAAAGCTTAGGGAAGGTAACTCCTGTGGCATTCCAAGGGCAGAGTGGTCATGCAGGCCTCAGCATTCCAAAGACCCGAGCCCTCTTTGAAACCTTCCCTCCCCGCCAGTGGCCTCTATGTTACATTCTAGCAAGCCAGGTATTACGGCTGAGTTCATGCTCTACATTAACCCGAATAGGGAGTGAGCCTCTCATTATGGAGATATAAAAGGGATTGGACAGAAGCATTTCCTGCCATTTTTCAAGTAATCACTACCTTATACGGTAAAGCTAACTGTATGACAGTTATTTTTTACCTTAGTTGAACTTAGCTGGATGAAAATAAATGTCACATTTCTAATTTATTATACTTGATATTAATATAATGCTTCATTTAATAGTGTGTGGAGTTTGGAAGCTCATCAATTAGTGAGAAACTGAGAGCAGTCCAAACTTCCTACAATTCCCAGAATTTGGTAGTATAATTTGGGATTTTACAACTAGTATAATAACTTCTATTTGTTTAAATTAAATATACCTTCCTTTGAAAAATACCTTTAGTTCTGTTTTTCAAACACATTTAATCACATTTATAAATGTATGCACTGAGGATATCTGGATATAGAATGCTTGATTCAATATTTTTTAACCTAACACTATATACCTGTTGCTAAATTATATACATTTAATTAATATTTGAGATAGGCTGTGTTATTTTTTGAATTTACTTACTGTGACTTGACTGAAAGATAATTATATGATTCTGCTCCATTAATGTGAGGTTTAACCATGTGGCCTACCATGGCCAGTGAAATGTTATGGAAACTTTGAAGATTCAACTAGTGAGTTGTGCTTCAAGCCTGGATTGTAGATTTAAGGGTAATTTATATTCATATTTGTATATATAAATATATAGAAAAAGAACGTGTATATATATACATATGTACAATCTATACATATATATTATATATGCATAGACATGCTCACTTTCAAATGTCATGGAACAAAATGTACTAGAACAAAAACAACATCAATAGAGCCTGTTACTCTTTGTAAGTGTCTCACTCTTTTTTGTCAGATTCCCTAAGCTTGTGATCTTCTTTTTTTTTTTTTCTTTTTAAGATTTTATTTATTTAGAGAGAGGGGGAACAGGCACATGATCTTCTTTTTAAGTACAGAACTATTCCATACATAGACTTAGACAAGCTCTGCACTGGACAGGTTTTTACAGAATAGAGCAGGACCATCCTACATGGGATACAGTGTTCTGGGCGACATCTTTCTCAGTTAAGCTATTCAACTATAGCAAGAATGACATTCAGTGAAGAGCATTCTCTAGTCCTTATGCCAGTCCCTTGCCAATCACCTGGTTGGCTATTACTGTCTTTTTCCAGATTATGTTTTAGAAAATCCAAGGAGAGAGAGACTGCAATCATTGGAATGACTACTCCCAGGATCATTCTTTCAGTTTGCCCAGAATGTTCAAAGTACATTAAAATATCACTGGCAGGGTCATTTTTATTTTTGATAACTCTGTGTACCTGAAATTTCTTTTTTAAGATTTTATTCACTTATTTGAGAGAGCGTGCGCAAGTGAGAGAGATAGCAGGCACAAGGCGGAGGGTCAGAGGAAGAGAGAGAAGCAGACTCCCCACTGAGCAGGGATTTTTTTTTTCCCTCTCCCCCCATATAGGCCATATTGGGCCTTGATCCTGGACTCTAGGATCATGACCTGTAGCTGAAGACAGACAACCAACTAACAGAGCCATCCAGGTACTCCCGGGCAGCTAAAGTTTTGATAATAATTTTTGGTTAAAGAAAAGATCAAAGCAACATCAAATTCTACTTTCTAGGGCAGTATTGGATATCCCTCAGTAGGATAAATCTAATATTAGGTAGATGTGTTCTTATAATTATTGAGCCATTACCCAATCAGAATTTTCTTAATGGTTGTATTTCTTCTCCTTGAATCTTTCTCCTTCACTTGAGACAGTGTCTTGTGCCTCCAAATCCTGTCATCCCTTTCTAAGAGAGCTATTTACCTCTTTGCCTTTTTACCAGAAGTTAAATTCTAGTCTCAAATCTTTACTTCCCCTACTCATTAAAGCTCCTCTAATAAAGAAAAGAAATATTTTTGCAGGTTTTCTACAACAAGCTAATACCAAATACTGCAGGAAAGCTGAATTAAAATTTTTCCTTTAAATAATCAAATACTTAGTCAGGGCCCCTGAAAGCCCTAGACTCTACAGTCAGAAGTGACCCCATATAAAAATGTACTCTCTTCATCCAGAGAAAGCCCAAGAAGTCCTTAGTTCATTCTTTTTTCTTTAATTACATACAGATAAGAAAATTTGCCAAAGTTATATAATCTTCAATAATAATAATAGCTACCAGTCTTCAGTATATATACCATGTGACCATGCACTTAAAAATAGTTATCAACCCTTCTCACACTTTTCCATCCCTTACAGATGAGGAAACTTCTGTTCTGTATGGTTTAGGCAAAGTCTCTAAAACACTGTATGGTAGACATGATATTTTAAACTCGATCTTTCTGAGTAGAAAAAAAAAACCTGAGAAACAAAACAATGGGTGACATTCTTGGTTCTGTTACTATCTATCTTTGTGATCACTGGCAATTCTCCTAACAATTCAGCTTCAGTTTAATCATCTAGAAAATGCAGGGATTAAAATAATCTCTGAAGTCTATTTCAGTTTCAAAAATCTATGATTTTTCAGGAGCACCTGTTGCAAGTATCACTGTAAAATGTGAAGTTTACTTATTGCTTTATATTTTTTAATTATACTCATTGCTTATCAATACTTAATTACATATACTAATTTAATCAGCTCATAATATTAAGGGAAACTCACTAACACATATCTGACATCACTCTTCCTCAAACTACATTATTATGGTATTCGGACTCCAATCTTCTCAAAATTTGCTGCTCTATGAAATCGTACTTAGGATGAAATTATACTTGGGAATTTCTTGGAGACTTAATTTTAAAGACTAACCTTCAAAATCCTTTCAAAACTTTTAACATAAACATATGATTTCAAACTTTTGAGAACATTCTCCAGAGTGATACAAAGGGTTAAAATGATGAAACATTCAGACTCTGGTTCTTCCTAGGGGCAGCTGAAGGAAACAAAGGGTCAAGTGTTCCAGGCCTAAAAGCCACACTTAGGATGTTAGACCACAAACAAGATTATTTAATGTGATGAAGTCATGAAAGTGCCATTTTTGTAGAAGGGGAGATGATACCCAAACCAAGCATAAAGTATACTAAATGCACATAATAATTCATATATATGTTTCATGAATAGAAATAAATATATCTCCTTTCCGTCTATTTTGTTAAGCCAATTAACCAATTTCAAATAATTTCCTCCTATCCTGCTACTGATTGTCAGTAGATCTAAAAGATTGGTATATACACTATTATACTGAAGAATGTGATGGAATGGGACGTTCTTAATTATTTCCAAGTAAGTGATTGCAGTGATAGCATCTAAAAATTGTGTAATTGAAATACTAGCTGTATATTGCTTCAAGCAGCAGGCATACTCTGAAATGAATGAAATAAAAATCCTTTTAAAACAGAAAAGTATATTTCCAGATCTCTTTCCTTCTAGTCATCTCACATGATTATGATTATTATAATTTAGCAATTACAGGACTTTTAAAATAGATTATGCTTAAGCTAAGAACTATTATTACCACTATATTCTGAATTAAGAATTAAGCACAAAGATTTCATCAGTGAGACCTCTCAGCCACTCTATGTTCTGTTAATCTGAACACTAGAAGATGAAAAGGTCAGGCCCAACAACTATACATACTGAATAGCTGTTTAACACAGCAAGAGACACTATTATAGGCTGGAAACCAAGATTGCAGCCAGAAAATGCTGAGCCACTGGCAGCTGTAGAAGTGAACCTTTCCAGATTTAATTAAAACTATACATGAAGATACTAGGGACAGTAAATCAGACACCATGACAACTACCACAGGCTTTTTGTACTTGGATGACAAAGGAAAGCTATCACTCAGAAAAAGATATTAAATTCAGAAGATAATGCTGCAGAGCAAGTTTTACCTAATAAAAACTGAATGCCTTTTTGCCATTTGCTGAGTGCCTTTTGTCAGGATGGAAATAGATGATAGTTCAAGTGCATTTATATGTTCAAGTTCATATTTTCTGAATATTTTTATATCATTTAATAGTGTATGTATATATTCTGAAGCATTTAATAATAATGAAATTTTAATGCATATCTAACAACTTCTTTCTCTAGGCCTTTCAATGAGAAAGTCTTCAAGTTACTATTTATAATATTCACGGAAGTACAATTTAAAAGACTATTTCTAAATAACCACAAAAGTCTCTGTGGTTACAATTAGTTTTCAGTTTGAAAGTGCAGTAAAGTGCAATTCCCCTTAATAATATATATATTCAGAACTATAAGTGATAGTAAAAACAGTTTTTAAATTCATTCCCCTGATGAGTTATTCTGTTCCTATTGTTCCTATAATTTTAATATATTTAAATTATAAGTGATAGAGGGAAAAAGCAAACAATTAAAATAAAATCGGTATCCTCTTAATCCCACTTTTGTTATTTTAACTGAATTAAAATAGAAAATGAAAACAACTCATTTCAGAGAACATTCAAATGATCAAGATTATATTGACTTTAGTATTATTGGCTAAAAGAAAAACCATTCAATGTTTTACAGTTAAGTAGTATTATGAACAAAGTAATTATTAGAATTAATCTTAACACATAAAAACAAAGAAGAAGAAATTGTGCAAATTTATGCATATACAAACAAATTATTTTCTTTTTTTAAAATTATTTATTTGAGAGAGAGAGAAAGAGAGCATGGGGAGAGAGGGAAAGGAAAAGGGACAAACAGACGCCCTGCTGGGCAGGGAGCCAGAGTGGGGCTCATTCCATGAACCTGAGACCATAACCTGAGCCAAAGTCAGAAACTTAACCAACTGAGCCACCCAGATGCCACACATTATTTCCTTTTAAACTAGCCATAATCTGTGACAAAAACATATCAACTACTATTCTGTAATACAAGAAGTGAGGAATGTGAATAAAAATGAATGTAAGAACTCTACAGTGTTCACTGATTTAGATACTCTTTTGTCTTTTTTCCATTTTACAATAGGAACCACAATGTCATCTCACAAAATACTTTAGAGAAATAGTAACTATCTTGTAACATAAATAATGACAGGCCATTGTACCAATAAATAATATGGGTGTTTTAAATTATTTGGGCTGACATAAGAAAATACCACAAATTAGGCGGCTTAAACAATAGAAATCTAATGTCTTACAGTTCTGGAGGTTAAAAGTTTGAAACAAGTTTTGACAGAGTTGGCCCTTCTGAGAGCCACAAGGGAAGGATCTGTTCCAGGCCATTCTCATAGGCTTGTAGATGGACATTTTCATGTTCACACACTATGTCCTGTGTTCGTGTGTCTTTCTTCAAATTTCCCCTTTCTATAAAGACTCTAGTCATATCAGAACAAGACCCACCCTAAGGATTTAATTCTAACCTGAATACCTCTAGAAAGACCCTATTTCCAAACAAGACTACATTCTGAGATATTGAGAATTAGGACCTTCAACATATAAATTCTGGGGGGACACAATCCAATCCATAATAAACAGCTTTGAGATCTTAACTGGAAAGCTGGTATTTTTTTAAGAAAATTGTTGATTATGTCCACATTACTCTTATTCTGGCTTAAAAACATGACAAAACAGTAAATAGAATTTATATAGTTCTACTGATGCACTATTACTTTAGTATACAGAATACCTTTTTTTATATCTGATTTAGAATATTATGTAATGAATTCTTATATTTTATGTTTTGTAACTGGTTTCCCCCCCCCCCCCGCTCAATATACCTCAGTATTAGGCATGTGCTCTCAAACACCAGGAAATGTTTAATATTCAAAATGTAAATAACATCAATCATGAAAAATAAATGGCTTACTATCTCAGGGAATTTTAGAAATATTTACAAACTAAAATCTTTTTATATAACCAGGAAACTTACCCTTTACACACATCCCCCACAGAAAAACTACAAAGTCATCAACCATATATTTACTTTAAAAAAATCAACACATAATAACACAAACTTTTTTCAGAACTTTGATAAAATAGTTGAGTAGAGCAGAATGGTATAAGGTTATTTACTTGCTATTAAACAACTTCTGAATTCATGTGAATGCTATCTTTTGTTTTTAAAACATTTCTATTTATCTAGCACTTGTGCTTCATATTGACAGGAATATCAGTATTTAAAGCAACACTTGAAAATAATATAGTATAGTGATATGATATCAAGGTCTGTAAGTACACATATGTTCAACTCCTAACTCCATCACCTAATTCCTGGATGACCTGGAGCAGTCACTTAGTTTCTATGAGCTTCAGTTTCATGTTGTATGAATTTAAGTAATGACCTATTTAAAGTAAAAATTCAATGTGTCAACTGTTTTACTCTTGAAATAAAGCTTGATTTTATTTTTAGTCTTGTTAGTCTATAATTTTGTTTCTCCTTTCAACTTTACAAAGAACACACACAATTATAGCATGGCTATATGAAGTAAAACTCCTACAGAAATATAATTTTTGAAATGGCCTGGAGAACGTATTTTCTGACAATAACAAAAAATAACAGAAAATGATAAAAATTAGATGGCCATAGGGAAAGTTTCTTCTCCTAATTTCTTTAAAAGAAAGCAGTTATTAGGAAGAAAAGGATCCCATGTATTAAAGCTGAAGTGTCAAGAATATGTGGCATGAAACAAGGTCAAGTTTTCTCTTAAAGAAAAAATATAGGCAATAAATTTTGTGGTTTTGGAAAAGATAAGAACCTCGCCAGAAAGAGGTTGTGTACCCCACATGTAAGTATCACTTGTTTTATTTTAAGCTCATCTATTGTACCTGATATAAATGTCAAAAACAAGGCATGAATGCAAAGAATTTAAAAGCTCTTTAACATAAGAACAGAGCTGGATAGGATTAGAGAGCTGGATCAAGCTTTCAATGCTCCATGACAGTTTATGATAGAAATGATATTTAAATATAGAATTTAGAGGGCTTATCTCAGAATAGAGAGTTAAAATCAGCTAGTCAGCAACTTAAAATTAAAATTAGTAGTAAGTAATTCTAACAGGATGACAAATGATGTTTCTATCTTGAATTAGAGGGAAATCAATTCAAAGCAAATTCAAAACAAATTCATCTCAATTCCCTTAGACAAAGGATGAGAAAGCAGCTAAATGTTTTTTATTGTGATTGTGCCTCCCTCTTAATTCTCAAATCATGACACTAGCATACTCTGAATAATGAAAATGCAGTCTCCCTGTTACTGTCAAAGTTGCTATTTTCATTTCTCTAGCATTTGTCAGTTTGTTGATGAAAGCACTCAGATTTTTGTGTTCATATATAATAGACACAAATATGATGGGCAGACTTTTCACATGTAGATTCATAGAATGAACTTCCTTTTTTTAAAAAAATTAAGGAAATGCCTCAGTCTTGCTAATGAGTACTTAAGCCAATAAGGATTCTTGATTATATGCCAAATGCTTCAGCAAAAAGCCTATGGTCAAGATGAAAGGCAAACTGGTTACATAGAAGTTAAGATGTAGGAGTTCAATAAATGTTTTTAAATGTATAAATTACTGAGTGTATACAGTATTTACTGGATTGCAATATGTTATCTTATTGATTGCCATGTTAATTTGAGCAAACATATTATCTTAGATGATTTGCATTAACAATCTGTCACATAATATTTCAATTTATTTCATGACTTATGGGCTGTTAGTTAACTATTTCAATCTAAGAACTACAGTTTTAATAAATGTGGAAGCTAGTATTGATGGCTGACTTTCCTCATTCTCATTTTCTTCAGTATTTCTTTATGGTGACTATTAGATTAAAACTGACCAGTTGACAGATCATATTGCCTAATGTAGATTTTGTGTGGGCACTCAAATCTGTCCTAATAATCTATGAAAAGACATCCCGTTTCATACCTGTGGAGAGTTAACCTGACACTTCTGGACAGTTAGTGCTCCTTAGCTTTCTAAAAGGATAGATTATAGTCAACTTCCCTCTCACCTGGCTACCATCACTGACATTGTCTAGACCTCACCCTTCCTTCTCTCACAATTTGTGACTAAGCTTTTTGTCGGTCAGCATACACACATCAACTTCATTTGAGGATATAAACTGTGAGGGGTGAACTCTTTATTAAAAGAGCAAACATTATCTATCAGTATTAATAAGAAACTGAATGTGAGTTCTGTACAGAAAAAAAAAAAATGCAGTGCCTTGTCCATTTTGGCTGGTAACACTTATTCTAAAGGACAGAAGAGTCAGTAATCTAAAAAAAAATTCAAACTCATAATCCTTAAGAAAAGGTTTCCAGCAACTCTCATTCTACCTATTTATCACTTGATTTTGATCCTACAGAGTCTTCCCTTACTTCTTCTTTCTGAAGGAAAGCTTCTTAGAAGGAAATTCAATCTGACACCCCATATGCACAATCACTAATTGCCCTCACAGTATTCTCTCATTTCACACAATCCTAAGCGGCTCCAGTGGAGGTCTCTGTAACCAGCCTCCACCAAAAGGAGGCACATGGTGATGAACTCCATAAATTCTTTTTAACTTTCATGAGAATGGGACCCAAATCACAGTAACTCTTATTGCTATAATGAGTATTTTAAGCTACTCTTAAAATACCTTTGAAGTACTTATGCTTCCTTTCCCCCATTATACCCTTTGATGGGTACAAAAGTAAAGAATACAGGACTCTGAAATTATCATTCACTCCTCACTCACTCCTATGTTAATATTTTAGTAAATCCACTTTGGTGCAAAGTGCAAAGTCTCCAAACTGTAAAATTCTTTCAGATGGACATAGAGATAGACTTAAATCAAAAACAGAGTGTGGGCACCTGGGTGGCTCAGTGGATTAAGCCGCTGCCTTTGGCTCAGGTCATGATCTCAGGGTCCTGGGATAGAGTCCCGCATCGGGCTCTCTGCTCAGCGGGGAGCCTGCTTCCTCCTCTCTCTCTCTCTGCCTGCCTCTCTGCCTACTTGTAATCTCTCTCTGTCAAATAAATAAATAAATATTAAAAAAAAAAAAACAGAGTGTGTACTATATAAAAGTTAATAGTAATCAGACTGAATTGCAGAAAACACTTTTTCATGATTATAGATTTAAATTATGTTCGTTGAAGAAAATATGTATTCCTTTTATGTTCTATGTATGGACATATATAAAATATATATTTCTTGATATTGTATTATATAGAAGGATTTGCATCCTTCATTTTCACTTGATATTATACTGCAAGTGCTTTTTGGATGTTAATTACAACTTCCATAAAATTTTCCTTAATAACAATGCATCTTGAAGGCTATGGATTCTTATAGCTGATTAATGGCAATGGCTATGTAGTTGTCTGGTGGCAAACCTAGAAGCTCTTCTCTTGGAACTAAAAATGGCTTTCAGGAACTCTCTGTAGTTTATTACAGCAACAGAAAGTTGAGAGATTTGTTTCCCTATGGTGTCTCTAGCCAGGTGAAGCAATACCTGATTCCCTTTGTTTGACTTCCCAGTGCCACCACTAACTGCATCATCTCTGGACAACTGTTCCTGTGCTATGCATTTCTTTTAAATCCTCTAAGAGCGTACCCAGGAAACCTTCTGCATAATGATATGAAGCTATATATTCTTATTTACTTTCTCAGTTTCTTTTGACTTCTTTAAATTTAAACACTGGCTCAATGACATTATTTTAGTTCATGGTATAATTTCTTATCCCTCTAAGTGTGTGTCTTCCCAAGTCTTTCTTTATAGAGTCAACAATCTTGTGGAGATCTCTAGATTGAGATTTGGCAATAACCCCCCATTTATCTATCCCTGAACTCTCTATTTCTCATCTTCCTGATAAAGTACCACGTACAAATGAAATTCTGAATACATCCATGATTTTCTCACAGTTCCCCAAACAGATAAGTAAACTAATGTCTATGAATTGCCCCACTTTACAACTAGCTTATCTTGCAAAAAAATGGTACCCTAGAGGGGTCAGCACTTTTATGACAATTACATATGTTCTCTGAGTGGCACTGCCATGGGTCTGTAAGTGATCTTGCACTGAAAAATGTAAGGATTTACAAGCACTCTGCTCTGAACATTTGAGAGAACAAGCAAATTGAATGAGTAAGTAGATACAAAGAAGAGGCATAAATACACATCAAATTTTGCACAGTACTGGTGAAAGCTGCCAAGCATTTGTGATACATTTTAATTAGGTGTAGAAAAATGGACATATGAAAAAGCCTAAGCTCGGCAAGAGCAGGGATATTTGTCTATTTCACTGATGTGTTCTGAACACCTAGAAAAATACCTGGGACACTAAAGGAATACGAAATAAATATTTGTTAAATGAACAAATAGTGGTTTAAAGAATCTAGTTCACTAGAATCAAAGAACTGTGGCAGTTATTCTTTACAACCCCTCCTCTTATCAGCTGTCATTTTCTTGTCACTTTAAATACGATCTAACTCTGCTTAAAGGGGGACAGAAAAGTGCCACATTTCTGTATGGCCAAATAGGACCAGTAGTTATCCACAAACATCTATAGGATAATACTTATATCATCCAAGCATTAATTTTTTTCTACACCTAGTCTACCTTTACATGAAATATTTTTGAAAGGAAATATATAAATAAAGTATTGGAAAAACAAATTGTGTCAATTTTCTAAAAATTTCTAGCCTTAAGATATTGCCACATGGAATGAAAAATTCATTGACCCCTTCTAGATGTGCTGTTATTTCTAATAAGACTTTTATTGCATAGAAACATTCTCAGTAATTGCTGTCAAATTTCATATTAATACTAGGGAAATAATTTATTACATGCAAAGCACCCAAACTAGTAATGGTTTCATACCATTATTGTTAAATTATTACTCAAATGCATTAAATTCACTGTTTATAAATGTGATGAATCTTATACAATATTCCCATATGATAGTTGTCTATAAGAATCTTGGGAATAATCACTTTTCTAGTGACATAAGGAAAGCAAAAACTTTGGTTTAAATTATTTTACTATTAGTGCTCTTCATGAAGAAGAAAGGATCCATTCATTTATGACAGATTGGGTCAATTTCTTTTACTTATGGATAAGTTCCTTATATTTCTATTCAAATTGAAAATTATTAGAGTTTTAATAAATAAAATTGAATAATGTATCATTTTTGCATACCTAAATCAAGTGGCACATTGAAATATTTGCTGTCAACAACAATAAATAAAAATTACAACAAAACTTGTAAGTTTCCACTAAGAAAAACTAAACTGCTTAAAAAGAGATAAAAATGAACTAGGATTCATACCATGATTCTTCATAGCAGTGATTCTGGCTTTAACCTCACCATTTATAGATCCAATTACCAACATCTGCTCAATTTATCACTGTGTACCTTAGTTCAAATGTCTATAGTGAGAGAAACTGACTCAACCTAGATCAGGTGCTTGCCTTTGGTTCCATCAACTGTCAGCTAAGTTACAGTGGCACCTGGTATCAACATGCCTATCTCAGCTTAGAGAAAAAGGAGAGTGGAGGGTGCATATTATTTTAGAAAGAGGTGAAACAAAGTGGAGCATATCTAATATATCTAACCAAGGACAATCTGATGTGGCAGCTTGATTATAAAAGAAAGCATAGACTTTTGAATTACATAGGTCTGGAAATGCTTAATAACGTATTTCTAATGTCCCTGATCACTAATGTTGAATGATAAAAACATCTAACTACAGGCACTGCTGTGAAAAATTATACAACAAAGCACATGATGTGCCCAGCCCCATGTCTAAAACATAATAGTTAATTAATGATAGCCTATTTTCCATATATAAGTTAACCAGTTAATTTATGCCCAAAGAAAAATCATCGATTCTTCTATATAAAAAATTATTTATCTTAAAGAGGAAGAGCTAGAGCACGAGCAGAAGGGACAGAGGGAGAGGGAGAGAGAATCTCAAGTAGATTCCATGCTGATCGCAGAGCATGAGGTAGGGCTTGATCCCATGACCATGAGATTACCCATTACCTGAATGGAAACCAGGAATCAAGAGCTTAACTGACTGCGCCACCCAGGCACCCCTCTTGTAGAAATTATTTAAAAGATTAAGAACACCAGGTTTTGGGTAGAGAGGCTGTGTTCTTAGAGGGAAAATATACCAAAATCAAAACTTAACCATCATTGGTTGCTGATGTTACCCAAAATACTCTCAGTTGGCAAAAGAATTTTCATTACTGATCTAGAGATTTATGAGCTTCTGAACTAGGACAGATCAATAGGTGATAGATACAAGATGCAAAGGGAGATGATGAAGATTTGTATATATTTGGGTTTTTTTAAGACTCTAATTATTTATTTGACAGAGAGTGAGAGAGAGAACACAAGCAGGGGGAGTGGAAGAGGGAGAAGCAGGTTCCTTGCAGAGTGAGGAGCCTGATGCGGGGCTCAATCCCAGGACCCTGGGATCATGACCTGAGCTGAAGGCAGACGCCTAATGACTGAGCCACCCAGATGTCCCTATATATTTGTTCCATAGTTTTCAAAGCCTTCTCTAATCTTACCCACTCTCCTTAGCTGAATTGTTTTCTGAGAACCAATGTTTCCTCCACTCTTTGTTACCCTTAACACACAAAACTACATCCAACTTATATGTATGTGTTCTTGATATTCTCCAAATCCAGATTGAGCATTTTAATTATCCAAACTTTTACTCAGTCACCTCATTCAAACCGTTGAATAAAATTTTCTGCATACTAAAGCCTCTACTCACTTCACCTTCTTCTGAACTTCGGTATTCAATTACCATGTGATTTATTAACTGTGTTGTCTTCTTTCTCTAGTTACTTTTCATGCATTACTTTTGTCTTCTCAACTGTAAGATTAGGAAGACAACTATATACTGCATCTAACAAGTATACCACATTGCCCTTAATTTAATGTAAGGTACACCACAGATAAAGTATTCAATAAATTTCTAGTTATTATTTATTCCTCAATTTCTTTAATTTTTGAACAAAATTTAAACAACATATCAGGTGTTGCTGACAATAATAATGTATTATGTATGTACACAGTTCATCTTGCAATACAAAGTGGGTATCATGGTATCACTCTCGTAATAACTAGATAACCTAGAAATAATTATGTAATGTTGATTCCCAGTGTGTTCTAACTACTGAAATGAAGTTCTGGAAAAAAATCAACAAAATTTCCTCAATAGCCCAAAATAGTTCATAGAATTTTACATATTCTATCAAGCTAACCACGATGCTTAATTCATTTTACAAAGGACATACAAAGTATTCAGAGATAATGATTCAGAGCTCACCTAACTAAAAAAAATTTTTTCCTAATGAATATAAATAAGCATAATACCTTAATAAATAGAAACAAATCTGTTAAAGTTGTAACCAGAAGAAGTAACTTGTATAACAGCTCATTAGCCTGTAAGTCAGAATAATAATTGCAAGAATTTGAGAATACTGCATGCACAATAGTGTAGCATCACTTCAAATGAATTACACTACTTCCTCTTAAGAATTTGTAATAATGTTCAATAATAAATAATAACCTGTGGGGCAAGTGTAAATGCAGGTGGGATGTAGAGCAGTATTTTACCAGAAACCTAACTCCACAGGCTAAATTGATCTATGCTGATTGCTTTTGCCTGTACAATTTGCTTCTGCGGATAATAGCCTAAACTCCAACCCTACTCTCCCAACCTGCCAACCTCAATTGACTTCTCTGTTTACAGTACTTATTATTAGATACTAAAAAGAGAAACTCTGTATTCAACCAACACTTCAATCTATAGTACAAGCACCTTCCCAAAATAAAGCGATCTATGGAGAGAAAAACATTACCATTTCATGTGTTTAAACTCACTGTGATAACAGATAAGAGTTTAGTCTTGTAGCAGTTAAACATTTTGTAGTTCTATATATATTAGGTGGTACAATCAGTAAGGCTGAACATTCACCGTGTGTGTGTGTGCGCAAATGTGTGCCATATATATATATATATATATATAACTTAACTTCTAAAGCTGATTTCCCCCATTTCATCATTTAATCTTTTAAAGTTATCCTATTCATGACTGAAACTGGATACTGAACAACAGAGAAGAATACTCAACAGGAGAGAAAACTCACAATCTGGTGTCCTAACTAGTAATTTTTTTATTAAGGTATATTACAGTTCAACCTCCTTTCTCTTTTTAATATTTCCCCCATCTGTCTCTGTAAATCTCTTCATATATTTTAAATGAAGATAATATCTTATTATAATCACCGTAGGGTTTAACATATGGATTTTTATTTTGAAATCACCTGTTATATTTTGGGGTGCCTAGGTGGTTCAGTTGGTTAAACATCTGCCTTTGGCTCTCAAATCTGATCTCAGGGTCCTGGGGTGGATGGAGATGGTGCTGAGTTCCCTGCTTAGTGGGACGTCTGCTTGTCCCTCTCCCTCTACCCTCCCCCTGCGTGTGTTTTCTCTCTCAAATGAAAATCTTAAAAAAAAAAGTCACCAATTATATTTTGAATGCTGAATAAATGACAAGTACTTCAACAATGGAAATCTTCTATCTTCACTATTTATGAACAGGAAACTGCTTGCTGCTGTTAATAACCAACCCTAGCTTCAGTGGTTTAACAGAATAAGTATTATTTCCCAACACAGAGCAATCCAATATAGGCGTTCCTGATTGCAGCTGGGATGTGATATTTTAGTTACAAACTTACTCAGAGACTTGGGATGATGCAAAATTGTAGGATGCTCCATCCCTGCTACAGCATCCTTCAGTAACTTTTTGCACTTAGTTAAATTGAATCCAGTCTCTCAGTGTCTCTCATGAAGCTCTGTGTGATCTGGCTTTTGGTTACTTTTTTACTCCTATACTGTGATTTTCTTCATATTCTTTTCACATGCCCCGCTGACCTTTTTCCACCTCCTAATGGCCAATGCTCTCTCACGTACTTTCTGCAGATTTCTTCTTTGCTACTAGGTGACATGCTTAAAGGAATAAAATGTTTGAAGGCATGAATTGTGTCTTATATACTTCACTTTATCCCCAAGACATAGCACATGACTAGCCAACAAGAGCTATCAGCTTAAATCTCTAGGTTATAAATGAATGAAGAAAATTATTTTGTACTTTACCATGGCAACATACATCTCAGACTGATTAGGGTTGTAATAAAAATAGAAAACACCAAAGAAATAGAATAAAATACATAGAACTTTTCAACTTAATTCTAAATGAAAATGGAAAAGACATATCATTAATTTTAAAAAACACACAAAGGAAATGAAAAATAGAATGGTTTACATTAACATTTAATACTAAACGACCCTTTACAAAGTTAGACATAAAACAAAAAAGGAGAAGGATGAAATGCAGGAAAGGGAAAAAAAAAAAAAAAGGATTATATCCTAAAACATTATCATGGCCATTTTGAAAGGATTTCCCACAGCCAAGATCAAATGGACATTATTTCTTCCTATTTTATAATGCCATTAAGTCCTCGCTGGCAGCACATATACTATAGCACCATTAAAATAAACTATCATTTATCTGGGATTTTTTTGATATATCATGAGGAAATTATTAATTTTACTTTTGAGAAAATTAGCTTTCCAATACTATCTATTAACTAACCATACTTTCATTAATTTAAAATGTCAAATCTAATATATACCAAATACTTAGTACAAAGCATAATACTTTTAGTTATAAATTTTAATTATGTTCCAAAATGAAGAAATAGATCGATTTACTCATTATTCTCATATAGTATTCATCAGTAATTCTTTATGATATGTTTTTCTGTTAATGATTATAAGTCAACATAATTATACAGTTTGGCATACTGCAAATGCTTTGTTAATGCTGATAACAAATAAGATTATATTTTCTGCTCATCAAATTAAAACAAGGAGATTTTCTGAGAAAGGATTTTAGATGCGCTGTTTCATCTTTATGAGTATCACTGATGTTTTCTCTGTTTGGTTTATATTAATCTTTAATTTTAATAAGCACTGCAACTAATATGGAGGCCACAAGAAATGTTTTCTTCTTTCTTCTTTTCTGGGTACAGTTTTTATGCAGCCCTTGCTGGTAAATCATATTCTTATTTTAAATCTACCAAGTTTGTTCATTTCAATTCTTGGCCGCTGTGACAGCTGTTCCAAGACCCTAACAAGTGAATTCATTTAGATGCAGCTACTTCTGAGCAACTGAAGATGCCTGAGGTTACCAATGGTCTAAAATGTAACTCTTAACTCACTTGGGCTGGCCTGAAACTTTTACCATTAAGCTAAGCTTGAGGGCTTCTGGAAATCATAGATCAATTAAGTACTGTGCAATAATCCATTCAGGGAGGTAGCTTCCTAGGACCACTGGGGTTAAAGGTAATTTTGTAAGAATTCTTGATTTATGAGGCAGCACTCACTCATATACCTGTGCCACACTGAATATCATTTGTCTACTTCCAACATATCTCTTTGAAAAGCTGGAAGAACTGATTTAAAATGAGAACTACATGTATTTTCCAGTGATAACATGACTATATTCTCATTTTCTCATTAAATTCATTATAGTTTCAGGGGCAAAACCTTGTGGCCACATACAGGAAATTAAACTTCAGATTGTCAAAAGCTGAGAGAAAAAGAAAGCTTGGCACTCAATGTTTGGAAGATCTACTTTTATTTACAATAAAAGCAGACTATGATATCTTGAACTACAGTCATATACTAAAGTACTTACTGCTTAGTGTGGAACTGGAAACAGATCACTGATAAAGGAAAAAAATGTAGGAATTAAATTTAAAAACTCAATTAAAAGAGAGAAAAGGTAGAAAAAAGAAAATGAAAAAGGAAATAAATCAGTCTAAATTCATTGCTCAAAAGCTTAATATGTTTTCAGTTTTGTTGCAGGGAAATGATATTAGAATATTTGAGTCACTGAAGATCACTGCTCTGTTAAGAGTCATATAGAGGTGTGTATCTGGCAATATTTGGTCTCACATGTTAAGCACTTCATAATTTGGGGAGCACATTGCTTCCTTTGCCTTCTATTCTTGTAATTCTCCTGCAAATGATCTTTTTATTTTTTTAATGTCATTTCCCTCTATCCCATTCTTCTTCATTCTCAACACTGCCTTAATTGAGCCATATGTTATTTCGATTATGACATATTGCTGTGGCATCCTAAGCTGTCTTAGTACTTCGAATCTCATCCAGCCCTGGGCTCTTTTAAGCCAATCTGAACTTTTCTGGAACAACATCCATCCTCAGTAGCTCTTTCTACCTCTCATTTGCTCTAACCTTGATCACATTTCCACCTGGCTTCAAAACAACTGCTACCAAGAGCCCTACCCTGGGTGCATTTGAATTTGGCATCTCCATGTTAAATTCTCAATCATCAGATTTTTTTCAATAGACTTTACCTTCAATTGTTACTCTGATTCCTCAGGTCTCTTATTTCAGCATGAATCCATACTCTATGTCCAGTCCTATAAAACTGAGTCTCCAACTTCTCACTGAATTAGTTCAACATTTCAGTCAGGTTACCTCTAATACACACTCCACCTATGCACTATCACTAGATTTAGTCATTGTCTATTAACCCCCTGTCTATATAACATCTTCCTAACTAAAACATTTCCTACTAAAACATTCTCATTACACCTTCCCCCTCAAATCTACTTGTTATGGCATCTTATGTCAGTCAGGGTGCCCCCCCCCTAAAAAAACAAAAAACAAAAAACAAAAAAACAGAATAAAACCAGTATGAGATATATATTAAAGATTTATTGCAAGGAATTGTCTTACATGATAGTAGAGCTAGCTGGGTAAGTTGGAATTCTGAAATTGGTCATTATGAAGGGTAGGCTGGAATTCTTAGGCACAGGCATAAGCTGCTATCTGGAGGCAGAATTTCTTCATCCTCTGGGAAGCCATAGTTCTGCTCTTAAGCCTTTTCAGCTAATTGAATTAGGCCTGACCAAATTATCTAGGATGGTCTTAGTTACTGTTAACTCATTATAAACTTAAATCCATTTACAAAATGCCTTCAGAGCAACACCAAGATTAGTGTTTGCTCAAATAAATGGGGATTAGCTTAGTCAAAATGATACACATAAAACAGACCACCACATAGTCCAAACTAAATGAATTAATAAATAAATGAATGAAAATCCATTCACTTGCTAACCTACTTTTATAATTGCAGAGGGTAAGCCACTAAGACTAGGAGGACAACGGAATTTGGAGAAACTAAAAGTAGCCAACTCTACTGCAACACAAGAAATACCAGTTTCTTGTCCAGAAGAATTCATTTGCTATACCAAAATAACTAGCTCATGTAGAATTGGCCTACATATTATGCCTTGAGACTGTTACTCAGTATTAATCTCCATGATACACTCTCTTACCCTGTAGTCTAAATAAAAGACTTCCTTCAAAATTGAGCTAAGTTCACTTCCAGAGTGAAGCTTGCTTAGGTGGCAATTTGCTCCAGACTTCCATAGCAGGTAAGGTTTATGGTAATAATTTAGCAATTCCCATCTATGTCTTGTATTCCCTCAGCATACAATAATGGGCCCATCTTTCCCTAGATACATAATAGGTCAAAAATGATTAGGACCACCAAGGGTCCTCACCAAACAAAGAGAATGGCTTCACAAGCTCCTCTGTTTTTATTAAAAGACTATCCCAATGGCAAAGTGAGCAGAAATAAATGGAGAGATCAAGAAATTCTCTGCAGCCAAATGCAAGTGCCTCTTCGTGTACAGTGGAACCTGTTTTGACCACCTCTGCTCTACTTTTATCTTTTTCGGTTCCTTTATTCTTTCCTCCTTTCTCACTCCTATGACCGCTTCTCCAAGAAACCATACTAACAGCTCTCAGCGGACACAGTGTGTGCAGTTCTTACCCAGCATTCTTACCTCTGCTGCACTGCCTGACACTTCACCTTAGCATGACTCCTTACAGCAAGACCCAGCTAGGGTCCTGTCACCTCAGATTGCTTATGTGCTTCTCCAGAGACATGCTTAATTCCTGCTGATGTTGCTGAGAGTTATTTATAAGTGTGGGATTGAGGAATCATTCCCTAAAGGTATAACAAATGACACTTGTTTTTCAAAATGTTTTTTGTATGTTCTTTTAGTGATTTACTCAAACACTGCTCTCAATTTACTTAACATGAATTCTAGGATATTAAAGCAGAAAAACATCATTTGCATCTTTTATTATCCCTTCCATAACATGATGATCCTGGTGGTCTATCTCTTAAAATAGGCTTTAATTTACAACTAAGTTGTATTCCAAAATTAAATTCAGTCATTTGTCTAGAACTTGGAATGCCTTTTCCCATTGAAAGATTTTATTAAAAGTGTTAATTTACATGTTTATAAAAAATAAAAAATTATTTAAAAAAAATAAAATAAAATAAAATAAAATTGAAAAAAAAAAGTGTTAATTTCCTGAACTAGGCTAAAAATCTCAAGATAGACTTAATTCACTGAACTAGGCTCAGTATATTATCAATATTTTGTTTTGTTTTGTTTCCAGTAAACTCAATTGAAAATGTGGCCGTCATTTTTGGTACAAATTTCACTTTGGGACACTGGGAACTTCTCCTCCTATTAGGGAAGGCAGGATATTGATATCTACCAGATGTTTATATGAAGCATGGTCACAACCCATATATTTTCTGAATGAATAAATACATTAATGAATAAGCAGATATATTTTCTCCTATATTACCACTACAGAGGAAAAAGTTAATAATTGCCTCTTTTGGTATCAAGCAGCAAGATCCACAGGGAATTTTGGCTTACCTCCTCTTATTGAATATCTTCCTTTTGCTTAAATAAATTCACCAAAAAAAAAAAAAAAAAAGTAACCTTTCCTTGACATTGCATAGGTGAACTCACCCAAACTTCAGGCAATTAAAGATGAGGTGGTATGATGGAAGCTGTATGTATTTAAATAGTTAGTTCAAATGAAAACTAGCATTAAAGATTCTACCAGAAGAGCTGACCCTGTCTGTCCCTCCAAAAATCTCAGATCTCTTTCTGTTCCCTTTTTAGCAGACTTGAATAAAAAATGCAGAGCACTTAAAAATATACATTCAGCTGGAAAAAGAAGATACAGAAAACAAGGGAAAGTTCCCTTCCCTGGTGCAAAAGGGAAAGAAATGCCTGACTTTCACATATAAAGCCTTGAGACTAATTTCATTAAAGGCATATTCAATGATATCATTTAATAATTTTTTCCAGGATACTTATGAGTAATTTTAATATATACCTTTTAACCTACACCTCATGTTCCATTATACATAATTATTCTGCTTGCTTATTATACCTTTTAAATTACAATGATTAATCATACACATTGCATAATTAAATTGTGAAAAATGATTAATCATCATTGTATTATTGTTTAATTATATCACATATTTCATTTTAACTAGAAAATGCAGAGTGCTTTAACTCATGGGGTAACTAACCACATTGTTATATGGGTAATGAGCCTGGATTTTATTATACCTAAAGAAATTAAGGTCCTGGTTAAGTGACTTATCCAAGGTGAAACAAGAATGTTCCTTGTCCTTGGTCTGAATGAAGAAAGGTTTAGAATGCAGAACTTTTAGCCATTTTTCACAAAGCCAAACTAGGAAAAGCAAAATGTTTTTCTCTCCAATGAATAATATGATCACTCTTAAGGAATATGTGTTCTTTTTTCCCAGAACCATATAGTTCATATAGGGTTTCAGAGAACAGAGCCCATGAGATCTCAGTTAACCACCTAATGACAGTAAGTCTGGTTCAATACAGTTCTTGCAGTCCTAGCTTCTGACTCTACACACTTCCACAGCATCCTGGAATTGCTCCAAGATACCTTACTTCATAATGGTCTCTAGACACATACTGTCCCCAGACGGCAGTATAAGACACCTGTGATCCAGGATGCAAAAACACCATCTTTTCTATTATAATATCCATCCATTTAAAAAAATGAAGAGAGAAAAAGAAGTTGTAGCAATTATTTTAAATCACAAGGCAGCTCTTTTCTGTTCCCTAAAAAAGTAGTTAAATCTCCTCTTGAGTGAACTCCATCTATTTTAGTCAAATCCATTAACGGATCTTTCAGTTATTCTAAAAAATTAAAATTCAAGCCTCAACTAGGAAAAGACAGTAAACAAGTGAGTGAACAGCAACAAGTCAATGTCTCTTTCAAACTGTGATATAAAGTAATATTCATAATTCCTGAGAGAGAAAGTCTTATTCCTCAAGATTAGAATATAGTACTGCCTACCCCACAAGTTTAATTGTGGGGAAGGAGGGTAGAGCAGTTAATATGAAATATTTGGTTGAAGGAGTTTGCAAGAACTCTTCTGGTGATTGTGGGCAGAGCACCTTGATTAATTTTCCACCAAAACTGTACACAATGAGTGGAAAACACTCCTAAAGGTAGAATGGAGAGTTACAAGAAAAAGCAGATAGATGCTGAGCATGAAAAATGTAAAAAAAAAAAAAAAAAAAAAAAAGATGTCTACCACAGAATCTAATCAAATTACTAAGATTTTTAAAAATGCTTTAGCATCTAGAAAAAGTTATTTCAAAAATTTTATATTTATGTTTACATGTTTCAAAATTTACAAACTAGAAAGATACGGCTCAATTATTCATCACATAGAAAAATCCAGCATATATATATATATATATATATATATATATATATATATATATAAAGATTTTATTTATTTATTTGAAAGAGAGAGCAAGCAAGAGAGTGAGAAAGAAGCAGAGGGAGAGAGAGAGGCAGGCTCCCCACTGAGCAGAGAGACTCCCACATGGGACTCGATTCCAGGACCCTGGGATCATGACCTGAGATGAAGGCAGACACTTAACTGACTGAGCTACCCAGGTGCCCCCCAGTTAATATATTTTTACTTGAAGAGAAACTATAAAAACTAAGGATCATATATAGAATACACTAACTTGATTCTAACTATTTTCTGGTAAGAATTTCAAATAACAAATTACCTAAGGTAAATATTTTTTAAAATATGAAAAAATATTACACACAGTCTTCTTACATGTTCTCACAATTTGTCCCCTTTACTGTTCTGACTGTATATAACAGCCTCAAGAAATAATCCTTCTATTTGAGGTTTCTGGATCTAACATCTAACTACAGATACCATGGTTACAATGCCAAGTGTTAGGTATGAAATTGTAGGCTTTAAAATGCAGCAAAATTGATATATTGGCTTTTTAGGACACTCAGGCACATCTGCACAAGCTCACATATTTGTTTATGAAGAAATGGTTGTCTGCAAGATAAGGTGATGTAAACCATCAATTATAGATGGAAGCCAGGAGATAAGGAAAAAGATGATTATTTATATAAAAATAACCTAGTTCCGTACCAGAATGTTCCACAGTGCAAGAGCTAATAAAACTGCTCTAATAACTGTGAACCCAAGAGATAATTTACATTTTATTAGGTGGAAGAGATTTGAAATTGTTTGTGGCAGAAGATTAAAAAGAGGGGAAATAAAGAGACTAAAGCTTGAATTAAAAATGAGATTCATGATTTCCCTTTTGATCCAAAGAATAGCAACTGTCTGTACTGCATTATAACTTCATATGATTTCCTATCAGGTTGTCTGAAAATTGACTCTTTAAACGTGATGACGCTGAAAAATGGTGTCTAAAAAAAGAAAGTTTTATTTTTTTAACATTACCATCTCCTCAGCATTGTACTAATGAGATCCACAATAAAATTACATCACTCACGCATTATTTAACATTGCACCCCCTGCATTTCCATCTCTTGATTTTAGATGACTCATGCTTAAGAACAGACTGGCCCCAGGCATTTTAAATTTTGAATATAAATCACCTATATAGTTTAAGAATATTATTTTTTTAAAAAAATTCTCTAGCCTCGATGATATGTAAAAGAGGATATATATTTTTGTGTATTTATAACTTCATTTACATAATGCAACATTTCATTTGCTCATTGAACAAATTTTTGAGTGTCCATTGGTACAAGGTGCCATGACAGGGATGTATGCTGTTGTTTAATCAAATTAAGAAATCATCACTCCTAGCATATTCCATACCTTCCAATGTAGGCAATTGACAGAAACACTTTGATGACTTGCTTGCATAAATTAAATATTTACAGAAATACGTTACCCATTCCACATTTAAAATGACCCAGGACTCAAATATTAATTTGAGTTACAGAGGGAAATATATGTTTATGTGCCTAAACCATGTAATTAAATAAGTAGATTTATACAGTGTGCTAGAGTCAGCTTATTCTAGCTTAAGAGAACTGTTAGAAACACCTCTTTTCAAATCCATATTCTTACTATCGGATTGCTGACTTCAAACTAGTCATGGTGCAAGTATTTACACCAGAGAAATTGTAAATGCAGCAAGCCAGTGATTTGTGCTATCTTTTGCTTTGTTGTTTTCAGACAGCCAGTTGGCAAACATCTACCAGCACACCACTGGATTTATGCAATTTTGTTTACAGAAATTACACACACAAAGTGCAGTCTTGAAAGAGCAACAATCTTTTTGATTTCTAATGTTGTAATAAAGGTTGTATTGATGTTATATTTAGAAAAACTCACTAATTATATTTGACATTTACTTTAAAATAATCGAACCCTCTTAAAAAATGAGTTGGCAGCAGGGTACAGTACAGATTTTAAAAACTGGTAAAAATATTAATATTTTTAAAGTTTGGTGATTGGTATGTATGTTTATTTGCATTTTTACACTTATAAAGCTTTCCATAAAAATATGTCAAAAATAATAAAAATCAAATGTTCATATGCATTTATATTTACTTATATTCTTTTAAAACTTTGTCAGGCTAGAATTGGCATACAACATTATATTAATTTCAGGTGTACAACATAACGACTTGATATTTGTGTACATTGTGAAATGGTCACCACAGTAAGTCTAGATACTGTTATCTTATATAGTTGACATAATGTTCCCAACTATAATTCCCCATGCTGTGTAGTGCATTCCCAAGACTTATTTATAACTGGAAGTTTGTACATATTGATCCTCATCCCCCCACCAATAACCTCTCCTCTGGAAATCACCAATCTGTCTCTGTATCTACTGGTCTGATTTTGTTTTGTTTTTTAGATTCTACATGTAAGTTAAATTATGTCATAATTTGTCCTTCTCTATCTTATCTCACTGCATATAATACCCTCAAAGTCCATCCACATTGTCACAAATGGCAAGATGTCATTCTTTTTATGGCTGAATAGTATTCCATTGAATATATATAACCCATCTTCTTTATCCATTCATCCACCAGTGTACACTTACTTTCTATATCTTGTATCATAAATAATGTTGCAATGAACATAAGGGTGGCATACATGTTTTCAAATTAGTGTTTTTGTCTTCTTTGGATAGATACAAAATAGTGGAATTACTGGATCATAAAGAGGTTCTATTTTTCATTTTTTCAGAAATTTCCATATTGTTTTCCATAAGGGTTGCACCATATTACATTCCCACCAACAGTGCACAGGATTTGTCTCCACAACCTTTGCAACACCTTTATTTCTTTTTTATAATAGACATTCTGACAGGTATAAGTTTTTATGGTTTGACTTGTACTTCCCTGATACTTAGTGATGTTGAGCATCTTTTCATGTGTCTGTTAGCCATCTGCATGTCTTTTATTTTTTTCTGTCTGTCTTTTTTATGAAAAAATGTCTATTGAGACTGCCTGCCCATTTTTCAATCCCATGGAAGCAACTGACAAAAATACTTTTGTAAGTATTGAAATTTTTGGTTGTTGTTGTTTTTGCTGTTACTGAGTTGTATGAGTACTTTATGTATTTTGGATATTAACCCCTTATCAGATACATGATTTATAAATATCTTCAACTCAGTAGGTTGCCGCCTTCTTTTTTTTTTTTTAAGATTTTATTTATTTGACAGAGATCACAAGTAGGCAGAGAGGCAGGCGGAGAGAGAGAGGAAGGGAAGCAGGCTCCCTGCTGAGCAGAGAACCCGATGCAGGGCTCGATCCCAGAACCCTGACATCATGACTGAGCGGAAGGTAGAGACTTTAACCCACTGAGCCACCCAGGTGCCCCCGCCTTTTCCTTTTGTTGATGGGTTTCCCTCACTGTGCCAAAGCTTTTTAGTTTGATGCAGTCCCATTTGCTTGTTTTGGCTTTTGCTTCCCTTGACAGGGGAGAAAAAAAAAATCACTAAGACCAGCTTACTGCTTATGTTTTCTTCTAGGAGTTTAATAGTTTCAGGTCTTATATTTACGGTCTTATTCAAGTCTTTAACTCACTTTGTGTAAACTATAACATAATAGTCCAGATTCATTCTTTTGCCTGTGGTTTTCCAGTTTTCTCAGCATCATCTGTTGAAGAGACTATCCTTTACCCATTGTATATTCTTGCCTCCTTTGTCATAATTAACAATATATGCATGGGTTTTTTCAGAGCTTTCTATTCTGTTCCATTGACCTATGCTTCTGTTTTTATGTCAAAACCATACTGTTTTGATTACTATAGCTTTGCAGTATAGTTTGAAATAAGGGAGCATGATAACTTCAGCTTTGTCTTCTTTCTCAAGACTCTCTTGGTTATGTAGGGTCTTTTGTGGTTCCATACAAATTTTAGAAACACTTGTTCTAGTTCTGTGAAAAATGTCATTGGGATTTTGATAGGGATTGCACTGAATCTGTAGATTGCTTTAGATAATATGGAATTTTAATAATATTAATTTCTCTCACTCCATGAGCACAGAATATTTTTCCACTTATTTGTGTCTTCAATTTTCTTTAACAATCTCTTACAGTTCTCAGTGTAGAGATCTTGATAAAATTTACTTATCCTTTATTAAAGGATATTCTTTTTTTTTTTTAAGATTTTGTTTATTTATTTGACAGACAGAGATCACAAGTAAGCAGAGAGGCAGGCAGAGAGAGAGGAGGAAGCAGGCTCTCCGTCGTGCAGAGAGCCTGATGTGGGGCTCCATCCCAGGACCCTGGCATCATGACCTGAGCCGAAAGCAGAGGCTTCAACCCACTGAGCCACCCAGGCGCCCCTAAAGGATATTCTTGATTAAATTTATTCTTAAGTGTTTTATTCTTTTGATGTGATTATAAGTAGGTTTCCTTGATTCGTCTTTCTGACAGTTCGCTATTAGAAACCACTGATTTTTGTATATTAATTTTATATCCTGCAACTACACTGAGTTCATTTAGCAGTCTTAACAGTTTTTGGATGGAGTCTTTAGAGTTTTCTATACATAGAAGCATGTCACCTGCAAACAGTAAAACTTTTACATCCCTTACAATTTGTATGTCTTTTATTTGTTTTCTTGTCTAAATGCTATGGCTGGGACTTCAAATACTATGTTGAATAAAAGCAGGGAGAGTGGGCATCCTTCTTTTGTTCCTGATCTTAGAGGAAAAGAGTTTAGCTTTTCAGCAGTGAGTATATTAGCTGTGGGTTTGTCATGTATGACCTTGATTATCAAGAGGTATGTTCCCTCTCTACCCACTTTAGAGTTTTTATCATAAATGGACATTGAATTTTGTCAAATGCTTTTTTTCACCTATTGAATAGATCATATGATTTTTGTCTTTCATTTGTTAATGTGGTATATCACACTGAAGGTTAATGATGTTGAACCATCCTTGTATCCCTGGAATGAATCCCATTGGATCGTGGTGAAAGATCCTTTCAATATGTTGTTGGATGTGGTTTGCTAGTATTTTGTTGAAGATTTTTGTGTCTGTATTTCAGGAATATTGGCCTATAATTTTATTTTCTTGTAGTCTCCTTGTCTGGTTTTGGTACGAGGGTAATGCTAGCCTCATAAAATGAGTTTAGAATTGGAGCACCTGGGTGGCTCATTTAGTTAAGCATCTGCCTTCAGTTCAGGTCATGACCTCAAGATCATGGGGTCAAGTCCCACAGCAGGCTCCCTGCTCAGAGGAGAGTGAGCTTCTCCTTCTGCCCCTCCCACCAACTTGTTCTCTCTCTCTTTCTCTCTCTCTCTAATAAATAACAATCTTTTTAAAAAAAATATATGAGTTTGTAATCTTTCCCTCTTCTTCAATTCTTTGGAAGAGTTTGAGAATAGTATTCAATCTTTGAAAATTTGGTAGATCCACCAATGAAGCCATCTGGTCCCAGACTTTTGTTTGTTGGGAGGTTTCTGATTATTGATTCAATCTCCTTGCTCATAATAAGACTATTCAGATTTTCTATTTCATAATCCACTCTTGGAAGATTGTACATTTCTAGAAATCCACCCATTTCTTCCAGGTTGTCCAATTTGTTGGCATATAACAGTTCATAGTAGTCTCTTATAACCCTTTATATTTTCTTGATATCAATTGGAACGTCTCCTTTTTCATTTCTGATTTTATTTGAGTCCATCCTCTTTTTTACAGGTAAAGGCTTGTCAATTTTGTTTATCTTTTCAAAGAACCAGATCTCAGTTTCATTGACCTATTCTACTGTCTTTTTAGTCTCTATTTCATTTAATTCCACTCTGATCTTTATTATATCCTTCCTTCTATTAACTTTGGGCTTTGCTTGTTCTTTTTCTAGTTCCTTTAGAGGTAAAGTTAAATTGAGATTTCTCATGTTTCTTGAGATAGGCTGCACTGCTATAATTTCTCTCCTAGAACCACTTTTGCTAAAATCTCATAGATTTTGATTTGTCATATTTATGTTTTCATTTTTCCTTAGGAATTTTATTTCACTTCTGATTTCTTCTATGACCAGTAGTTGTTCAGTAACATGTTGTTTAATGCTCATGTATTTGTAGTTTTTCTACTTTTTTCTTAAAATTGATTTCATGCCATTGTGGCTGGAAAAGATGCATGATATGATTTCAGTCTCCTTGAATTTACTGAGATTTTATTCTGTGTTCTAACATATGATCTATTCTAGAGAATATTCCACAGGTACTCGGGAAGAATATATGTTCTGATTATTTTTGATGTAATGTTCTATATGTACCTATTAAGCCCATCTGATCTAATGTGTCATTTAAGGCCAATGTTCTTTATACTGATTTTCTGTCTGAATGATCTATTCATTGATAAAAATGGGATGTTAAAATCTCCTGCTATTATTGTATTTCTGTTAATTTCTCCTTTTAGGTCTAATAATATTTGCTTTATATATATTGGTGGTCCTATGTTGTACATATATAACATTTACATTTAAAGTAATTATTTATAGGTACATACTTAACTATCATTTTGTAAACTATTTTCTGGCTATTTTTGTTTCTCTCTTTCTTTCCTTTCTCTCTTTCTGATAGTTTCATAACTTTCTTCAGTGTTATGTTTAAATTCTTTTCTTGTTAAGGTTTTGCTTCATGGTTACCATGAGGTTCACATATATCACACTATATGTATATGATAGTCTAATAATTGATAGCAACTTAAAAGATGAACACATTCCAAAGCTCTATGTATCTACTCCCTCTTCATGTTTTATGTTTTTGGTATCATTTTTATATCTTTTTATTCTATATATCTCAAACTAATTATCACAGTTTTAGTTAATTTAGTTAATTTTCCTTCTTTTGTCTTTTTTTTTAATTTTTTTTTAAGATTTTATTTATTTATTTGTCAGAGAGATAGATCCCAAGTAGGCAAAGAGGCAGGCAGAGAGAGAGAGAGAGAGGGAAGCAGGCTCCCTGCTGAGCAGAGAGCCCAATACGGGGCTCGATCCCAGGACCCGGGATCACGACCTGAGCCGAAGGCAGAGGCTTAACCCACTGAGCCACCCAGGTGCCCCTTCTTTTGTCTTTTTATCTTTCTTTGTTGTGGAGAGGACTTCATTTACACAACGAATAAAGATCTTTTTCAGAGGGAAATGATACATATGTAGCTGCAGATTTGGTATATCCATGGAGAGAAGTGAATTCAGGATTTCTTATGCTACTTTGCTACCCACCCTCATTTATTTCCTCTTTTATGTGCATGGGTATATATATCCTTACAGTTTTCAGTAAGTGTATATATACGTATTCACAGATATATACCACATTCTTAGAAATAAAGATGATATGTACAAACAAAGCATGTGTTGTATAGATATGCAATTATTTTCTTGGTATGTCTCTGTTAGAAGTAGTTATGCTTTATAGTTTAATTATAAGAAGAAAATATGGGATCCCTGGGTGGCTCAGTGGCTTAAAGCCTCTGCCTTTGGCTCAGGTCATGACCCCAGTGTCCTGAGTTCAAGCCCCACATTGGGCTCTCTGCTTGGCAGGGAGCCTGCTTCCCTCTCTCTCTCTGCTTGCCTCTCTGCCTACTTGTGATCTCTGTCAAATAAATAAATAAAATGTTTAAAAAAAAAAAAAGAAAAGCTTTCATTAATTTCAAATCTTTCATTAACTGTGATTCAAACTTCATCTGGGACATGGAAAGAAGTAAAGGAACAAATTCTCTTAAGTAAATTTATGACAAAATCACCAAAGGATAAAGTTTAATATTTCATAATAGAGGTATAGAAAGCTTATGCAATTCAAAATACTGTAAGATTTACAAGGTCCCTTGCATACCTGTCAGTCCAACTATTTTATTTCATGAATGGAAAAAAAAATCAGAAAAAATGACAGACTTCTTCAAAGTTAGTTAAGCAAGTTCTTATTACACAAAATGTAGACCAGTATCAATATCACCTAAGAATTTAGTGTAGGAAATTCAGAATCTTGGTCCCTACCCCAGAATTACTGAAAGAGAATGTAGTTTAACAAGACTCCCACATAATTTATAATGCACTTAAAAACTGAGAAGCACTGTAGTAAGCAGTAACAAATTTGACCTAAAAATCAGATTTCCTAACTCTTAGACTGATTCCTCCATCTCATTGCATCATACCCTCTAACAAGAGGATGAACTTCTAACCATAACAACAGGGATACTAAGGTTTTTTTTTTTTTTAATTTCCATATTCCTTCATCTAGATTATGGCTGTACATACATATATGCATATTCTGAAGAGAAATCAAAGACTTCTGCCAAGTTTTGCTTCCTTCTTTCACTTTTAGATTGACCATTTCATGAAAAGACCATGATGATATTCTGAAGTTATCAAATACATGAAGAATCATCAACAGACACAACAATGATCTATAATGATGATGATGGTCGTGGTAGTGGTGTTAATAAAGATGTCTGAATTCTGTATGACAGAGTCATAGAAATTCATGAAGTTTTACATAGTTATGAATTTGAGAAGAACTTAAAATGCTGTGCTAATAGCCCCATACTGCCCTTAAATGAGTGTATAACTTTTCCTCTGACATCAATAGCATGTCATTGGAAGAGAAAGTGCAGCACATGTGAAATGCATTTGGTATCAAGTACAGCAGTTTCTCGGACAGTGAGTCTCTGCAGTAATGCAGATGGGAGGAAGCTGCCACAGGTTAAACCAATTACCCTACACTAAACTAATTGAGAAATAATTTATAGAAGGCAAGAAATGTTAATTGAACAATGAATCACTTAGACTGAAGGATAAAATACATGTGAATTGATCACTAGAAAGCAAACAAAAGATAGAAAAGAGCTTAGGAGGACTTGAGTACCTTGAAACTTAAAGCCACTAAATAAAGAACTTCATGACAGGACTATCAAACATTGGAGCAAGAAACTGAAAGTAGGTTGTCAAATTCCATGGCATGGCCTGGATGTAATGGGTATTTGTGTTTATGTACAATTATTTCATCGAAGTAGGGTATTGGACAAGGAGAATTATAGAGAATTTTTTAACAATGTTTTTTAAACACCTTTTCCCCTTATGCATGTTACCACAAGAAATTAATGCAACTGTCATTTCAATGCTTGATACATAGTAGTATGATGGGTGTTACTTAATTTCCTACAAGGCTCAAGAAACTGTTCAAGCTACATTTAAGGGGACGGTTGATGAGAGACAGGAGTCATGCCTGGTCATCTGGTCAACAGAAACTGGTACAGAATTAAACACAAATCTAGTCCAATACCAGAAGGTAAATCTGGTCAAATAGTGTTAATGCAATTATGCCAAACTAAATTGTGTAGCATTAGGAAAAAGAAAGTGAATAGCAAAACAATTAACTTAGGATCTGTCATACCTGTATGTCATTGAAAATATAATTATACTTATTTACAAAAAAAGCTTTATTATTTTTTGAAGCAGATAATTATTCAGAAACTGATATTTTTATTCATTTTTAAGTAATATGGTATTATTATTTGGTCACCATCTTCTAGTTCTCTAACTCTGTTAAGTTCTACATTTTCTGGTAAAACAACCTGACAGCCTTACTTCTGTCTTTAGTTGATGTTAGAAAGGAAGATTTCTTGAACCTTGTATTTCCCCTGGGAGAGAAGTACAAAGTAGTAAAAATAGTTTCACAGTCAGACAAAATTCTGGCTTTACCTACAAGCAATACTACCTACAAGCAATACTACCTCTAATACAACCCCTTTGCATCTCAGATTATCCTTCATCCATTTGCTATGGAGATTAAATGGAGCAATAAAGTAGACTATTTCACACAGTGCCTGGCACATAAAAGGAAAAAAAAAAAAAAAAAGCCAGGAGCTCTTTTCTCCCTTCGCATCTGTGATGGAAGATTTCTTCAAACAAAAATCAGAACTGCTAAACAATTGCAGCTATAGCAAAAACTGCAGATAAAGTAACTTACTATTAGTCACAGAATTAGTTAATTCAAGAAGCACAAATATAACACAGAATATCACAGCAGATTATTTTCCAAACTCTTTAAGTGGCATCTTTGGCAGCTTTCGTCATTTTGAATAATTTACTACTATAAATTATTGAGAATACATCACTGGTACCACCTAGCTAAATGTTTCAGAAGAGAAAGGGACATATATATTCTCATTAAAAATCCCAAAAAAGTCAAAAAGGAAAATCCAGAGGAAAAAAATTTTAAGAGAAACAAAAGCCAAAGTCCAGGAAATGTAATTTTTAATGGTGTGGTTTCTTAAATTTCAGAGTTTGGTCTTCCCCACACCCGACACCACTGCATTTTTGAATAAGGCTGGCCTCAATTTAGTGACTGTTCTTACTCTCAGACGTGACAATCTTATTTTTATGGAAAATTGCTTTGAATTTTCTTAAGGTAACAGCCATTCTAGCGTAAACATCCACTGTAATTTGTTTTTGGCTTTTGTTTTGCAAGGAAAGGTTGTGCATGTTTTCAGAAAGTATCTTTCCCTTTCACTGCTTATTTTTCCTAAGAGATCAGAGTGGCAGTGTTATTTTATGTGTTACTTTATGCTTTGTGATTTTTCTGTGATTGACTTCTTGCACTTAAAACTAAAGGGATTTACTGATGTCACTGAGGTTGTTTCCTTCCCATGAAAGCTCAGGCTTTAACTAGGCAAATCTCAGACTGATAAAGAAAGCTTCACATTTTATACTACATCGGGATATACATAGGACTCTACAGCAAGAGTTCTCGAAAACAGTCAGGAAAATGTAAATAAATACACATTTGTTAATATTATTCTTCAGCTTGCTGCATATTTCCAGAGTTCATTGAGAAAATACTTCTTGATCTCTATGAACCATAATGAATAGGCTAATTAATTTTCCTTGTGCCATTGTTGCCTCAATCTAAAATGAAAGATCTAAACTGATTAAATGACTTAATGTGAAAACTTTCATCTAATATAAAATGTCTTTAATATGTATTAAACAGCCACCAAGATGGCCCCCATAATCCCTTTCTCCTGGTATTCATGTCCTTGTGTTATGCTCTCCCATAAAAAGTAGGACTGCCTTTTTTTTTTTTTTTTTTTTTTTTTTTTTTTTTTTTTTACAGAGAGAGAGATCACAAACAGACAGAGAGGGGGATGCTGAGCAAAGAGCCCGATGCGGGGCTCGATCCCAGAACCCAGGGACCATGACCTGAGCCAAAGGCAGAGGCTTTAACCCACTGAGCCACCCAGGAGCCCCAGGACTGGCTTTTTTAACCTACCAGATATTATGGAAATGATGGTGTGTGACTTCCAAAGTTAAATGATAAAATATATTATAGCATATGCCTTTGTACTCTTTGAGATCATCTGCTCTATAGGAAGACAGCTTCTATGACATGAGGACACATAAGTACTCCTAAGAAGAGATCCAGAAATCTTAACTGTAACCTTGTAAGAGACTGAGCTAGAATTCACCCAACTAAATCAATTCCAAATTCATGACCCACAGAAACTGTCCAAGATAATAAATCTCTATGGTTGGCTTAAGCCAATAAATTTTGGAGCAACCTGTTCTGTGACAATAGTTAACAAATAGAAAATGGTGGTTCATTCATTCATTCACTGGTTCACCTAGTGTTTAAAGACTCTCTCATACCAGGCACTGAACTAGAATATTGGGTACAAAAACAAAGAAATGTGCAATTCTCACACACACATACAGAGTAAAAATAAAAATAAAAAATGCTTTTCTTGGCATACCATGCTATAATGACTCTGACTGCAGAAGTTCCATTGTTGTAATTCTTTAATCTATGACTATGTAGCATTTGGGTAAACACAAAGTAGAAAGAACTTTCCATCAGCAACCTTTATAAATATATTGTGATTATTATAACTTTCATTTTCTTTCCAAATGAATCCTAGCTAACTAATTAATTTGATGAAAAACATGTCTCATGACCAGAGTCAAATGTCCAATCCTTGGCCAGAGTATTTTCTATTCCATGACCCAAACCAAAGCTCTTCCCTTAACTTTCCTCTTCACCAGAAAGATGGGCCAAAGAAGATCCCACATTTAGTTAGCAGGAGAAGGAAAACAAAAAACAAAACAGAGAACAAAAAAAGCTATCATTACGTAAATGATGCATGTCTTGCTAAATTTTGAAACCATCTATAGCAAGTTAAAATAGTTTTATAAACCTGAGTTTCAACGATTACAAAGGATTATACAGAAAGACACCATGCTGACTTTTGGTCTAAATAATGCATTTTACAGCTATAGCAAAAACTGCAGATAAAGTAACTTAACATTAGTCACAGAATTAGTTAATTCAAGAAGCACAAATATAACAGAGTTTCAGTGCAGGTTATTTTCTAAACTCTTTAAGTGGCATCTTTGGCAGCTTATGAATCACAAGTAACAGAAATGTGTCTGAACTTACTGCTCTGTAAATTCTAATTTATGTTGATACCATAGACTTCCTGTTGTTCCCTTAGTAGAAATGTCAAATGTCTATTCATAGACAATATATGAAAAAGTAAAATAATTTTTCTTGTCTCACAAAAAAAGATAATCTTGTGAATTTGACAATGTCACTTCAAAAAAACTGTATATTCCTTCAAAACTACACTTTAGGGAGCCTAAAGAATACAGATCTTGCCACAGGGCAATAAGGCCTTAAAGTATAACTTTTCAAACAGCAGGTGTTCCCACATTTAGAGTAAAAAAAAACAAAAAAAGAAAAAAACAAGATCTGTAAAGCTGCTAAAAATGAGGTGCTGGAACTAGCTGTGCTTTGATATTCAAAACTTTTTCACAGGAGAAAAATGACAAGAGTCTGACAATAACATCTCTCAGAGTTATTGACTATTTGGTATCACCAGAAAGGTATGAACTCAGCCTCGAGTACCCAGGTTTCATACAGCCTTTTCATAATAAAATTTCATGCCATAGCATAGTGTCAAAATGAATGTCATGATGTTTATGAGTGTTTTATTCTTAGTACTATTTACAGTTTCTTAGGTTTAAAATTAATATTCAAGATGTTAAAAATATAGAAACATTACTTTGCTCATAATTTCAATGTACAAATAGTGTTAGTCCATTTATTAATCTATTAAAAAAGATAATAATCTTTACTTTTCCTTTGATTAACTCAAACTAAACCCTCCTCAGAGTTTTATTTACAGCCCAATTATAATTCACATTTCAGCATACTTAAAATTTAGTAGTTCTACTTTATTTTTATATTCTTCAAATACATGACTTAATGAGCAAAACTTTTCCAAGTGCTTAAAAATAACTTTTTAGTATTTAGTAAATTATACTTACATGATTATTCAAATTATTTTGATTACCTCAATACAGTTTAGGATGCTGGCCAAACTCCTTTACATTTTTATACTGATATCACAAATCTAAAACCAATTGTGCATTTTAAATAGTAAATTTTAATCTAATAAAATCTCAGATATTCTAATATGTTAAATTCTCTTAAATGTTACAAACTTTAAAATGCCAATTATAGATCTTACTCTTAAACCTAACACCAAAGTGTGAATACCTTAGGTTTAATTTATTTTGTCATTTCTACTTTCAATTCTAACCTTTCCATACTGAAAATATACCCAATTAGGAAACATTTTTATAATCTCAGATGGGTTGGTTGCCATCTCAATAAGCTGGGTTACTTACCAGCCACTGAAGTGGTAGGATATTGGGAGAGAAGAGATATATATATTTATGTACACTGAAGGATACACTGAGAGATAAACTAAGCCATTTTTCATATTCACTTTGTTAAGTAAGGACTCAAAGTCCATGCTTTTCAGATAGGATGTTACCTTTTATGAGTTAAGAGTTAAAATTTTATAATTTAATATTGTATTTTATAAACATATATGTACTGCTAAATATTACAAATAACTATCTCTACTGAATTTCTGACTTTATTTTCTCATTTATTTTCATTTTTCATATTTATAAATAAAGATTATGTTAATGGTATTCAACTGTATTTTCCATCTGTTTCATAACTTTGGTGACATGAAACTCTGATGTCATCAAATGAAATGCAGAAGAGAGGTTTATAAAAGAGTCAATACAGAAGTGCAGAAAACAATATACAATGGCAGGATTTTTGGTAGATTTATTTACTACTATCATTGGGCCTCACTTTCTGGAATGATTGAGCAGAGTTTGTAAGGATGCTTATAAAACAATTTGCCACAATTAGACTTGTCAGAGTGATGATACATTCTCCACGTAATTCTTTTTGACTGGTTAGAATATATTTCCTCAACTACATTTTTATAATTATCACAAACAAAGGTATTTATTAAGCTTCTGAATTTAACCTTAAATGGAATCTTGAAAAGTTGAATACTGTCTCAGTGGTCAGAAGAAAAAATTGGAAATTGAATTATACATTATTGAAAGGTTTTATTTCTGGTGCTATTTCAGAGACAAGGAACAATTTCTTAAAAGAGATCATCCTGGTGAGAATGTTACCCTGAGAAATAAGACACTTTACCAACAGAGCACTCAGCAAAGCTATGTACTTTTGTTTCGTATTAGTTTATTAGGGCTGAGTACCACAAACTAATGACTTAAAGAACAGAAGTCTTCTCATAGTTCTGAAGACCAGAAGTCATCAAATGAAGATCTCAGAAGTCTGAGATCAAGGTGTCAGCAGGGTTATCACCCCTCTGAAAACACTAGGGAAGAATATTCTAGGTGTCTCTCCTAGCTTGTGGTAGTTCCTTAGCTGTGGCAGCATAACACCAACAGAAGTTTCCTTGTGTGCTTCTCTGCCTGTGTCCAAATTCTCCACTTTCATAAGAAAACTATTCATACTGGACTGGGGCCCATCCTAAAGACCTCATCTTCATTAATTATATCGACCTTATCCCAAATAAGGTCACATTCTGAGGTACTGGGAGTTATGACTTCAACATGTGAACTTTGAGGGCACAAAATTCAAATCTAACAGCAGAAGGACCTCAGAGCTACTTGAGACTGAAGGGGAGGGAGCAAGGGACAAGTCGTCATTACTCTGGGAGTGTAATGGCTTAAAACTTGAAATTTAAACATCCTTCCTAGTGCTGAAAGATCTAATGCCAAGGTGCTTGAGATGCTAGTCACTAACAAGTCACTGACTCCCACATGAGGGGATATTTATGAAAGCTATAATTCAAAAAATTTTCCCTAAGTGAAGAAAATGTTTTCATAGTATAGAAAGTTTAAGGAGAGAGAAAATTTTTCTAAGGATAACCTTATGCCTCCAATTCTCAGCCCTGTCTGACAGCTGATGACCCCTAGAAAAAGATCTGTCTAACCTTTTCGCTTGTGTAGTACTGGAAGTGGATAAATGTGGTCACACTAAGAAAAAGAACTATAATTAACTACCACTTGATCTAATAAAGCAGATTATCAAATAACAGAAATTAAACTAAGACCCTCAGATTTCCAGAAGAAGATGTGTATTTAAAGTGTAAATACCATGATTTCTGCCATTATATTCTTACCTTATTTTTATTCTATTATCTATTTTGTCCTGTTAAATCCAGAGAACTGAAAGATATAATACACTTTGATTCAATAGAGTTAGAGCATCTGATTCAACTCTAAACCTAAATACTAGAGCTCCCTGTTCTACCCATTATCCCCCAAGTATGTTTTTTACATATTTGCCATAGTTTAAATTGACAACCTTAGCCTTGCTCTATTCAGACCTATTGCATATATTACTCTCAAGTCCTCCATTGGGACACGTGGGAAGCTCAGTCAGTTAAGCATCTGCCTTCAGCTTAAGTCTTGACTCCAGAGGCCTGGGATGGAGCTTCAAGTTTAGCTCGCTACTCTGCAGAAAGTCTGCTTCTCTCTTCCGCCCCTCCCCCTGCTCGTGTTCCTTCTTCCTCTCTCTCTCAAATAAGTAAATAATCTGTAAAAAACGCAAAGGCCTCCATTATGTCAATAAAGAAGCATTCATCCTAGAAAACTCACAAAAGAAGCAGAGTAAATTAAATTGTTACAACATTGGACTCTCCTGACCAGCAGTAAAATCTCTAGGGTCTAATGGAGTGGTAAGAGTTCAATTACTCATGGCCTGAAAGAATTAATATTATTAAGATGTGCATACTACCCAAAGCAATCTTAAATTTTGCTGGTTTCTAGGTGTAACAACTTTCGCAGAATTCATTTTATTAGGTTTTCTTAAATAGTTTTTCAGTAACTAAAATGGCTATGTTTATATAGGTTGTATCAAAATTTGAAGAATTTCTAAAGAACTTCTGAACAACTAAGTGTATATGTTAACCCTCTAGTCTGTATTAAATCTGGTCCTTTTAAAATCTAAAATAAAATGACCTGGGAGTCTATGCTTCCCCTCAGAGTTTCCCAGCTTCTCACCTAATTTTACTGATAATGCTTTAGTAAGTGCAATGACCACTCCAAACCTAAAGCCCCTGTATAAGGTAGGCTGGTTTGTGGAACTCTGACATATTGAACAATGCAATAGCCATGTCCTCAAAAAAGCAAAGTGGAGTCCTATTTAGAAACAAGTACAAGCTCTTCCAATACCATAAGTATCTTTTTCCCAAGAACTGAGAATATGATCACATCAACTTCAATTTCATTCCTGCCTCTTATTAACTGTTTTTATGACCTTACTGTGCAACTGGATGTAGCTTAGCTGACACTGCTTTTTGAGTTGGCTTTCCAATATTTGGTTTGGATGTCTGCTTTGGCAAACGTAAGCCTGTAAGCCGTGTAAGTATATTTAGTACAGATGTAGCACTTCTATCCTTTCCCAACCAGTATGGATCTCTGGGAAAGTCAAGGGTTTTGTCTCACCTGCACTGTGAAACCAAGAGGCTACCAGAATTTTGGATTTGGGACTGGTGTTCTGCTGCCCCCTACTGGCCCTAGGTCACACTTTACATAGAAAAACAGTCTTGTCAAAAGCCAAGAATTTCTCAAGGAACTATTCTTTCAAGAACTCCATCAAAGATCTACAAAGTTGACTAATAAAGAAAAAATGCCTAATATGTACTGAAAACTATTCCTGGCCTTTTGTACATAGTTATTATTTAATTATATTGACTTCTTTGTGAGGTAATTGTTAAAACTCACTAGATAAATTGTTTGAAGGAAGACCTGGAGAGATTAAATGATGTACTTAATAAATTAGGCATATGTCATGCCTAGGTTTTACTTTTTTTACAGCCATTTCTGTCTGCTTAACTCTGATGCAGGAAACATGTTCACCAATTCCTTTGGCTCCAAGTAAATTCTCAAATACCCAAAACACCATTTTATCATTCTCAGTAATTGGTTCAAAATTCAGGTATCTATGAAACTGGGAAGCAGTTCAAATTGTGCTTTTTCCACTATTCTCAGGAGATAGAGCAATGCTACAACAGAACATAAACATTGGATGTGAAATTTAAAAGCCTGGGTATAAATTTCAGGGCTGCTCTTTGGGCAAGTTATCTAACCTGCTGGAGTCAGTTTCTTCAAGTGTAAAAAGGAGAACACTGCTCTTTCAATCCCAGCAGGGTGGTGTGTGGATCATACACATAGCATTGAGAACTTAACTCTACAGAAGTATATGGACTTCTTAAATACCTCATTCTAGATCCCTAATGCACATATGCATAGTGGTTTTATTAAGTACCACAGATTACACATAAGAGAAAGAACATCAATATTTCCTATAGAACGGCATTTACATTTATATTTTAAAATTCAAACAATTATTACATTATGGTAACATTATATCAGTTATACTAATATTATATTATTCAATACACAAAGAAAAATGTAAACAGTAAAATGAAAAACAAAGCTTGATCCAAGAGCTTACTCAAATGAATACATATGAAACTAAATGCTTTTTAACTTTATTATTTAATTCAAATATAATCCAATTCCCCTTACCAAATAAGTTATAAGAACACTACTGCTGCCACCACTGTTACGACTACTGATATTACAAGGTAGAAAAGGGAAGAAATGATGTTATTAATTTTGCATCTATCTGTCTAATTATAACATAGGATGTTTACAAACTTCTTACAAAAACACACAGAAATCTTTGTAATGATTATATAATAGTCAACTTTTTTTTCTGGGAAATATTAGCAGTAAGAATGTCAACTTTCTTCTCCCATTTATGCTATTCCCATGAGAGTTTGTTCACCTTCCTTTCATTTAAATTTTAAAAGATCAAATAAGTAATATTATTTCAAAAGTAAAAGACCTATAAATTAATCTTTATGACAATCAAGTAACTTAATCTATATTATTGAGTGATATTTTTAATAGCCTCATTTTTAATCGCCTGCTTTCTGCCTTCCATCTTATTTCTCTCAACTTACTGTACCCAGAGAGACTTACACAAAATCCAATCTACCAATTCACTCCCTTTTATTTCTAAATTTTTTTTTCATTGTTTTGAGAGAGAAAAAGAGAGTGGATGCATGGTCGGGGGGTGGAACAGAGGGAGAGACAAAATCTTAAGAAGGCTCCATGCCCAACACAGAGCCTGTCAAAAGGCTCATTATCATGACCCTGAGATCATGACTTGAGCTAAAATCAATATTTGACTGCTTAGCCAACTGAGCCACCGAGGTGCCCCTCTAATTGTATTTTTTAAAGTTTATCTTTTTTTTTTTTTTTTTTTTTAAGTAATCTCTACACCCAACATGGGACTCAACCTCAGGACCCTGAAATAAATAGTCATGTGCTCTTCCCACTGAGCCAGTCAGGTGCCCCTCACTCCCTTTTTTAAAAAGCACGTTTAATTTTATCCATCACTTACAAGTTAAAGTTTAATCTCCCTAGACGAACATACAAATCCTTCATGATCAACTTCCTGCTTATTTCTTTAATGTTCCTTATTCCATTCCCCACATTATACCTTAAAATTCTATCATATAAAACTGATAACACTTCAAGATTGTAACATCACATCCTTGTCAACTTCTCATTCCTGGGTTTCTCTCTACTTAGAGAAGTTTTTAGTCTTCAAGAACCAGAATCATCTCTGCGAGAGAGCTTTCCAGAAAGTCATCCCTAACTTTTCTCACCAATCCTGGCACCACTAATCAGAATGATAAATTATATTTGATTAACAATATAACTCAAACTCTAGGCAAAACATGTAATTTATATTAATTATGTAATCCAGACAACCACCATATAAAGTAGTTAATATCATTCCTTTATGTGTAATGAAATAGAAACCCAGAAAGGTTAATTAACTTGCCAAAGACCACACAGCTAGTCACTTACAAAGCTGAGAATCCAAATTCAATTAGTCTGGCTCCAGAGTCCATTAGGTTTAACATCTCTGCAAATACTATTTCTCATGTACAACACTCTACTGAAATGATCCCCTCAAATATTCATCTCCAACCAAGTTTGACCAGAGGAAAAATAATCTGGTCATTCATATTTCTGTCTCTAGCATATTTCATGTTACAGGGCTAAATATATGTTTGTTGAATATAATCATGTCCTATTTCTAAAATTATATTATTTTTAATTACATAGTACTTTTCAAGGAGAAAGTGTACACTTATTGGAATAAAGAATATGTAATATAAATCGTTCTTCTAAAAGAATTTGAGATAAATCAATAAAAGCCATGCACATAACAAGGCTATTAAACTTTCAGATAATAAAATACACACAAAAAATTTTTAAATAAATAAAACACACGGTTTTCTCAACATTTTTATAAACTCATGCAATAATATGATGAAAAATTTCATGAACACAGAGATTCTAAAACACCTTCCCAGGGAAGGCTTGTCTTTCCTTGGCTATCTAGAACCAATGGCACAAAATAAGCAATAGATCAATCCCTAAGACTAATGATTAAACATTAAGTCTAACTCCAAACTTTCCAGCAACAAGCAAAACTATGAAATATATGTTTCTATGTGTTTCTACTACAATTAGATAGCTTTAATTAAAATCACAATTTTAATAGTAATTTAAATATAGTAACCACAATCCCAACATTTTAATAGAAGATATCCATATTGATTTTTAAATTATATATTAATGTATGTCCAACTTATTTGGAGAAAAAAGAATTCAAATAGATCCTTCCTTCTTAAATAATGTAACAGAAAATATCACATACAGTACTATATGTGTACTCTTCTTTATATAGGCAATGTCTACTTGTATAAATAGGTAGATCTAACATATATAAACAGAAAAATTTACCTACTTGAGGATATACTAGATTACAGATTTCTGTATTGGTTTGTTTTTATTCACTTGAAGAAGATATATCCAGAGTTATTCCTAATATCCAGCTATGAACACAAGGTAAACAAGATCCTCAGGTATTTTTTTTATGTTGACTATTTTTAATAATTCCCCATTATTTAGATATAACAAACATAATGTTGATATATAACAAATAATATTCATATGAGTATTTCTTCTACTCTAAGATTCTATCATAAAATTCTACCATAAATAGTTTTCTTCATTGTTAGTATTTTGTGTTACAGAATTATATCAAGATTTTTAATGTTTTGAGCACTCAGACCAGGCATGCTCATTTGCTATGACTCTGAATATCAGGAAAAAGTAAAATTCCCTTGAATATAATTCTTACACTGGAATCAGGCTTACCCTGTACATCTCTATAATGAGCCAGAGCAAAAGAACGGTTTCCTCTGGCTTGCAAACAATTGTCACTAAAAGAAAAAAAAAAAAAAGGATAGATTATTGTAAAGATCTGAGCAGTTTCTTTTATCTGAGATGGCCTGATTCCTCTGAGCTGGATTAACAACAAGTTTCCTTCTGAAGATAGGCCCCTGACCTCTCTTTCCTTAGAATATTTATTTTAGAAAACTTAAAACTGTAAATTATTTCTCAGCTCCTTTGAGATATAAATCTTCTTAGACTCTTGTCAGTTTTACAACCCGGAGTATCTTTCTCAAGGCCCTGGGAACCAATCCCTAAAAATGTAAAGCTCAAGAAAGATGGAGCCCCTATCAACCAGTCTCTGGGAGGATAGGAGCCTAACTTCCAACAAGGAGCAGACTCCATGTAATCACACTGCCAGCCTTCTCCCTAAAGCCCTAAAGCTCTATAGTACTTTTTTTTTTTTTTTAAGATTTTATTTATTTATTTGACAGAGAGAGACACAGCGAGAGTGGGAACACAAGCAGGGGGAGTGGGAGAAACAGGCTTCCCACTGACCAGGGAGCCTGATTCGGGACTCGATCCCAGAACCCTGGTATCACAAGCTGAGCCAAAGGCAGGCGCTCAAATGATTGAACCAACCAGGTACCCCCTATAGTACTTTTCTACTGGACCCAAGCATGCTTAAAAACTCATTTTTTCTTACAGAACAATTCAGTTCAATTTCTATCCCCTATTGCAAAACTCATGAATAAAGTCTTTTCTGCCTATTTTACTTGTCTAGTGAAGTTATTCTTGGACATATCAAACACAGTCCATACCAGTAAAATAGTTTAATATTTCTCTCTTCAAATCACTCCTTCTAGAGTTAGAGGCTATATAGAGTACGTTTTTGAAAAAGAAACTTCTTTGAGCTCCATGAAGAAAATTATTACATTATAAGCTAAAGCTCCATAATATTAATTATTTATTGGTAAAAAGGCTTCACGTTATACATGCCAAAACAGAAGAAATAATAACTTATTAATAATAAAACTTAATAATAAAAATATAAATAATAAAAACTTAATAATAACATTATTTATAGGAATAATAATAATATATAGAAATATAACTCCATTACAGTTTATAGAAATTTGGGATATAGTGCATTTATGAATATTGTGGGCAGTCATGATAAATATACCTAATACATTATGCTCAACATAATCTTTTTTTCTTAAATACATATTTTATAAGACAAGCTAATTTCTGTTCCTCTGCCTCCCATTCATTTTTTTCTAGCTTGATTCATCTAAGTAATTTCCATATTCTAATTTGTTTTGCTGATTTTAAGTAGATTTTTGTATCAATTTACACAAGGTTTTCTCTCCCATCTGCGCTTTCATTCTTAGTTGTTCTGATGTCATAAAATTTTTGCTATTTCTTTTTTTTAAATTTTTTTTATTTGTCAGAGAGAGAGAGCACAAGCAAGCACAGTAGCAGACAGAGGCAGAGAGAAAAGACTCCCGCTGAGCAGAGAGACCAATGTGGGACTCGATCCCAGAACCCTGGGATCATGACCTGAGCCGAAGGCAGTAGTTTAACCAACTGAGCCACTCAGGCATCCCAAATTGTTGCTAATTATATCATTTTAATGATGACAAAATTAATATAAATTGAGTTGCAAGGTTTAAACAATTTCCATAATTGTACCTTGCCTCCCAAAAAATTAAATCAGGAAAAGCAGTAAATAAAAATAAATATGAATAAGTAAAGAACATACAATGTTAGAAGGTTTTAAGTACCATGTAAAACAACAACAAAGTAAATCAAGATAAGATATCTTGAGAGAGGGAGAGAGAGGGATTTTGAGAGAAAGAGAAAGAGGTTGATCCATCCATATCAAGGACATTTTTGGCAATGGGTCAACAACTGACATATCCTTGTCCTCATGTGTACAGCTGAAGAATGCAGAGCAGTTCATCACATTTTAGATGAAGAAAATTATTACATTATAAGCTAAAGCTCCATAATATTAATTATTTATTGGTAAAAAGGCTTCACGTTATACATGCCAAAACAGAAGAAATATTTAGTCAAGATGAAATGGTATTTAAAAGAGAAAAATCAAAATATGTAACTAATAAGATATGATATTAAATCAATATAATTAATTTTATACTCTTTTGACAAAACAAAGATATCTTAGAAACAAATGAAATCAATATGCAAATGACAGAGTCCTAAATCACTGAACAACCAACTTCTAGAAGTACAATGTCAAATTAAGAACTGTTCTATATTCTTACTTTGATAAGAACTGAATGGTATTAACATTTTCAGGTTTTAAAACTTATCAATCTTTAAATGACAGAAATAACTTAGGGTTGGTGCGAATTCTCTTTTTTTTTTTTTTCAAATGAACTGAAGATAGTTCTCTTTTTGATTATTATTCCAAGGTCTTAGGTATGGTGATAATTTTTTTCCTGAAATTTAATATATTCATTCATCTTTATGCACAGATGGAGCTAGTTAAAATTTCTTCCATTTCTTATACTTTTCAAACCAATTTAATTTAAAAATATCAAAAGAATTCAAATTACATACTGTGAATAATTCTGAAAAGGAGAGTTCTGCTTTATTCTTTTAAAACAAAAAAGAAATATAAATTCATAGATATCACTGAAGGGAAAGCACAGAATAAGAGGCTAAGTTAAATAGAAGTCATTGCATGTGTGTGTGCATGTATGTGTGCACATGCTTGGAAGAGAAAAACCGGAGATTTTTGGAACATATTTTACAGTGAAAGTGAAGTAACTCAGTCAATGAAGGAAAGAATTCCCAACAAGAAACCATGACTTTGTTGTTACCATAAGCAGGTCACTCAGGAATCATGAAACCGTTTAATAACTGAATTTCAGAAACAGTCACCAATGACCCAGAGTCTTGGAGGGCAGTTGAGTCACTCAAAGGCAAAGACCTAATGGAGTAAAGATGGAGAAAAGGAAGGACTGGAAAAGACAGGAAGGCAGACCAAAGAGTACTAAAACTACCATGATAATGGTTGTCTATTGTGCCTCTCCCCTTGACCAACTTGGACTCCCTAAATCTACGTTACTTTGATAAGCTCTCTCAATTTTGGCAACTGATCAATAAAAAGAATTCTAAAGTCATGTGATTCAAAAACTTGCCAAACAACATAGTTTATTACAAAATACACTAGGCCAATTAAGTGTCCTATAAAAATTATTCTCTATATATTCTTAAATTCCTCTGATATTCTAATGTTATTAGTATTATGAAGCAACAGTCCATTTTTATCAGATTCCTTTAGTCATATGAACCAGATTAAATTTCCTGGAAATTCATATATAAATATCTCTGAGGACACAATGAGGACTAACGACCATGAAGTTTCTATGTGCTGGAGAATAAAATTCATGCATTTAATCACATGACTCTTGAGGAAGAACTTGAAAATGTGTGAAGAGAGACATTTTCTGCTAGTTTTCATATTTTGCCCACAGACACTTGTTCAACTTTTATCAAGAGGGTCATAATCTTTTCTTTTGTCACAAAAGAAGCAAGGATAAGAGTAAGACTAAAGTAGTGTATTACCACTTCCCTGAGCTAGATAGGGTCAATCAGTGTCAAAAGTGACAAGAAAAGACACCAAGGCAATATAGCTTATCAGAGCTGATCTTTGGGGCCCTCAAATGAGAAAATCTTTCGAGAGCAATAAAAGAAAGAGAGGCAGAGTGACACAAAAAGTGGAGAAAATCAAAGTATTGATTTGAATTTTTTTTGAAAGTAAATAATCAGTCTGCAACAGGGAAACACAGGGCCAATAAGTCTAACTTTACCAGCTTATTGTCTGTTAATCTCAGTTATTGAATATTTTATTGTCTTTGGTCACTTATTGACACAGCTGTGCCCTTATCTAGTAATAAGGTTGAAAGACTTTTTTACAATCACATTGCTGAAGTATGACTGATGTACAAAAAGCTGTACATATTTAATGTATATGACTTGATCAGTTATAAGCATACACCTATAAAACCATCACCACAATCTATGCCATAAACAAAGCCATCACCTTCAAAAGCTTCCTGCTGCCCTCCATTTTATTTTTTGTGATAAGAACACAATATAATATCTATCCCCTTGGCAAATTTTTAAGCATACAATATAGTATTATTAATTATAAATATAATCTTGTAAATTAGATGTCTAGGTAATATCTTATATAATTGAAACTTGGTGCTTTTTGATTTTTAACTTCCTGTATCCTCGTCCCCCATCTCCTAGCAACCACCATCCTAGTCTCTGGTTCTGAGTTCAACTATTTTAGATGCCTCATATAAATGGTATCATGCACTCTCTATCCTTCTGAAATGGCTTATTTCACTTAGTAGACTATCCTCTAGGTTTACCCACGTTGCTGCAAAGGGCAGAATTCCTTTTTTTTTTTTTTTTTAAGGCTGAATAACATTCCATTGTATGTACAAACCACATTTTCTTTATCCACTAATGTCCATAGATGAACATTAATGGCGTGTCTAAATTTTGGCTCTCCTGAATGAATGCTAAAATAAACATGGGAATGTATATAATCTTTCTGAGATCTTTCCTAACAGTATTTAAGTGTTTTTTTTTTTAAGATTTTATTTATTTATCTATTTGAGAGAGAGAGAGAAAGTAAGCATGCACAAGGTGGGGGGAGGGAAGGGGAGCCTGCTTCTCCCTCTGCCTGACACTCCCTGCTTGTACTCCCTCTCTCTGACAAAAAAATAAAATCTTAAAAAAAAAAAAAGACAAATAACTGATTAGCGAAAACTGAACAAAATGTAATGGTATCTTTTTAATTTAAGGCTTTATATAAATCTGTAAGGAACAGAAAAAAAAAACCCTGATTTTAAAAATGTATAAAGGATATTACTAGAGAAATTTTAAACACTGAATAAATATAAGTGTTTAACTTCTTAGGTTACTTAAATCAATGTAATTTAAATGTTTTTGAAAATATTCCTATGCTAGTATCAAAATCTGAAGTGTCTGTGGAAAACAACAGTCTCCCTCACTGTTGGTGACAGTGCAATTTTCCAAGAGAGCAACTTGGAAATATAAATCAATTGATGTATTTGGCAAAATGTATCAAAATATATTTTAAAGGTTAAAAGATGTTTTGCTTAATGATTATACTTTACACTAGAAATTAATCCCAGGGAAATAATGACAAATATAGCAAAAATGTTAGCTACAGGAATATATATTGGTATACTATTGACAATAGTAAAATATTAAAAACAGCTATTCAACAAAAAATGCAGGATTTTATAAACTATAAAATATTCAAGTAGTGTGGTTATAAATAAGAAAATTATAGATAACAAATGTGTCGTTCTTTCCTTTTTCTCTCTGTCTCTCTCCTTCTATACATATATACATACGTGTGTGTGTGTGTATTTGTATATGTGGGTATCTATGAACAATGGAACTGTATATTCCTAATTGTAAGAGGATTTGTTTTGGGTAATGGGAGTATAAAAGACTTTACTTTTGCCTCATTATCTTATGCATATTTTCAAAAGTGTTCTGCAGTAAATGTGGATTTATTGTATAACATGTAAAATATAAGTTATAAAAGTAAATCCAGAGAGCTTCCTCCCATATGTTAGAGAGGGAGAATTAAACTAATTAAAGGTCTAAAACTTCAACACTAGGGGTTCCTTGGTGCTCACTCAGTTAAGCATCTACCTTCAGCTCATCTACCTTCAGGTCATAATCCCAAGGTCCTGGGATCAAGCCCCACATCAGGCTCTCTGCTCAGCTGCAAGTCTGCTTCTCCTACAGCACCCCAACCCAGTCTCCCATGAGCTTGCTCTTGTTCTCTCCCTCTCTCTCTGCTTTCTCTCTCTCTCAAATAAATAAAATCTTTAAAACAAAAATAAAACTTCCTAAAACTAATGAGTAAAAGCCATTTATCATACTGGCTTTATAAGAACACTACCTCACAATTTAAAATTGTGCTTTAGCATTCCATTTGACAAATCTATATGCTTGTTAGTTGATTGCTGAAGAATTGCAACAGTCATTGCTAGGAACATTTCTGACTTATGAACCACTCTCTCACAAGTAAGTGCTATTTGTAAACTGAGACAGTAAAATGATTCTTCCCTATGACAGTCTAAAAGAAAACATGTTTCTTAAATGTAAAATGCAGGATTCTGCTTCTTGGTGAAATGCCTGACTTCCTTTCACTCTTATATATGCATGCATATATACATGTATTTTCTTTATTAATAAAACAGTGGATATATGAAGAGGAAAAATACACTGAGAATTATTTTTGCATGTCAAGAGATTAAAAAAATCATAGTCATAACTTCCCAAAAATATCTTGAATGTATGTTTATATAATATATATTTTACCTTCTAAATATTTATCAGATCAAACCTTCTATTTCTTTATTATAACCATTTTGTTACACATCACTTTGATTTCATAACTAATGCTTTATCTCCCTAATTGGACTTGTCCATTCAAGCTTTGTACCAAATAAAAACACTCAACCCATATTCTTACTAAACTGCCTCTCTGACTCTATACCTTTGCCCAAATGTTTTTTTCAGATCTTCTGAGAATATCAACTAAGTTCTTCCTATGTTATTCAAGGCCTTTATTTTTTAAGATTTTATTACTTTTTTAATTTTATTTATTTATTTATTTATTTATTATTTTATTTTTATTCGATGCCTTTTTTAAGATTTTATTACTTTTTTATTTTATTTTATTTTATTTTATTATTTTATTTTATTTTATTACACAGCAAGAGAGGGAACACATGCAGGGGAAGTGGGTGAGGGAGAAACAGGGTTCCATCAGAGAAGGGAGCCCAATGTGGGGCTCGCTCCCAAGTCCCCGGGATCATGACCTGGGCTGAAAGCAGACACTTAACAACTCAGCCACCCGGTGCCCCTATGCAAGGCCTTTCATAATGTAATCTCTACCTGTTTCTCCAGTTTATCTACTACACATCTTTGTACACTTTATCCTCAAGCAAACCATGCTGCTTATAAATTTTCCTACATCTACCATCCCTTCTATTTCATCAGGTTATGCTCTTTACATGGAATTCCCCCTGCCCAAGGTCATCATTGACTAATTCTACTGAAACATCATTGATTTAAAGCAACATCACTATTTCCCATACCAGTCTCCCTCAGTATGCCCTACAAGGCACTCTTCTGAGTCCTGTAACATCCTCTGCATAAGTCTAACATTTTTCATATCACATGAAGTTGTACTTTCCTATTCATAGGTCTAATTAGGAACATATGGAAGGCAGAATAATTTTCTCATTTTAATTGTATTCATTGTACATTTCTAGTACATACATAGATGATAAGTATCTTTTAAGTCAATGGTCAATTCGAGAGGTCAAATAATACTGCCTATTTTTTAGCTCTTAGAAACTTAGAAAAAGAATGAGAGACAGAAAACTTCAGTGTTTCTATTTTTTAGTGGCTACAGTATGATGTTACCATACTCTGCATTCAGAAATATAGAAGGAAAATCATATCTGGAAAACTGTATGAAAAAAAATCAGTTTAATAAGAGCTATCTACACTATACCCAAATGGAGATGTGCAACAGAAAGTGAGATACAGAAGCCTAAACACCAAAAAAGAGAAAGAAATCTAGGTATATAAATGTAAGACTTTTCACTGTAAAGCTGAGATTAAAAGTCCCCAAGAAATATTTTGCAGGATGAAGATGACATTCATAAGGCAATCCTATCTGATTCTCCAGATAGGAACACTATTATTTTTTTAAAGATTTTTAAGATTTTTTTGTAAGATTTATGTATTTGACAGACAGAGATCACAATCAGGCAGAGAGGCAGGCAGAGAGAGAGGAGGAAACAGGCTCCCCGCTTAGCAGAGAGCCCGATGTGGGGCTTGATCCCAGGACCCTGGGATCATGACCTGAGCCAAAGGCAGAGGCTTTAACACAATGAGCCACCCAGATGCCCCTAGGAACACTATTATTGAAGAGATGTGCAAATGTTGAGAAGTTTAAATAAGAACTCAATATAAACAAACCAAAAGTAGGAGTAAGTGATATAAGCAGGTGTCACAAATCAACTGCCTATGGTAGTCAGGCTTATAACGCAAAGGAGGAAAGTGAGTCTCATGTACGAATTCTGGTAATACAGTGTAATCATATTTTGTTCTTAGTTCTACAGCTGACACTGCATCAATGTCAGGAAGACACAAAGGACTGAATTACTGAAAACAGTATCTTCTATCAAGGAGACAGCAACTCTTTAGCACTATTTGATGATTTCCACAAAGAGACATAAAATCTTTGTTACCCAATATTCTCACTTTTCAAGAGAAGCTGGGAATCCAGATTTGTATATAAATTTCCCATTTTTAAATATAAAATGGTACATGAGACAAACAAAAGACATCTCTTGGTTAGAGCCGCACTGCTGTCAAGAATTATGGATCCTGGGGTGCCTGGGTGGCTCAGTGGGTTGGGCCGCTGCCTTCGGCTCGGGTCATGGTCTCAGGGTCCTGGGATTGAGTCCCGTGTCGGGCTCTCTGTTCGGTAGGGAGACTGCTTCCCTCTCTCTCTCTCTGCCTGCCTCTCCTTCTACTTGTGATTTCTCTCTGTCAAATAAATAAATAAAATCTTTAAAAAAAAAAAGAATTATGGATCCTCTGTACTAATCAGCTAAAGTCTATGTTAAAGATGGTACAGACACTGAAAAAATAAAATCAAATTAAAAAACATAAAGATGGTATAGAAATGTCTGATTTAAACAAATTAAGCTCCAAATACAGGTAATGATTTCACTTAATTTCAGTGAAACTCTAAAATATATTTAACAACAATGTAACTGAAAGATGGCCAGATGGGTTTCAGAAAAACTATTTTTTCATCTTCACCATATTACTTAATAAATACATATGAACATCATTTACTCATCATCTACTTAATGAGAATAAAATAAGAAAAAGAAAATACTTGAGAAGTCATAAGACATTTTTACAAGTCACAGCATCATAATTAAATTGTATTAGGAATAATGGTTAATTTGAAATCAATAACTTCAGTACTATTCATTGTAAATCAGGTCAATTTACATATAGTAAAAATAGCATATGCAGAAGTATATGACAAAAACTCATCTCTTCCTACCCTCCTATATAAATAGCAGGCTCAACATGATGCTTCTTACTCCATCCCACCACTTAATGAAGAGTAACAACATCTGGATGATGGAGGGAAGGGTGGTTATGACAGGTAATTTGTAATAAATATTCTCTAAGATATAATAATTTATATTAATATGCTTAATTCTAAATAAGTCACATATACCAATGATCAATTAGATAAATGAAGATGACTCATATTGGATCATTTCTACTTGACATCTAGAAGCATGATACATTTATACAGAAATCATTCACACCGAGAATGATTCTTGTAGGACCTCAATGTCATGTTTAGTAAGCTAAAACTAGATGGAAAATATTCTCAAGTTTCATAAAAATTAAAAAAAAAACTTCAAAGAGAAAATGTAATCATCTGAAAAAGTGTGATAAAGTATGCTCAATTGAATTGAAATAGTCCTTGGTTAAAAAGTTTAAGAAAGTAAATTAAAACGCCAAGCACAACAGATAACTTTAGCAATAAAGAATATGTTACACTCACTCACACTGTAAGAGGAAAAGAGTTCAGTCAATTAAATATTGATGAAACAAAAAATCAAGGCTTCAAGTCTTAGATCAGTTCAAGACTGGGCATGAACTAATGATCCAACAGTTTATGTGAACATTAAACATTAAAGGAATAACTCATAACTAAACTATGGAATGGATTTCATTTTAATTTAATTAACTGATAGTTAATTTTACAAATCCTAGGTAAGAAACTGATTGACATATAACGTAGTTATATCCAAGATCATATACTGAGGATTAGTCAGTTGATGAGTTGTCCTAAGTTTCTGTAGTAATAGATATACTGAGTGTTTTTATTATACTGTATGATAGTTGTTCTTTCCCCAAATCTTTTAGCTAGTTAATTTTACAAATCCTAGGTAAGAAACTGATTGGCATATAACATAGCTATATCCAAGATCATATACGATAGTTAGTTGGTTGATGAGCTATCCTAAGTTTCTGTAGTAATAGATGTACTGAGTGTTTTTATTATATTGTATAATAGTTGTTCTTTCCCCAAATCTTTTAGCTTCTTACACAAATAAAAATTTAAGTATGAGCTGATAGTCACAATCCATATGCAAATTTACTTATGTTTTGCCCCAAAACATATTGTAAACTTAGTTTAGAAGAATATTTCTGGGTGCCTGCGTGGCTCAGTGGGTTCAGCCGCTGCCTTCGGCTCAGGTCATGATCTCAGGGTCCTGGGATCGAGTCCCGCATTGGGCTCTCTGCTTAGCAGGGAGCCTGCTTCCTCCTCTCTCTCTCTCTGCCTGCCTCTTTGCCTACTTGTGCTCTCTCTCTGTCAAATAAATAAATAAAATCTTTAAAAAAAAAAGAATATTTCTATGTATTATTTTTTAGCATTAGCTGTTAGTGAGGAAGCCACTGCATGTATTAATCATGAAAATTCCCTCCTGAAACCTCTCTAGAAACAGGTGTAAGCAATTTCATTTTAAAAGACCAATAGAATAGAAATACACCCAAGAAGGCTTGGACCAATTTGACTTCTTCCTTTTAAAGATCCAGGAAAAACTGAGGTTAATCCAGCCACAGGCAGAAGGCCTCCTCTGAGTTTATATAAACTGGTAAAACGTGCAGGAGGCCTGAGAAGCAGCTGAGAGGTCCAGTGAAAATAATCATCTGCTCTTCATGCCAAGAGGCAACAAGCACTGCAGGTAAGATAAAGTTCCAGACTTTAAATCCATCCTCAGTGCAGCAAGCCTGCGGCCATACTTCCCTCGAGAAGGTACCTTGTCCATCACTACAATCAGTTCAACCAAAGCATTTTATGCATTTATTTATTTTCAACTTGTCAATAACGTTTTAGAAGGCAAAGGCCGACAAAGCTTCTTCCAAAAAAGCCAAAGGGATTCTTTATTCCTTTTGAGAAAAATGACCTACAGACATTTTTGCAAAACTGCTAATAAAAAACTGAGTGCCAATATGTTGGCTGAACCAAAATAAAGCCTCTTAAGTATGTACCAGTGTAATATGATGATATATAGCGCAATTTAGAAAAGAAAAATGTAATGGGAGTAGAGAGGCTGAATAGAATATAATCATTTATTATTACATGAACTCATTCTCATTTGCCCAGCCTAATATTTATTCATATCAGGAACTTATAAACTGTAACAAAATAGTATCTGAAATTCGATTGTGCACTTTCACTAAAACACTCAAAGAAAGAAGTCACTGAGCTAAGAATTCATATATTCTCCTCAAAAGTCTCATTTACCGTATTTTAACATCTACATTAATTTATGTTTTATATCATGAGTATCTAGAGCTCATGGGTTTCAGTGTTCTCTTTTCTACACACCCAGGGCATTTTAGTCATCGCCATATAAAGGGTAGTCAATACAATTACTTAAATATTTTAATGAATAAATTTATTTTATTCCAAAGAATCTTAACTTTGAGTCATTAAAGGATCTTTAACAGACCCATGAGCCCCTAAAATTGTACACAAAGTACTTCTGTTGATATCAAAAGTCCATTTTATTCCTGTAGAGAAAATTCATACATTTTCTCATATTTCCAAAGAGCATCACTGACTTTCCTACCATAAATGATTAAGTCTATTTTCTCTCAAAAATGTAAAGATACAATATTTTAAGGCAGTATGGTATAACAGAAAGGTTTTAGGACTTACAAAACCCTCAGAAAACCTCATCCTTCACAGTGATTTGTTAGAAACATTTCCATTAAAAAAGACAAAGATATTAATTAGGGCCATTGTTTTAACACATTATATAATGAGGTCTTATCCAAATTAAAAAAAAAAAGAAAATTTAAAAAGCAACAAGAGATGTAAAGTTGAAAAAAAATGTAAAGAGTGCTATTATGTATAGATGATATCATCTATATAATAAACACAAGATAATATACAGACAAGAATTAGAATTAATATAAGACTTCAACAAGATTGCCAGATAACAAGGATCAATATTTTAAAACAATGGGAGTTCCAATAAATTAGGGGGGAAGGAAAGAATACATAATTTAAAAGATTTATAAACTAAGAAGCTTAAATTACAAGAACTCTGGACTACATATTTACATTCCATAGAAAAGTGCAAGACTATATTAAAGAACATAAATACTAAATAGAAATTTTATAAAATAAGTATTAAGTAAATAGAAAGAAATCTCACATAGTTTCTTTTAAGAAGGCACAAAAACACAAATTCTAAAACAAAATAGGTGACCTTGGTGGCTCAGTTGGTTAAGTGGCCTACTCTTGGTTTCAGCTTAGGTCATGATCTCATGGGTCCTGAGACTGAGCTCTATCTTCTTCAGGCTTCATGCTCAGTGTGGAGAGTGCTTGAATATTTTTTCCCTTACCCCTCTCCACTCTCATATACACACTCCCTCTAACAAATAAATAAATAAATCTTTTTTAAATAATTAAAAGAAAATAATAACAAAACTTATTATATTAAAATCAATGTTTCCTTTAACAAATTGCCCCACAAGAGACAGTCTACCCAAAGGAATTTTGTATTTTCAATGTATATAACTAGTAAGGACACAGTATCTAGAATATGCTCAAAATGTTTACAAACCAATAATCTTAACTTTTTTTTTTAAAGATTTTATTTATTTATTTGACAGACAGAGATCACAAGTATGCAGAGAGGCAGGCAGTGAGAGAGGAGGAAGCAGGCTCCTTGCTTAGCAGAGAGCCTGATGTGGGGCTCAATCTCAGGACCCTGAGATCATGACCTGAGCTGAAAGCAGAGGCTTTATTTAACCCACTGAGCCACCCAGGTGTCCCACCAATAATCTTTAAAACATGAATGAATACAATATACAGTAGCATTAAGAGGAGGCATAGAAGTTAGAGTAGCAGTAGTTATAATGATTATTGTTAGCATTAACATTATTATTACTATTGTTACTTAACAAGGACTTAACCAATCTTTTCTTTTTTTTTTTTTAAAGATTTTATTTATTTATTTGACAGACAGAGATCACAAGTAGGCAGAGAGGCAGGCAGAGAGAGAGAGAGAGGGAAGCAGGCTTCCTGCGGAGCAGGGAGCCCGATGCGGGCCTCGATCCCAGGACCCTGAGATCATGACCCGAGCCGAAGGCAGCAGCCCAAACCACTGAGCCACCCAGGCGCCCCCCAATCTTCTAGTCCCTTCCTTTTCTAAATCCAGTTGCCAAAGTCCTGGGAGGTCTCACCTCAAATCACAAAGACTGCCAAAACTAAAGTGCTTTAAAAAAAAAAAGCCAAATCTAAATTTCAATCTATTATTACAATACTTAATCCACAGACTCTAATTATTAAACAAATGTTTCTCTATGCAACATAATAAGAAAAAACAAATATTTATACCAAACTGAAAAGGAATACAGTATAAAAAGAATTAGTTCAGACTAAGAGCACCAGAGCAAGACATGATCAATCATTTCAGCAATAGCAAAGAAAAACTACAAACTAAATCTCTGTGACAAATATGGTTATAATTTTAATCAAACTTTATCAGATAATTTTGTGGTTGACATCTATAAATAATAGACATTTGAAAATTAGGGACGCCTGGGTGGCTCAGTTGGTTAAGCAGCTGTCTTCGGCTCAGGTCATGATCCCAGCGTCCTGGGATCGAGTCCCACACCGGGCTCCTTGCTCAGCAGGGAGCCTGCTTCTCCCTCTGCCTCTGCCTGCCATTCTGTCTGCCTGTGCTTGCTCTCTCTCCTTCTCTCTCTGATAAATAAATAAAATCTTTAAAAAAAAAAAGAAAAGAAAATTAAATAGCCATTTTCAACATATTTTCTAACTATAAGATAAATGATGTTTATCATAAACTTCTGAAAATATCTGGAAGTTTCAATATGTAATATTATAAATAAAAAATGGATTTTCATTTAGATGCCATGACTCCAAAACATTTTACAAGGTATTGTTGGTTCTGTCAATCAAAATTGTTGAGGCTGTTGTAAGATCCATAAGTCAAAATTTTTTATACATTCTTAATTATTTTTTTCTCCTTATAACATGACCTTCTTTATGTCTAGTAATGATTTTTACTTTAAATTTATTTTGGGTCTGGGGGCGCCTGGGTGGCTCAGTGGTTAAGCCGCTGCCTTCGGCTCAGGTCATGATCTCAGGGTCCTGGGATCGAGTCCCGCATCAGGCTCTCTGCTTGGCAGGGAGCCTGCTTCCTCCTCTCTCTCTCTGCCTGCCTCTCTACCTACTTGTGATTTCTCTCTGTCAAATAAATAAATAAAATCTTAAAAAAAAAAAAAAAAAAAAAAAAAAAAAAAAAAAAAAATTCTCTAAATTTATTTTGGGTCATATTAATATAGTCACACCAAATAGCACTGTATTATTTTCACCTTTTTTCTTTAAGATTTTATTTATTTTCTTGAGAGAGAGAGAGCGCAAGCATGGGGGAGGGGACAGAAGGGTTGGGAGTAGAATCCCTACTGAGCAGGAACCCCATGTGGGGCTCAATCCCAGGACCCGGGAATCATGACCTGAGCCAAAGGCAGATGCTTATCCAACTGAGCCACCCAGATGCCCCTATTTTTCACCTTTTTACTTTCAATTTTCTCATTTCTGATACTTCAGATATGATCTTTTAAATAGCATTTAATTAAAATTCATATTTTATGAAGCCAGGTTTTTTTTAAGCTTTCACATGGAACATTTATTCCATTCACATTTAATTTAATTACAGATATATTTGGGTCTATATCTGCCATCTAATTTCCCACTTCAATTTTATTTCTTCTTTGCTTTTCCTTCTCTCCATTATTGCCTTTTGGTCATTGGTTGAGTAGGTATTTTTTCTCAAAATCTATTTTTTTTCCCTTTACTACATTGGACTGTATGCTCCCTATTCTATTCTCTTAAGATTAGTCTAGAAATTACAACACACATATATAACGGATCAATGTTGAAAATTAACCAGTATATTTATTCTCTTCTTTGATCCTATGAGAACACCAATTACTATTCTTCCTCATTTATACATTATTGTTTTTTGCTTTAATTCTATCTTGTGCCTTTAAACCTCACAAAACAATATTATTTGCTTTTAAAATATTTAAGTTCACTTAGATTTACTACAACTGTTCTCTGGACCATAGTTTCTCCATTATATTCCAAAGAGGAAAAGAGAATCAGGTAGCAGTTCTACACATTTGTTTTTATTAACCTAGTGCAAAAAAGAATAGGCAGTTAAATTAATAGCTATGCAGAGGAATGAAGTGTGTGGAAGAATCCATCTCTGTCTCATAATTTAATGTCACATAGAAAGTACATCCTGATGTTTGTCTCACTTTAATCACACTTCAACCAGGTTTTTACTTACATCCACATTTTATACTTTGCTATGTAATTATAAGTCTCAGAGTAGCTTTCAAAAATATAGTTAGCATACAATCCCAAAGAATTTAAAATGTGAAAATTTGAGACAGAAAAATATGGTTGCACAAGTAGAAATGAAAAAAAATATTTACTATGAGATTTCAAAGAGAGGGCCCTATTATATACTAAACAATATCAACAACTCAAAATAAGTACGGTACCTTCACAGAGAAGTTTCTTCTAATATCTCTTAGAATAGGATGATGACAACTCACCAAACAATTCAGTAACAAGGAACTAGGTAGGAAACCAGTGTGATCCACATAAACACAATTCTCTGAAACTCTTGACAGGTATTTACAATGTCTAGAGATATAGGTGGATCAGCTATGCTTAAGCAAATAAAGTTCTTTTCAATGTGGTTATAGCTATTGAGCAGCTCTCAGGTCCACAGTTTACTCTCTGGCAAGTATCAAAAACACAACTATATTTCTGATTATGTACACTGCCATGTGCATCAATAATCTGAGAAGACAGATATTTTCTTGGGTAAAGTAAGAAGTTTAGCAAATGTAGTTCACTTCCAGAGTACTTAACACTGACCAAAAACCATCATCAATAATTTAACTATTTGTAGAATTTAAGTTTTGTGTTCTACTGTAGAGAATCCTAAAGCTCCATATAGCAATAAGGGGGCACACAGAACGTACCAAATTCTTTTCAGGAAGGTATACACACCTAGAACTTTTCTATAAAGAAGAGTGTTCAGTAGAGACAGAGCTCATATATTTGACTTCAGTATTCTACACAGTAGACTATATAATCTTGAACTTCCATGCTTCTGTAAAAATAAGATATCCATGTCTATAATATATATAGAAAGATGCAATTAACAAATAAAATAAGAAAAGACTAGTAAGATTAATGTTTTCAGGATTGTATCATGTTTGGATAAATTTCCAAATGTGGGAACTATAAATGGAGACACATACTGACTTAGTTTTATCATGAAACATATATTAAGAATATCAATAAAGAATGAAATCTATAATGTACTGAATGAAGGAAATATTCATTGTCCCAACATTTTTAGTTCTAAAAATATATCCCTCATCTAGGCATACATTTTGTAGCCACTACCACAAAATACTCTATAACAAACTATTCTAAAATTCAGTCACTTAAAACATGAAAAATTTAGCCCCAGCCACCAGACTGGAAGCGCCAGGCTCGAACCCTAATTTCCTTGTCTTGCTTGAAACCCGGGCACCACCAAGATCCCAGCTTACCACTCTTCTCTCATGGACCTTGACACCAAAATCATTAGAAACATGGCACTGTTGCCTATCAGAAGTCAGTTCAAAGGACCCATCCCTAGAGAGACAAAAGATATAGGCATTGTGGATGAAGCCATCTATTACTTCAAGGCCAATGTCTTATTCAAAAACTATAAGATTAAGAATGAAGCTAATAGAACCTTGATATATATAATTCTCTACACTTTTGTTGAGTGTCTAAAGAATCTCCAAAAGTGCAATTCCAAAAACCAAGGTGAAAAAGAAATGTATGCACTAGGAATCAGTAATTTTCCCATTCCTGGAGAGCCTGGTTTTAAACTTCATGCAATCTATCCCACCCCAGCAAACAAACAGGAAGGTAAGGTGATAAGGGCCTACTTACAGCAGTTGAGACAAGAAACTGGACAGAGATTTGTGACAAAGTTTTTGACCCTCAGAATGATAAACATAGCAAGTGGTGGACTTATTTTATAAAGAGACAGCTCATGAAAAAGAGACTTTTAGGACCTGGACAGTGAAAAGACCCTGGGCAGATACTTTCCACAGGTGTGGGCAGCATTTTACAGCAAGATATACACAGTTCTTTGCCCTTATTTGATAAAGTTTTATACAGAAGAGAGAAGAGAGCATGCCTTCACTTGAGCTCTTTATTAAGAATTTGTATGGGGGAGAGAAGAATGGGTTATTGAAGGATGATTTGAATTTTATGTATTATTAAGCTGGTGCTTAATAAAAATAAGTAAGAATAAAGAAATTTCTAATGAAACAAGAATAATTTACTCTCATCCATTTGTTAACTGGTCTAGACTGAATTCATCTGAGCAGCTCTACTGATTAAGACAAGGCTTACTCATACATCTGAGGGTCTTTGTCTGATGTAGCCTAGATCCAGCAACAGAACTCTGGCTTTGCTTCACATTATCTCATCCTCTTTCCCTGAATCCAGAGTGTTAGTCTGGCCATATTTCCTTCCAGGCTGATAACAGAAGCTCCAGAAAGCAAGCAAAAACATGCAGGATTTCCCAGGGCCTGGGCTGGGAATTGGCAAACAGCTACTTCTGACCATTCTATTGACTAAAGCAAGTCATATGGCTGAACCCAAAATCAAAGAGGGCCATTAAGATGAGAGAAAGAGCATAAATATGTTTAAACAATTAACTGTCAAATATAGTTAAATATAAAACATGTTGCAGTTTGTTAACAAATACTTGAGATGTCTATCAATGTTAAAAATTCTATAAAATTAAATGTTTTCATATAATAAGCCAACTATACAACTATTTTTTTTTTTTTAATTTATTTTTTATTTTCAGCATAACAGTATTCATTATTTTTCACCACACCCAGTGCTCCATGCAATTCGTGCCCTTTATAATACCCACCACCTAGTACCCCAACCTCCCACCCCCCACCCCTTCAAAACCCTCAGATTGTTTTTCAGAGTCCATAGTCTCTCATGGTTCACCTCCCCTTCCAATATCCCCCAACTCCCTTCTCCTGTCTAACTCCCCATGTCTTCCATGCTATTTGTTATGCTCCACAAATAAGTGTAAGATATGTTTGTTATGTGTTTGTTATCAGAACCTATAAAATAATACTTTAAAAAAAATAGTTGCTGAGTGAAACAACTATTTTTTTTAAAGTATTATTTTATAGGTTCTGATAACAAACACATAACAAACATATCTTAAACAGAATAAAAGAAATGTGTAAACAGTGAAATAAGAATTATAAGCAAAAGATTTTCAATCCATTCTATCCTGTATCTGGGAAGAGATTTTAGTGGGGGACACTCCTAGAAAAGAAAGCAAGCATGTGTTCCTTCTCACAATCTCCCTGTAAATATACTCAAAGTACTTTTGCTGGCAGCAGACTCCTTTCCTTCCTTTTATCAGAATATACCTGGTTTTCAAAGACAGGTATGGTAAAAACTGCAATCCTAGGAAGTGTCCCAAAAGCAGTATAACTATATGAGCATGTGTTAGCCTTCTAGGACTGCTATAACAAACTATAGGCTGAGTTGCTTAAAATAATATTAATTTATTTTCTCACAGATCTGGAGGCCAGAAGTCCATGATCATTGGTACCAGCAAATTCAGCCCCTGCTAAGAGGTCTCTTCCTAAGGTGTAGTTGGCTTCTTTCTTGCTGGATTCTCACAATATCTTTCCTCAGTGTGTATATGCAGTGAGAGTTCTCTGGTGTCTTTTTTTTTTTTTTTCCTTTTCTTTTTTTCAGTGTTCTAAGATTCATTGTTTATGCACCACACCCAGTGCTCCATGCAATATGCACCCTCCTTAATACCCACAACCAGGCTCAACCATACCCCCACTCCCCTCCCTCCAAAACCCTTAGCTTGTTTCTCAGAGTCCACAGTCTCTCATGCTTCATCTCCCCCTCTGATTTACTCCAATTCACTTTTTCTTTCCTTCTCTTAATGTCCTCCATGTTATTTCTTATGCTCCACAAGTAAGTGAAACCATATAATTGACTTTCTCTGTTTAATCAATTTCACTCAGCATAATCTCCTCTGGTCCCATCCATGTAGATACAAAAGTTGGGTATTCATCCTTTCTGATGGCTGCATAATATTCCATTGTATATATGACATCTTCTTTATCCATTTGTCTGTTGAAGGGCATCTTGGTTCTTTCCATAGTTTTGCAATTGTGGATATTGCTTCTATGAACATTGGGGTACAGATGGCCCTTCATTTCACTACATCTGTAGCTTTGGGGTAAATACCCAGTAGTGCAATTGCAGGGTCAGAGGGTAGCTCTATTTTTAATTTCTTAAGGAATTTCCACACTGTTTTCCAAAGTGGCTGCACCAGCTTGTATTCCCACCAACAGTGTAAGAGGGTTCCCCTTTCTCCACATCCTCTCCAACACTTGTTAACTGTCTTGTTAATCTTTGCCATTCTAATTGGTGTAAGCCAGTAACTCAATGTGATTTGGATTTGAATTTCCCTGATGGCTAATGATGATGAATGTGTTTTCATGTGTCTGTTAGCCATTTCTAAGTCTTCTTTGGAGAAGTGTCTGTTCATACCTTCTGCCCATTTTCTGACATGACTATCTGCTTTTTGAGTGTTGAGTTTGAGGAGTTCTTTATAGATCTTGGATATCAGCCCTTTTTCTGTAATGTCATTTATGAATATCTTCTGCCATTCCATGTGTTGCCGCTCTGTCTTGTTGACTGTTTCCTTTGTTGTGCAGAACTTTTTATCTTGATGAAGTCCCACAAGTTCATTTTTGCTTTTTTTTTTTTTTCCTTTGCCTGTGGAGACACGTCTTGAAAGAAGTTGCTGTGGCCAATGTTGAAGAAGTTACTGCCTATGGTCTCCTCTAGGATTTTGATAAGATTCCTGCCTCACATTGAGATCTTTCATCCATTTCGAGTTTATCTTTGTGTATGATGTAAGAGTGCTTGAGTTTCACTCTTCTATACCATAAGATACCTTGGAATAAACCTAACCAAAGAGGTAAAGGATCTGTACTTGAGGAACTACAGAACACTCATGAAAGAAACTGAAGAAGACACAAAAAGATGGAAAAGCATTCCATGCTCACGGATTGGAAGAATAAACATTGTTAAAATGTCTGTATGCCAGAGCAACCTATACTTTCAATGCCACCTTGATCAAAATTCCACCAGCATTTTTCAAAATGCTGGAACAAACAATCAATATTTGTATGGAAACAGAAGACTCCAAATCACTAAGGAAATGTTAAAAAGAAAAACAAAGCTGGGGTATCACATTACCTGATTTCAAACTTAACTACAATGCTGTGATCACCAAGACAGCATGGTACTGGCACAAAAACAGACACATAGACCTATGGAACAGAGTAGAGAGTCCAGATATGGATTCTCAACTCTATGGTCAAATAAACTTTGACAAATCAGGTAAAAATATCCAGTGGAAAACAGACTCTGGTGTGTCTTCTTGTAAAGACACTAAACCAACTGAATTAGGACCCCACCATTTTGACCTCATTCAAACTTAATTACTTCCTTATGAGGTCCCGTCTCCAAATATAGCTATACTGAGGGCTAGCTTCAACATAAGAACTTGGAAAAGGCATTCAGGCTATGACAGATCATAAAATTAAGATCTTTCCTGACTTAAAAAGCTCTTCCTAAGTGAAATACCAATATATACTTCATCTGTTAACCTGAGTCAGCATTTCTTCCAGTGAGAGAGCAAAGGGCTAAGGAATCATACTGGGGGAGCTTAACATCTTCTTGCTTCACCTGTTCCCCTTGACTAATGAATAGTTAATAATGAGGTATACCCTGAATAAGATCTTTTTTGTGTGTATATTTGACTTGACAATAGAATCCTTTGCATTCTCTCCAGTGTATACAGTGTTTCAAGAACTCTGGAGGATTTTTAAGTAAAACAAATCAAATAGTGAATATGATACATAATCAAATAGATTATGTATCATATTTCATCAGCTACTTAAAGACATTTAAATTTACTAATGAGTAAATTCTAACATCAAAATTCAACTTCCCACAGAAAGTTTGTGCATAGTTAAAGGGCCTTGAAGAATTAATTTTAGTAATCTTAAATTAACAAAATTAAATTTATAACTTAAAAATTTAGTGTCTAGTACATAATTAAAAAGAAATAAAAACTAAAACAGATGTAATTGAAAATAACAAAAAAATACATTGAGAAAAAAGAATCATTATGGTCATAATAATCTTCATTTTTATTAGATTTTATAATGCATGGCATGATATAAGCCCCTCCATTCATAAAATGACAGGGTTTGAATTATGTTTCTCATATATATTCTCTCCTACTGTGGTATTTTGGCAAGTGCTAGTATCATAACCAGTGTTAATTAATAAATCATAATTCTCACTGTGGGATGCATTTCTTGACACATATACTAATTCCCAAGAAAAATATAAAAAATGTAAAATCTTTTCAAATCTGTAAGCTGGAACTTCTAATTAAAAATATGACAATATGTTCCATAATGGGAAGGTCTCCAAAAATCTCTGTACATAGGTTAGAAGGATGGAAAAGCCGTGAAAAATTCTGCTCTCTGCCATAGGAGGTATTTATAAAGATAAGCAGATCCATCAAACTAAAAAACAGAAGCCTGCCTTTTATTTATTTATTTATTTTTAAAGATTTTATTTATTTGACAGAGAGCGATTATAAGTAGGCAGAGAGGCAGGCAGAGAGAGAGGAAGGGAAGCAGGCCCCCTGCCGAGCAGAGAGCCCAATGTGGGACTCGATCCCAGGACCTTGAGATCATAACCTGAGCCGAAGGCAGTGGCTTAACCCACTGAGCCACCCAGGTGCCCAGAAGCCTGTCTTTTAAACCGCCAAAACTTTTCAGCCCCTGAAGTCTTATTGGATCATATTAGCATTCACTAATTACTAGTCATTTATACTTCAAGTTTTTTATTAAATTTTTTTCTTTAGCCCCCACAGAATATCTTTTTGAAATATTTTCTCAAAATATCATTCACCATAACCCAATGTACTAAATATAAAGCCCATTTAATGAATTGTTTAACTGAGAGTTCCCTTGACATATGCTTCCTCCCATCCATATCCTTTGTATGAATATAGCTTTTCAAACCAACAGATAATAAAACTATGTAACTTCTAGCTTATATCCCCAAGACAAACAAACTGTGCTTTAAGATGTTACTTTATAGACATCTTAAGTTATCTAGAATCTACTTTTATTAAAATTGGATTGTATATGTGCTAATCCATTTTATCAAAATTGGACTGTATATGTGTTACATGAAATATTTTTTCAAGTGCAAGCAAAACCAAGGTATAGACACAATTTTGCTTTAACATTTGGGTACAAAATATAGTTTTCACTGATACAAAGGAGATCACCTGGCTTGAGGGATGTGACTCAGAAACATAATTCTATGATTATCAATAGTAACAAAATAAATAGCTATTGGGAAAGATTTTTAACCTATTAACAAGTCTCTATTACTTTCTTAACAATCCACAGTAAGCTTATGATTTATTTACCAAAATAAACAAATTTATATACAAAACACCTTTATATCACAAAAAAAATAGTTATTCAATCAAATTCAAAGAGTATTTTCTATTCCCAGTGAGTTCCAAGAAGTGGCTCCAATCTGGACCCTAAGCCTCTTGTAGACATTTTGAAGCCACTGAAGAGTAGCTCCACAAGTGTTTGGCTCTATAACATTGATGACATAATATAATCTCAACCCCTTTGCCTCTGAGAACAATAATACCCAGTTTTCTGATATAGTTTCCCTTGAACCTCTACATCCTGAATCTAAAAATACCTAGTAACATCTCTTCTGCCAATAAACTTCAATTTTAGAGGGCAACAAAAAAATAAGTTTTTCTAAGTAAAAATTGTTGCTAATTCATTGTAATTATAATTCCAGCTATTTAAAAATGTAAATTAGGTGATTATATGATAAATTGTCAATGTAGAAGTATCCTATATTTTGATGCCAGCCTTTGGAATCAGGGTACCATTGCCACTAAAGCTCTTAAGATCAAATATTCTAACACAGGGAAATTGCTGGAAACAACACAATACAAAACAAAGGGAAGAACTGTTATCACCTTTCATTGCTTTGTGGTTTCTTTTTTTAAGATTTATTTATTTATTTGAGAGAGAGAGAGATACAGAGAGTGTGGGGGGAGGGGCAGAGGGAGAGAGAGAGAGAAAGAGAGAATCTCAAGCAGACTCCCTGCTGAGCATGCAGCCTGACATGGGGCTCAATCTCAGGACCCTGGGATCATGACCTGAGCCAAAATCAAGAGTATTGACACTTAACTGACTGAGCCACCTAGGAGCCCCGCTTTGCAGTTTTTTAGAAAGTATTTTAGATAAATTTTTGATGTTTCATGTGAAGACTATGCAAATTCTCAGTGAAAGAAAATATTTGGCTAAAGTGTTTGGGAATGTCTTCCCCTATGATTTTAATGCCACTTATGATCCAGTGTGCATCATGGAAGATTTTTTTAGCCAAAGATGGAGGGGGGAATAAGAAGCAGTAAGAACTAGGAGGGACTACAGAATTATGAATGGAATAAAAATAAACAATGCTCTGAAGAAATATTTTGGATTTGAAGAAGGGAAATATTTATTTCAGAGCAGACTTCATTTCATTATCATAATACAAAACATTTTTAAGAAGAGATACCATTTGGTTTAGTGATTCCATCTAGCTAATCTTCCAGAATTCTAATAGAATATTAAAACATAAAAGAAAAATGCATCGGGACACCTGGGTGGCTCAGTGCGTTAAACCTCTGCCTTCAGCTTGGGTCATGATCTCAGGTCCTGGGATCCGGTCCCGCATCGGGCTCTCTGCTCAGCATGGGGCCTACTTCCCCCTCTCTGTCTACTTGTGATCTCTCTCTCTGTGTCTAATAAATAAATAAAATCTTTTTCAAAAAAAATAAAAAAGCATCATTCATCAGCATGACATGTGGACTTAATACCAATATTTATCCATATATTCCTAATTAGCAAAACTTGTATTTAATGACAAGCATCATTAAGTTAAATATATTGAATATTTAAAGAATTCTTATCTTTGGATATAAATAACTAAAGTAATAATTACCCAATATGTACCTTATCTTGATATATATTTGTATCTCAAAGGGGAAAGCTGAAAAAGGAAAACTAAGGAATTATTACTACAAGTGAAAAAAACATGAGGGGGAAAAATCATAAAAGGATCATTTACAGACTTAAGAATTTAATAAATCAAAAGCACCTACAACCCTGATAAACCAAAACTCAAATTCCAGTTGAAATAAACCACTTAAAACTATAAAATGATTTTTACTACTCCCAGGAAATAGAAAAATCTAGCGGAGTCATCAATCAATTTTTTTTTACATTTTTTGCATGTAGCATTTGAGAAAACTTCATCAAAATCATTTAGTTTATTATTTCAACAAGAAGGAATGCTTCCACCAGTCTTTTATTAAAGAATGTGCTTATACTATGATAATTTATGTCTAGTTCATTAAGCAGGTGTTCTCGGCAAGATAATATAGGGGAAATGGCAAATATGACACACTGTTTTCCATTAACCCCTCTGGCACTAACACTCTGAAGCTCCCCTTCTGAAGACTAATCCATTTTGCTTAATGCTTAGCATTTTCAGATCCTAGCTCTGGGTGCCAGAAAGATTTTATGTTTGAAGTACGAGGAAAGTATGTGACAATTTTGAGCACCTAGTTGGTTAACCCTTATGAAAATCAATTGATAAAAGCCAAAAGCATCAAAGTAGAAAGGCTCTTTGTACAATTGGAATACACCAAACCAGGACGCTTTTTACTCTGTCATTGGAGCAGATGCTATAAATTTCTTTTCCTCAAATAGAAGAAAAGCATTTTTTTTTTCAAAATGTAACTGCTATTGCCACACTTCAGAAGGCTCCCTAACTGCCCCCCCGCCCACCCACCCAATTACATTCATTTCAAAAACTGTTATTTAGGAAAAGTAGAGTTTAAAAGAAAGAAAGAAAGAAAGAAAGAAAGAAAGAAAGAAAGAAAGAAAGAAAGAAAGAGTAAAGAAAACATGATGAATATGATTATTCACAGTATCTTAACTAAGGTCTCAGGATCACAAACCGCCTCCCTCCATTCTATGGCCAAATTTAAGCTCATGGTCTTGCTTTATCACTTTGGGTTTAAATGGATTTGCACATTGTACATGAGCTCCAGTTTGCCACAATTTCCACCAATCCTGCTGGAATGATACCTAATCTGTTTTATTCATTTATTTGATCTGTTTAATTCTCACAGGCATTTAAATCCCATCTAAATATTTATCTCCCAAAGTTAGGGTCCACTTTCTCCTTTGGTTTTGTATTTTCCAGGATTCAATACTGCAGAATTTAGTACTGTTCATTGTTAGGAGCACTCTGGTCGCAGATGACCTAGATTCAAATCTGAGTCAACTTCTGTTTGGCTAATTACTTAACCTCATATGTGAAATGGCAATCGTATTATCTGCAGTAATATCGACCTCCTATATACCAGATCTAACCATCAGAGCCAGCTTCACAGGCATGAAACCTGTGCAGAGGGGACCCCACTCAGAAGGGTTAATGCTTGAGTGAGAGTTCTATTGTCTCTGGCTTTAAAATCCTAACCATTTTTGAACAAAGAGCCTAGCATTTTCACTTAGCAGGCCCTGCAAATTATATAACCAGTGGTGCCAATCACAGAGACTAAACTCAACCACTTAGTTATAGAGCTTTCTCCATATTACATCTTAAAATAGATCAGTGTGATATGAAAATAAATGGACTTACAATGATATGTAATCACTCATTTTTTTTCTTTTTACCGGGTCCATTTTCTCAGCTGTATTTTTTCTTATGTATATACTGACTCAAAATTATAAACATTTTTATTCTATAATATTTGGTAAGATTTAACTAATTGCTCTGGGTTGCCAGATTTAACAAATCGAAATACAGGATACTCAATTATATGTGAATTTCTGATAAACAGTAAATAATTTTTAATAAATACATACCATGTAATATTTTGGAAACACTAACATGCATCAGAAGCAATAAAAAAGTGATATTGCATTATATTTAACCAACAATGTCAGCAAAATTCTGGAGTATTTCTCCAGATTTCTAAGGAAAGAAAAAGCAGATGAAAATGAAAAATTGTGTGAATATACAGAGATATATAAAAAAGGGATAAAATCATACTAACTCATTTCCTTGAAAATACATACCTATTCATTATGCCCCATACAATATTCAAATAAAATATAAAGTAGCATATATACCCTCTAAAAATAGAGGGTATATTATTATATTATTTGTCTCTAGGGTACAGCAGTGGTCAGGCTACTATCTCCCCATGTTCAATCACAAGAATTAGACATAAGCTCTTAGCCTCTGCTGCAGACTGAAGTGCCTTCTCTCCTACCATAGATGGAATCTCTCAGGTACTCAGAACACCTCCTCCTGATTCTATCTTCTAACGAGCCATCTTGCTTTTCTCCACGAGCGAGGTATATGTTTACTGTTTTTCTCAATTACTCCATTAAATAAGGGAAGTCATATGCTCTTATTTTTTAAAAAATCTAAAATATAGTAGCAAATCTCCAAGCTATAGAACACTGATATATCAAGAAAGTAACAAGATCAAGGCTCCAAATTTTGGCTTCATATGATTGTGGACAGCTCTGATTCCACAAAACCTCGTGAAGACAGCCAAGATAAAACTGTTAGGGCCGATTCCACGTTAAAAACCTGTTAAACCCTGACAGCTAGTGATGATGAACATTTTTTCATGTGTCTGATAGCCATTTGTATGTCTTCATTGGAGAAGTGTCTGTTCATATCTTCTGCCCATTTTTTGATATGATTATCTGTTTTGTGTGTGTTGAGTTTGAGGAGTTCTTTATAGATCCCGGATATCAACCTTTTGTCTGTACTATCATTTGTGAATATCTTCTCCCATTCTGTGGGTTGCCTCTTTGTTTTGTTGACTCTTTCCTTTGCTACGCAGAAGCTTTTGATCTTGATGAAGTCCCAAAAGTTCATCTTCGCTTTTGTTTCCTTGGCCTTTAGAGACATATCTTGAAAGAAGTGGGTGTGGCTGATATCGAAGAGGTTACTGCCTACATTCTCTTCTAGGAGTCTGATGGATTCCTGTCTCACATTGAGGTCTTTTATCCATTTTGAGTTTATCTTTGTGTATGGTGTAAGAGAATGGTCGAGTTTCATTCTTCTCCATATAGCTGTCCAGTTTTCCCAGCACCATTTATTGAAGAGACTGTCTTTTTTCCACTGTATATTTTTTCCTGTTTTGTCGAAGGTTATTTGACTTATTTGTGGAGCATAACAAATAGCATGGAGGACAAAGGGAGATGGAGAGGAGAAGGGAGTTGAGGGAAATTGGAAGGGGAGGTGAACCATTAGAGACTATGGACTCTGAAAAACAATCTGAGAGTTCTGAAGGGGCAGGGGGGTGGGAGGTTGGGGGAAACAGGTGGTGGGTATTAGAGAGGGCACAGATTGCATGGAGCACTGGGTGTGGTGCAAAAACAATGAATACTGCTACGCTGAAAAGAAAAAAAAAAAAACCTGTCAAACCCCTAGGACCTGCCTGGGCCTACTTAGCCATAGTGACTCCATGTTGCCTAGGTAGACATTTTGTTAATAAATGCCTCAGCAGTAACTGATACCGGTTCCAGGTAACCATTGCTAAAACAAGGACATTTTGTTGTTTAATAAATGCCTCAGCAGTTACTAGTATTGGTTCCGGATAACCGTTACTAAAACACACAGGTAGGAGACATCCAATCAGCCAAAGCCAAATATGTAGATGTCTGCGGTTGTGCCCTATAAAACTAACCTGTAAGACCAAGAGGGGGTCACTCTCTTCGGAGATGGCCCTGGCTGGTCAGTCTAACTTCTAATGCTTGGCATAGAATAAAGCTTTACATAACTTTCACTTTGTCTTACCCTCGTTCCCCTGGCCGATCAGTCTGACTTCCAATGCTTGGCATAGAATAAGGCTTTGCATAACTTTCACTTTGTCTCAGTCTCGTTCCTTTGATAACAGACCCAACAGAAACAACAGCTTTCCTACCTTTCAATCTAGACCTACAAAAGTAAAATGAAGCATATAAATGCTGAAATTATTCTAAGTATTCAGGCAAATACCACAAAATAATCTGAATTTATCAATGAAAATGTTTTCCTATATATTTTTCTAAAAATATTTCTAAAAATATTATATTACCTTAATTTCTAGGGATGTTACACAAGTAATTCAAACATGATACATACAGTTCCTTCCATTTCCTCTCCAGAGTCAAAAATAAATGATCTCAAGTCCATACTACAATTTGGTTAAGTAGACTGTCATCATATGAATAACCTAAACTGCCTAAAATGAAAAAGTCAAATTTGGAAAATAACAGTAATTTCAAAGTACTCTTTTTTTTTTCCAAAAAAGAAATAATATGATGTGAAGAGTGTATACTAGTGGAGGTTCAGATTTATCTATTATGAAAAATAACCATAAAGACTGATACAAGAAAATGGCAGTAATATTAGCAGTTAGTTTTAAGCAGGATTAAGTAGCTTAACAGAAATTTCTATTTTCAGTTTTGGAAGCTGGAAAGTATTGAGATCAAGGTGTGGCATCTGATGAGGGCTGTCTTCCTGGTCACTATAAATGACCTCTATCAATGACCACTGTTTCCCCACATGGTGGAAACAGAGAGAGTAAGTTTTCTGGAATGTCTTCTTAAAAGAGCACTAATCTGGGACGCCTGGGTGGCTCAGTGGGTTAAAGCCTCTGCCTTCGGCTCAGGTCATGAACTCAGGGTCCTAGGATCTAGCCCTGCATCAGACTCTGCTCAGTGGGGAGCCTGCTTCCTCCTCTCTCTCTGCCTGCTTCTCTAATTGTGATCTCTGTCAAATAAATAAATAAAAATCTTTAAAAAAAAAAAAAAAGAGCACTAATCCTATGATCTCATTTAAACCTAATCATTTCCCAAAGTCCCCCCACTTCCATATACAATCATATCACATTGGTTTTAGGACTTCAACATGTAAGTTCTGAAGGAACACAGTTCAGTCCACAGCACTGGACTTTACACTGTGAAACAGAAACTGCTTTAAAAAATGATAGGAAGGTGCTGTCCACATCCTTCACCATATAGTCCTTAAGTCAGATGTATGTACATACAAGAAAACAGGGAAGCTCACCTTCTAAATCCCTGAAAAGCTGTTTGTGGTTATGACAGAATACTACTTCTCTGAGCTTTATTCTACCAAGTCAATCTATCCTTCTGCTCTCACTAATAATTTTCATCATCAATGTTTTCCACAAAAATCATCAAATCTTTCCAGATCTTAGAATACAACTCTCAGTGGCCTAATACATATTGACAGGCACATTCTAGGAGGCAGAGATCACAGTGGTTAAAAGACTACATTCCAGAATCAACCTGCCTAGGTGCAGAGCCAAGCTCCACCACTTATGGCTGTGTGAAAATTAGTATCTCAGTTTGCCCTCATGTAAAGTAGGAAGTAACTGTGGTAATAGCAGTACTTGTAGGATTGTGAGAATTAAGTGAATTAAAGTGTCTAAAGGGCCTAGGGCAATGCCCATACGTGGTAAATAAATCTGCTGGTTCATATAGGTATCACCTGCAAAGGCTGTGAATAATACCTATGTCTAGGTCCTATACAGAGATACTAAATTAAAAACACCTAGGTAGGGTCTAGGAATATACATTAGTAAAACCAATGTGCAGGTGGCTAGTCCTGTTTGGAACTGTCTGTGTATTTTCCAAACAAGAAGCTTACTCAGGTGCTTAGTGAAACAGATAACACTTATAGTAGTGTTTGCTGCACTTCCAGATTTTTATTTACTCCTTAAAATTGGATAGAGTATACAGACATTCAACTGTAGTAAAGTGCATGGCAGAAGAGTATTCGACTACTGTATCATTGGACAGAAAGCAGAATCCATCACACACACACACACACACACACACACACAAATCAAACCAAAATAAAAGTTCACAATACAAACAAATGCAGCTTTATTCAAATTGATACAGGAAAAATAAATGTTACTTGAGAAACAACATGGAAAACAAGAGGGGATAAAGAACTCTCAAACTACTAAACAGACAGGAAATTGTTGAAATGGGCAGAAATTCTCAAAAAGGCACATGGAAATAGTTAAAGTATTGTACAACTAATTAAGAAGATTCTATGTAATTATCAAAATCAACATCCCTTAGTGTATGTATTAATGAAAATATAAAATAAAATTGTACAAAAGAATCTTTCATTCATTCAACAATTCTGTACATTATACAATGCTCACCACAAGTATAGCTACCATCTGTCACCACACACTATTACAGTACCATTGACTATATTCTCTAGGCCCATATCCTTCATCCCCATGAAATTCATTCCATAAATGGAAGCCAGTATAATCTGTTATATCAAGTTATAATACTTCATTTTTTTTTTTTGGCCATTAGGTGTTAATTTTATTTTGTCTTTCTTGATTTCTTTCTGAAATTTTTTATTTTTTTTATTAAAATTTTTTATTTTTTATAAACATATATTTTCATTTTTATACATATAATAACTATTATAGGAAAACCAGAATATAAAATTAAGTCAAAGTAAATAACCTCTTATCATAACACCACTCAGAAGAAGCTGATATTAAAGTTAAGATACTTTATGGTTGTATTCTTATACATCTATATATTTATTTATGTGTGTGTGTGTATATATGCATATATATGTGTGTGTATATATATGCATATATATGCATATATATACACACACACGTAAAATATCTCTTGCACTAGTATCATGGCATCCTCATTTGACATCTCTATTGTCACTCTTACAAACACCTTTTCTCCACTCTATAACTAACAGATTATTAAAATATATAAATCTGAGTATATTACCCAATATTTAAAATACTTCAGTGTCTTCTCATATCTCTGAGGATCAAGTCTTACATCCTTATTATGTCTATGAAGACCATCTATGCTCAAGTTATGCCTCTTTTCCTACTTCCTTTTTCTCTAACTACAGCCATACTTACTCTACTTGGTTAACTCTCTCAGACATGGTGTAATTTTTTTTTCCCTTTCAGGATTGGAGAATTATCCTCCAAGACTTTACCCACCCCCTCCTTTCCTTTCCCTAGATAACACTCATTCTTCAATTCTGTAATATTTTGAGCCAAATGGTTCCTAGATTAAGCCACTGATAAAAATGGAAATAATGCTTCCAATCCTTAAAAAGAGGCAGCAGAATTTCAATTAGTTTTTTCTAGAAACCCAAAATAATAGATTAGGTATGGAACTCTGTGAGATTAATGATGAATAAAACATAATCTCAACCTCCAGGCAAGGAGGGAAAATAAGCAGATGAAACATTTACAGAACATTCAATATGTTTTATATACTTTATAGACAAATCTCATGTAATTACCAAACAAAATATACACTTACTCTGTTTTACAAATAAGGAAACTAAAGATCAAAGAGATTACAAAAGATTCCTAACATCAAAATGGATCTGAATCTAGCAATGTCTAAATCCAAGACATGTACTTTTTCCATTATTCCCAGCACCTTAGAGACCACAAATAACTCTAACACAAGCACGATATGTTAGAGCAGGGCATGAAAATAAAAGGTAATAAGGTAGTGCTCTGAAAGATGCATCTTCAGGAGAACTTTAACTGGTTGTTAAAAAGCAGTATTAGAGAAGCAAAGAAGAGGATTCAAGAAGCCTTCCTAAAGGAGGTGTATTTGGGTCACACCTCATATACCAAGATTTTGAAATGATTCAGAAAACACTAAGAAATGAATCATAAGTGGGGCTCCTGAGTGGGCCTTAAGTTGGGCATGTCTGCCTTTGGCTCAGGTCAGGATCCCAGAGTCCTAGGATCCAGCCGCAACAGTGGCTGTCTCCCTGCTCGGCAGGAAGTCTGCTTCTTCCTCTCCCTCTGCCCCTCCCCCTGCTCATTCTCTCTCTCTTTCTAATAAATAAAATCTTTTTTAAAAAAAGAGAAGAAAAGAAAGAAAAAGAAAAAAAGAAATAAGTAGCAAAACCAGAAAGGATCATATTAGAAACAAAAGGCCACAGAAGGTACCATTTTAACACTTTTATAGGTTTCACACATCCTGCCCAGTCCTTCCATACAACATTCCCAATTTTTACAGATGGCTTGGCAGAGAAGGTAACTCTGGTGACTTTTCAGGGAAAGCAGTTAATCAACTTCTTACAGCCTGAGATCTAACAATTCCCTGAGAAGTCCCCATGGGGAAATGCAGTATAGACTATCTGTATTTTATATCTAGTGAGGACAGAAAATCTCACTTAAATAAGATGGCTTCAATGAATGACAATATTAAGGTATATGAATACTAAGGACCCTTCCCTAATAGGACAGGTTGCCACATATTGAGGTAGATGGAAAAGAGAGGTTGAGGAATATCTTTGTTATTTTGAATTAAAATTTTACAAATTCTGATACTAAGAGTATATCTAAATACATTTTTATAGACTTTTAAAAATGAGATCACCAATAAAAATTCTTATAAAAAGAGTCTAGATACCAAACAAAAGTAATTTAAGTAGATCATGAATTTAAGATAAATTATGCTCCCAGGGAAAGGAAAACCCTCCTACACTGTTGGTGGGAATGCAAGCTGGTGCAACCACTCTGGAAAACAGCATGGAGGTTCCTCAAAATGTTGAAAATAGAACTACCCTATGACCCACCAATTGCACTACTGGGTATTTACCCTAAAGATACAAACGTAGTGATCCGAAGGGGCACGTGCACCCAAATGTTTATAGGAGCAATGTCTATAATAGCCAAACTATGGAAAGAATCTCAATGTCCATCAACAGATGAATGGATAAAGATGATGTGGTATATATACACAATGGAATACTATGCAGCCATCAAAAGAAATGAAATCTTGCCATTTGCTACAACGTGGATGGAACTAGAGCGTTATCATGCTTAGCGAAATAAGTCAATCAGAGAAAGACAACCATTATATGATCTCCCTGATATGAGGAAGTGGAGATGCAACATGGGGGGTTAAGGGGGTAGGAGAAGAATAATGAAACAAGATGGGATTGGGAGGGAGACAAACCATAAGTGACTCTTAATCTCACAAAACAAACTGAGGGTTGCTGAGGGGAGGGGGGTTGGAAGAAGGGGGGTGGGGTTATGGACATTGGGAAGGGTATGTTCTATGGTGAGTGTTGTGAAGTGTGTAAACCTGACGATTCACAGACCTGTACCCCTGGGGATAAAAATATTAAATATTTAAATATTAATATTAATATTTTTGATTTTATATTATATAATATTATATTAATATTTTTAATGTTTTAATTTTTTAATATTTTAATATTTTTTAATTAAAAATTTAAAAAAATTATGTTCCCAGGAATATTTTCTCAGGCATATTCTGGAATAAAACATACTTGCAAAGTGTGCTACTTATGTGAATGATAAATTCAAGTTTTACCTGAGAATTTTTTTTAAGGTTTTATTTTATTCATCTGACAGAGATCACAAGTAGGCAGAGAGGCAAGCAGAGAGAGAGGGGGAAGCAGGCTCCCCGCTTGAGCAGGGAGCCCGATGCGGGGCCCGATCCCACAACCCTGGGATCATGACCCAAGCCAAAGGCAGAGGCTTTAACCCACTGAGCCACCCAGGTGCCCCTACCTGAGAATTTCTTAAAGAGAAATAACTGTCCATGATTGTACCAGAAACTTATTTGACATAAACATAAATAGCTAATTCTAAAAAATTATACCTTTCCCATATTCACAAGTAAAAGATAGCAAATATTTTAGTTGCTTAATTATATATATATATATATATATATATATATAAATAACTATTACATTTTATTGAGTTAAAAATGGTTATGAATATACCTTGCAATTTAAATCCTCAAAGTTAGCAGAAAAAGAAGCAGGGAGTATTCCCATCCCTAGACTCCAAAGGCAGGAACAAAATAACAATAGTAAACTAGCAATGTGATAAAATCCTTGTTCTGTCAAACACTTAATGAAATAAAAACTGAAGTCATTTCAAGTGACTGAAATTGGTAAAGGTATCATTCTATAAACGATAGCCAAGGTGGCCACGTAGCTGGCTCCTCCTTATCCATTATCTTTTGGTTCAAAGTTTACTTCTTCAGAGAAGTACCAATCTATACAGAATATGCTACCATCACACACACACACACACACACACACACACACACACACACACACACCTATTATGCTCTACTCTATTAGTATATTTTATTAAGTCAAGGTTCTCAAAGTATAGTGGAAGGATTAATTAGGAACCACCAGATTTTTTCAAGAGGACTACATATTCAGGTCCACTTTCATAACAATATTAAGATATTATTTTGCCTTTTAAACTCTCATTCCATCACATCTAGACAAAGTAGGAAAGTTCATTGCTTTGCTTTCAGATTCCACAGTACAACTAACATTTAATTTATAAGCTTCTTTTTATAAGTCACACTTGCTTTATATATTCAGGATAAGCTAATCTACTTGCTCTTAAAATCTTTAACTGTTACGGGGCACCTGGGTGGCTCAGTGGGTTAAAGCTTCTGCCTTCGGCCCAGGTCATGATCCCAGGGTCCTGGGATCGAGCCCCACATCAGGCTCTCTGCTCAGCCGGGAGCCTGCTTCCCTCTCTCTCTCTGCCTGCCTCTCTGTCTGCTTGTGATCTCCGTCTGTCAAATAAAAAAATAATAATAATTAAAAAATTAAAAAAAAAATCCCGAGAACCAACGTACATTAAAAAACTTTAACTGTTACATATACACATGTAATAATGTATACCTTAAATGTTATACATATATATATGTAACTACATGAACATGTATATTTGTGTATATACACACAAATACTTAAGGTTCTCTAGAGCATGTGATAGCATTTTAAGAGGTTTGAATGATTTCAGATAATAGTAGGTTGAACCACAATGAAGTTGCCAATACTGGACTATGTTTGACCTACAAAAAATGGCTATTTATTATGATTCAAGAATAAGAAAAAAGTGTATTGGAAAGCTATAGGAAAAGTTTACCTTGTCATATAAATGAGCACATCCATTATAATCAAACCTACTATCCAGGTCTTTCTTTCTCCAAGAATTTAACCTTGGACAGGTAGTTCAATCAAACATCTGCCATAAGACCTTAAAGCAAATGTTGATGGAAAATCAGCAGTCTCTTCAGCCAATAGGGACAGGTGTACCAAGAAGAGCAGGCTAGTAGTTCCAACAGCTCAAGAAATGGATTGATCCCAAAGGCAATGAAAGGGAGACTTGACCATCTGCAGTTCCCAAGAAGATAAATAAATCAGATTCAGATGTCTGCTGCAACTCCGGACATGATCAGAATGTCCCTTCATACTTTATAGCATGGAACAACGGCATATAAGATACTGTTGCCAACTGGCACAAACTGCTCTACTTGGCAGTCAGTCAAAGGAAAGAAGAGGTTCCCCCCACCCCCACAACAAGTCTTCAATTATGCTTTCATTTTAGAAAATAAAACAAAATAAAACAAATAAGGGAATATAAGTATTATCTGCTTATTACAGGGCATGATATAAATGCTCTGAAAAATAAATAAAGATAAAATAATGAAGTGCTGCTTTTCAGATGGGATATCCTAATGGAGATCATTTCAACATGCATTGGGATGCGGGAAATGCCCTATTCTTAATATTTCGCTCCATGGGGAAAAACTTCACTAGCTCTAATAACCCTGGCCTATTTCTACTCCCTCTCTCATTTTTCACCTAATTATGAGTTTGAAAGGAGAACCGCACGTTAGAACAGAGCTTGCTTCTGATCTTCAAGGTGAGGGGATTTTAGTAAACACATATTTCAATCTGCTTCTCCATGCCAATTTTAGAGAAGACTCCACCCAGATTGGCTGGAGAGAGGCCTGCTCTGGTTCAGCCCTGTTATATAGCTAAGTTGCTACTTCTTGGGCTCATAATTGCCCATAAGTACATAACTTTCATAAAAATAAAGGTGAATTTTCTGGCTTCTATGCATTAAACTTTTCACATTGTTTCTCAAGTGGCTCCAGATCTCAGTTGAGAAGAAAAATATTAAGGGCAAGTACATACTAACTTCACCAATAATAAACAAACATTTCAAGTACATACTAACTTCACCAATAATAAACAAACATTTGAAGTCAATTTTTGAGCACCACCATCTCTTGAATCTCTATAGGCTTGGAATTAAAGAAGTTCCTGGCCATCACCCTACACCGCAGCCCAGTGAGCCTGGGAAAAAAGAAAATGAGGGAACCAATGGCTTAGAGATGTTAGTGACTTGCTTCCTTTTCTCCTTCCTAATAGATAAAAGGAGGATTTCACTTCTGGCAAACAAGCAAGCAAACAAGCTAAAACAAAACAAAAAAAAAAAACATCCATTGAGCTATCCTGTCTTTCAACACCAGGTGAATTCTAATGGATTAATACAAATGAAGACTGGTAAAATCTGTCCACAATGGCTGGGACCGCCAAACTACAATGAGAACACTTCACCCAGTAAAACTGCGGCCAAGACTATAGTTATAAGAACACAAAACTTCCCTCTACTTCATTTTACTATTGTGAAAAGACAGTTATGAAGAGAAACTTTGTTCAAATTAAACAGCACTCTGTTTTTACATAAGATAGATGATCATAATAGTCGATGACACTTTTTAAAGGAAATGCTGCTGGAAAAATTACAAAGCAAAGCAGGCCTAAACAGCTGCATCTGTTGGACTGGGTCTTTGCAGCTGCACAGAACCCAGGATAAATGACAAGCAATTCTTCTCACTCATTCCTCTATTACTTCTAAATCCTCAGACTCATATTTCATACTTCAATGTCATATTATTTTTCTTATTGAGCTGCCAGGGGGAAAAAAGATAATTTCACTAAAGAGGACAAAATAAAGGGGACTCTTTATCATAGGTAAGAATGAGAGAAAAAAAGTCATCTGATTTTAAGCCTTGGTTAAAGAAGTATTTTCAAGTGTTTTACCTGGGTCAGCATGTGACCTCTGGGAGATAATAACACACCTAAGGTTTCATAACCAAGAAATGAATTGAGAGGTCACATTAACACTGTCAAAGCAGTAATGTCGTATTACAAAAATAGTACTGCTGTGTTCAGAGTTCCTGATTCCCTAAATTAAGCAATAAAATGGACTATAGTCAAGTGAACCTGACTACAAATCAGGAGATAACCCTGCCACTACAACACAAACTCTTGGAACTCAAATACTGTCATCTGTAAAATAAAGCTGTGAGACTGCTGGAATTTAAGGTTGCCTTTAACTGTAAGATATTCTGTGTCTATTATCTACGTTTATTGTAAGAGAAACAGATGGGTAACAGGCACTTCTGCTGAAGGAAATGTGAAAGAAAACAAAAAGTCCGTACTAATGATAGCTAAACATATATGGAAGAAGGAAATCTAGTTCTTCTGCTTCTGATTCTGTGCTGTTTCTTTTAAGTAATTATACTATCAGTTCTTGATTCTTAAACACTCATTGTTATTGTTGTTACTTAAATGTGCCAAATAAAAAAGATCCATTTTTTAAAAATCACATTTACTTTTTCCTTATTAGAAATTGGTAAATGTTCATTGTTTTAAATATAAAAATTCACAAAAGGAAAATAAAAATGATCTATAATCTTATCACCTAGACAAAACTATAACTAACAATTTCTATACAAGAATGTATGTGTGAAATAAGTTCTCAAATATTGGCTTACCACCCGGTACTGAGGAACTTTAAGAATGGGTCCCTGTTTAGAACTGTTCAAATACATATTCTCAGTGGTCAAGCTGAAATTGGCACCACGAGAATAAAGAAATCACTTTCAAACAATTAATTATTAAGGTCCAAGAATCCATACTGGGAAAACTGGTATAGTGAGGAAAGAAAAAAATAAACTCCTACCCTACAATTTGCTGAGCGGAATGGACCAAGAAATTGAGTGTCCCAATTAAGAGAGTTCCACTTATTCATTACCCTACTAAATGGCATGCCTGCTTAATTGGAATAATCAGCAAGACGGAGACTTAGTTCAGTGCATTTGAATGACTCCTAATAATAGTTAACTGGCATGCCCATCTCATTTAAATGGAACACCTGGTGTTATCACTCAGCCCTGCTCCCAGGAGCTGGCTCTATAATATTTACTCACATAAATGTCTACGGGGCAAAGTTTTTATTGTTTCCTTACTGCTACACCTTAGGGATTGCTAACAAAGTTTTATCCAAGTTTAGTTTCCTCATAGACCTTTATCAAGTAATTGCATATTTGACACTGAAAATCCAGAGTGGTAGACTGAGGTTAATGACACACTTAAGAGTTTTACTAAAAAGTATATTCTTTTTTTTTTTTTTTTTAGATTTTGTTTATTTATTTGACAGAGAGAAATCACAAGTAGATGGAGAGGCAGGCAGAGAGAGACAGAGGGAAGCAGGCTCCCCGCTGAGCAGAGAGCCCAATGTGGGACTCCATCCCAGCACCCTGAGATCATGACCTGAGCCGAAGGCAGCAGCTTAACCCACTGAGCCACCCAGGCGCCCCTAAAAAGTATATTCTTAAACAGAGTACCTTCAGTATTATGAAGTATTTATTTGGCAGTCTTATAATTATATATTTGATGTCACAGTCAGCTATTACAGTAAAATTGCACTGATAAGAATGACAAGGAAACATAAAATGTCAACCTGAAATGAGTTTAGTTCAAATTATCCAATTAAATTTTAACTGCTTCAAAACAGATTCTCTACTAAACCTTCTTCTTTAGAGAAATAAGTATTAAGGCTACTTTTTTGGTGGGGACAAATATTGTAGAAATTTCATTCAAATCAAATCTTACAATCTAAAAAAAGTCTTTTTTTAATTTATCTCAACAGCATGATCTGAAAAGCCCTTACTATATTTATGATTTAAGTGCAAAATATATGAAGCCTACTGGCATCTAATAACTGCTGAAAGATATGCAGCACTTAATCAGTTTTTTAATATCGCAGAGAGTTTCCCATCTGCAAGATGGGAAGTAATGCCGATCACTGGCTCTCTCCTAAACCCAATCCTAGTGAAGTGACAGAATCAAGGAAACTGTTGGATCTAAGAAACTGATAGTCAACTTTTTAAAAAAATTTTTATTTATTAAATTTTTTTAATGTCCCTTTGCTGGGAAATGGCAGCCCAGAGTGGAGAGAAAGACCAATGGAAAATTTCTAAATATGTTCTTTTCCTCCTCCACATTGCTCAATACACTTAACACTGTGAACCATGAACAAGTAAATAGGATAGGTAATGCAAGGATAGCATTCATAGGAGGGGTTTTTCTGAGGCAGATGCTGAGACAGAGTTTGAACTACAGTGCATTTATTAGAGACCAATATCTGAAAAGGAGGAGGATAAAGCAGGCATAAACAGGAGGAGAAGTCAAAATATGACGCAGGTCTAGCACATTTTTAACCTGATGAGTAGATAGTCTGGGAGCAAGTCTGCATCAAGATGAAATGGTCAGGTATTTACCTACCCGACTCACTAGTAACCAGTTGGGAATTTCTCTGGAAATGGCATGAACTTGTTGAGGCAGTGCTGTGCTTCTGAGAAAGACCAGTAAGGATGATGAGTAAAGAACAGTATTCAGACAGACCTATAGTCCCTTAGCAATTCTAATTTGATCCTTATTTTTTATACTCTCAGTATTAAATTACCATAGTTAAGAAAGATATGGAAAAGGAAAGTACAAACCAATTTTACTAAAGAATGTAAAAACAACAATTATGAATAAAATATTATTAAATTAAATATATGTTTTAATATATGTATTTCACTTCTGTAAATAAAATTCATGTTAGAACTACCAGTATTCAATACCCAAATGACTTCTCCAGAATTTCCCCCCATGGCTATCTAGGCTCCCCAGTGATACAAAATTAATGTGGCAGCCATATTTACTATAGGGTGTTTCCTCTAAGAATTAAGCAAAGAGCAAGGCCTAAAAACATAATAAACAGATAACTCCAGGAACCACTTAGCAACAGTGGACTTACTGTTTGTACCTTATAGTGGTTCTGAATGTCTATGTCATGCAGTTATCTGCAGTTTTGCTGTACATATGATTTGAAAAAATATGCATGGCAGATAGGAAAGTAAGATAAGCCAAAACCACCACACGATGAGGCTGTAGTAGTAGTCAGAGCATCTGGAATTGTATTTATTTATTCATATTAAAAATCCCTGCATACCTAATTTATTTATATAAAATGTAAAATGGTTTAGAAATAAACCCCACTGTGAGAGTGGATACAGGAGGAAAATATTTAATAAGGCCAAAGAGAGCAATGACTGTAAGCCATAAAATAGTAGTTCCTGGGGCGCCTGGGTGGCTCAGTGGGTTAAGCCGCTGCCTTCGGCTCAGGTCATGATCTCAGGGTCCTGGGATTGAGTCCCGCATCGGGCTCTCGGCTCAACAGGGGGCCTGCTTCCCTCTCTCTCTCTCTGCCTGCCTCTCTGTCTACTTGTGATTTCTCTCTGTCAAATAAATAAATAAAATCTTTAAAAAAAAAAAAATAGTAGTTCCTATAAACACATTGTCTTAGTGTTCACATGCTGGGGTTACTGAGGAGCCTTCAAGATATGTTCCTGTGCATCAAAATCTATCTCATTATTGGCCTACTTGACAAGGAAGGCCTTAGGCTTTAAGGCACAGGGTTTGAGAAGAGATTTCTTCAACCACATACCAGCTGTATGAGCTTGCTCAAATTACTTACCTTTCTTCAATTTCAACTCCCTTATATGTGAAACAGTTAAGTAGCATACATTTAGAGTTTTATGATTATTAAATTAAGTAACCAGTAATGTTTCTCCATATATTCCTGAATCACTTGCAAAACTGTACTCTTGATCATATTACAACTATATTATTACTATTTATTTAATTATATGTATTACTTCAATATTCCAAGATATAATTTAGCCTATTCTGGACAAATTTTTTCAAGGTCTCAGATTATTACCACTTAATGGAAAAAGAGGTATACAAAGATAAGAGTCTTAGCAAAAATCAGTAGTATATTATATAAGAAAAAAATATCTAAAATATGCATCTAAATCCAGGAGAGCTAAAATTATACTTCAAAAACCTAAGAAATGAAAGCTTTTGGTAAAGTATTACTGATAAAATTAATCTTTTTAATGACTCCATTAGATTCATGAAATTTAGGATGTTTGCATTTTGTTATAATTTTAGAATAGTGTGAAATAACTCATTGTAATTATTTAAAATTCACTCTCATATGTAAAACTGACCCAAAGACAGAATACTGAACCCAGTTTTATTAACCTTAAAGGAGCAGGAAAATTTATCAGATATATGTAAGTCGAGGCACTGAGTGTTAAACTGGCATTATCTGTACAAGATAAAAAGCAGTAAATCTTATTTTTTTCAGCAAAGATTAAGTTGTGTTTATGATTAATGCTAAGTATAAATTAAAATTGTCTTTGAACTTACGTATCAGTGTATTTCTTTACTTTTGAATAAGCTGTCACTTGGAGTTATTCCAAAATAAATAGCAAATAGACCCCCAGCATTAAAATAATGAGATAGCAATCCAAATTTCCAGGCAAATATATAATGCCATTTTCCAATAACAGAAGAAGCCTAAAGAGCAGTAGAAATAGATTTCCCTAGCAATATATGTCACTCAAATCCATTATTAATTTTGTGCCTTACCCAGCACATAGGGGTGTAGTTAAGATTAGAGCTCACTGGATTATTTAAAATTCATAAAGTTTCCTGAGCTTCTCAGAGAAAGGTGCTATATAAATATTAAATAGCAATAATCATGATAATGATGAAATTATTATTCTAATCTTCATCTTGCACATGCTGTAAGTAATTCTCAGGCACTTTATCACTTGACTATGTGCACATACATACAGCCAGAGAGGTTTTGGGGGGTATGGAATTCCCTTTGAAATCAACAGGAGCTCTGCAATCAACTCAACTCTGCAGGGGAGTGGGGGAGGGAGGGAAGAAAGAAAAATTGCAGTGTAATACTGAATAGAACCAAAGCAAATGGAAAAAAAAACACAGTTCAATGATTTCATAATTAAGAAAAAATAAGACAAGGTTGTTATTTTAATTAAAAGAAATAGAATTACAAATATTATTTTATAGGAAAAAGTGTAAATACAATAAAATTAAAATTTTAAAAAACAGCGATGCAATTTCTTGTGTAAGAAATGAAAACGCTTCATTCTTTTAAATAAGACCCAAATATGTTCATTTATGTTTCTTATAAGTTCCTAAACCTTATTTTAAATTTGAAAATATCTCTTCTGTATCATATTTTAAAATCTTCTTTGTGTCTGCTAAAATCGGCTGCTGTAATAGTCCTGAAAAGAAGGTGATAAATTATATTTAAAAAGACAGCCTTCTGCATTACTGAGAACTACATCAGCACCTGTGGCCAAGAAAATCATAAAAATGGATGCCTTCAGAAAAGGTGTGATAAACTGTATTTCCTTATAATTAGAATAGTAGAAACCACAAATATCATCATGTTTAATACTAAAAACACGGTAGAAGATGCAAGGAATATATCTTTATGAATTGCTATTTATACAGTTTAAAAGCTGTCTCCTTCCTAATTTTATCCTCAGACCCATATTTAGCCAGAGATGGAAACCATATTTATAGAAACAATCTTCTTCAGATTCTTTAAGATAAGAGGGCACAAACCAACACCTACAAATTTACAGTTTACTCAGCCAGCCTGGTAACCATGGAAACAGATTGACCATTTACACAGAGCTAGCCCTTGCGAATTCAACCCTGCCTCCCTGTCTTGAAAACTGCTAACAATGTAATCTGATTACTTTGTCTAAGAATGTATTATCATTCAACCAAGAATGTATATTAAAAAGTTCTTGCTACATTATTGTATAAAAAGGCTTAAAACATGTCTAACACAAAAGTATAACAAAATCCTTTCTACGGAATCTTTTATTGGAGAAAGAGATGCGGCATCAATAAGACTCTTGATTATGTGCCATCTGCCCATATTGTTCTCCACTTATTTTATCCCACATTTTATTGCTCTGTGCATCTTCAATCCTGCAAGCTCTGCCATGCATATGTCCTTTATAATACTGACTTCACATCATCCTCAGCCTCCACGTAAATGTGTGAAGAATGACGACTGATAATCCTTGGAGAGTTGAGATACATCATGAGTCTTTGCTCTTAAGCAGTGACAATTACCTATTTTTATTTGATTGCATTATTACAAATAACCATAGTATTACATCTGCTACTCTGGTGTACCTTACAGCATAAAATGAAATCTCACATGTATTACTCATATTGAATCTCCCAACAGGCATGACAGAAAAACGTCTTCATTGCTGCTTAAACAGTGAGAGTTCAAGAAAGTTCCAAGGGAACTCAAATATCTTATCCAAGGTAAAAGTATATAAATAAACAAAAAAAGATAAAGTTAGTTTATGTCTGGCTTAGGATTCACTTTGATCTTTTTTTTTTTTTAAGAATTTATTTATCTGACAAAGAAAGATCACAAGGAGGCAGAGAGGCAGGCAGAGAGAGAGAGAGAGAGAGGAGAGAGAGAGTCCCCGATGTGGGACTCGATCCCAGGACCCTGAGATCGCGACCTGCGCCGAAGGCAGTGGCTTAACCCACTGAGTCACCCAGGCAACCCCCACTTTGATCTTTTGACTGTAACCCCACCCTTCACTCTTTATCCACAATTATTTAATTCCCAGGTAATATCTTAAGACAAACTAACTTTTCTAACTAACCATATTTACTGAAAAAATCAAAGTTTCTCTGTACATTTAACTTTCATCATATGTCACAATTTTTTCTTCTTATGTGACCTACAGTGATTATAAAAATTTTATTATGGCATAAACTATGTAATCAAATATCAAAGGTTAAAAGTTCACACTATCAAATATTGAATAGCTCTCCTTTTGTTGTTAAAAATCCCCTACTGAGATAAATTATATGTATTAAAAATCTTTGAAACTTTCTGGCTCATGATAATAAAAGTATAATTGACATATTGGAAAAATTAATTCCTTAATTTTTTAAGATTTTAGTTATTTATTTGAGAGTGTGAGAAAGAGAGAAAGCACAAGTAGGGGGTAAGGGTAGAGGGAGAAACAGACTCCCACTGAGCAAGGAGCCTCACACGGGACTGGATCCCAAGACCCTGGGAACATGATCTGAACCAAAGGCAGATGCTTAACCGAATGAGCCACCCAGGCACCCAAAGGCAGATGCTTAACTGAATGAGCCACCCAGGCACCCAATATTTCTACAATACTATAAATCAAGTGCTTTTATTTTCACTATTTTAAAAATTACAAAGTGCAGAAAAATAAATGAGTAATATACTTGTTTCAGTTTTTACTGGACAGTATTAAAAATTAAATAGCTGTTTATAATGAAGATGGAATTCAGAAAAGCACTGCCTGAAGCATTTAACAAATACAGCAAAAATAAAATCCTTTTAGTATCCCCTCTGTGAATATTTATTCCCTTATGCAGCAAATCAAAATTCTTTATTACTCTGCCATATTTTTTAAAAATTTATCACATTTATGATTTTCATTTGTTTCTAAGTAACTCCTGACAGGTATAAGCCATAATTATTCAGTATATACATAACATCACAGCACAGGTCGTGGCACTTACTTGACATTCAGTGAAAAAAGTTATGAATAATATAACTTATTAACATAAGTGTTACCCATAGCCAAAGATGTCTATGAAATTAAGATTACAGTTGACCCTTGAACAACATGGGTTTGAACTGTGTGAGTCCACTTATATGAGGATTTTTTACAGTACAGTACTATTAATGTATTTCCCTTATATTTTCTCAATATTTTATTTTCTCTAGCTCACTTTATTGTAAGAATACAGTATATAATACATATAGCATACATATAGCATGTTGATGTTATCAATAAGGCTTCCAGTCAACAGCAGGCTATTAGTAGTTAAGTTTAGGGAGAGTCAAAAGTTATATGCAGATTTTGACTATGTGGGGACACCAGTGCCCCTAGCCCCCATGTTGTTCAAGGATCAACTGTACTTTGACATCTACAATAGATTATATACACATATATATGATATATAGAGAGATTATATACGCATATAATATATGCACATACATATTTAACATGAAGAAAAGACATCTCCTTTGATATCATCTAAGTAAATAAATTTTATTGGCATAGCACTTTCAGACTTTTTTAAAATAAAGTTGAAAGTTGAAAAGTGTAAAGAATTTCAGAACTCTTTAGGTATAACACTGCAAGTTATTTACAACTCTGATTTATATTAAGCCAGTGGTAAACTGATCCCACATGTAAAATGAGTCAAAGTCTTTCAAAACATTAATACTGTATTAAAGGAGAGGAAATGGTACTAAAGAGTTCATGTTGCTCTACAAGATTTAATTTTTCACAGTGGGAAAAATTTATTTCTTACATGAGAGTGACTTACTTGTCAAGGCTCACTATAGTATCAGATACATTTGTATTGGACCTAAGCCTAGAAATATGGTTTAAGAACTTAAGTTTACAGAAACTGCCTCACATTTCTCCTTGTATATCCAAGGCCCTTTACAGAGGCTCTTAAAAAAAAAAAGTACTTTCACTCCCTATGATGTAAAACCCAAATAGGTATTTAAAAGGATACAAATCATTTAGAGCATTTTCATTAGTTAAAAAAACAATATTTTTATAATTATTAATGTTTAAATATATTCATTTTCTATTGTTACATAACAAACATGGCACTTTAAAAACCATTTATTATTTCACTGTTGTAAAGGTCAGAAGTTTGACCTCAGGGTATGAGAGGCCAAAATCAAAGTGTCAGCTGGCTAGATCTTATCTAGAAACTCTGGGGAAAAATCCACTTCCAGGCTCATTCAGGTTGTTGGCAGAATGCTGTTATATGTGGTTGTAGGACTGGAGTACCTGTTTCCTTGGTGGCTGTCAACTAGGAGTGGCTCTCAGCTTTTAGAGAGTACATTTCCCTTTTGCCATATAGGATGGTAACATAATCATGAAAGTAACACCAAAAGGTGAAAGTCATGGGAGCCAGTTTAAAATTCTGATGACCACAAACATTATTAAAATCTTAGTAGTTAAAGAACAAGTGATTTAAAAACCTCTATATTTATATTAGTTTTAAAGAATAACAAGTTTAGTTTAAAAATAAAACCCAAACGAAGGAAAAAAGCTACTAATAACAATTTTAATTATGTGTAAAATTTCAACATACAATGATATACATACACATATAAATGGTAATAGCCTCATATGAAAGGTATCAAAGATATTAATCTACATAGGTAAATCTAAATAAACCATCTACATTTTAATCTGTAAGATAAATACTGTGGATTAAAAAATGAAAAGTAAAAATAGTTCCACCACTTTAATTTTTTAAATTATTTGAAAGTGTCAGTTATATTTAACAGACCATGCTAAGATAAATTAGTGCTGAGGTAAAATTTATATGTAAGAAAATCTAAAAACTGTATTTTGACTTTCTATAAAAGCTGTCAAAATCTTTTCCACCCTGCAATGACATGGATAGAACTAGAGAATATAATTCTAAATTGAATAAGTCAGTCAGAAAAAGACAAACACCATATGATTTCATTCATATGTGTAAATTAAGGAAAAAAAAAAAAACCCAAGGAAAGAAAAAAGAGAGAGACAAACCAAGAAAGAGACACTTAGCTATAGAGAACAAACTGATGGTTACCAGAGGGGAATGGAATGGGGGGGATGTATGAAATAGGTGATGTCTCAAGATTAAGGAGGGCACTTGCTGTGATAAGCACTGGATAATGTATGGAAGTGCCAAATCATGATACTGTATACCTGAAACTAATGTAACATTGTATGTTAACTATATTGGAAAATTACACTTGATCTTAGCCAAAAGGCCAAGAAGCGATTATATTGGAAAATTATAATAAAGGGAAGTCAAACAAAAATTTTTTTTAAATATTTACCCATTTCTTTTTTAGCATCCTCAAAAAAAATCATTAAAATTAAAAAATAAATTTAAAAAACTTGATCTTTAATTATATAATTTAATATCTGCAATTAAAACAGCATGAATATCTACAAATGGAAGGAATACAGCCCAAATCAAGAAAAATACCAATTACTACATATACCAGCCAAAATGTCAGACAAGATACACTATTCTTAAGCATTATGACCTAAAAATAATTTACATAATCCTTAAAAACTCCAACAATATCTCCTTTCTTGAAGCACGTGCAAGCGTCATAGGTCAATGGCAAAATCAGGAAAGATTCCCTGGTATTCATCCTCAGAGAAAGTGGAGCAAAGGTGATAAAACTCAAACATGCTGTCCTTTTCAATTTTCTGTAACTCTTCCCACAACGAAGGGTAGTGGCAAGAACTTGAAGAGTGAAAGAGGAGAAGCCACCATCACCATGTCTATTAACTAAAGTCAGTTCAGCAGAAATAAGCATAAAATCAATAGTTCAAAATACTGGTGGCTATCCTATAAAGTCAAGAGAAATGTCAGCTTAAGATGCTCTTCCTCTAAATTTTCTTGATTTTTCTCATTACTCATGCTATTCAAATATTTGCTCATACATGACCTGCTCATAGCTACCTTCCCTGACCAACTTATCAAAATAATACCTCTCACAAACACACATCTCATCACCTTTTATTCCCTTAATTGCTTTACTTCACATACTATTAGTTATTCCTAAAATCATGTTTACCACCTTTCTTACTAACAATGGAAGAAGGAATTTCTCCTATATTTTTTACTATTTTCCCTGGCAGTTACAATAATGCCTGGTGTATGTTGGGTATTCAATATATATTTAATGAGTAAATGTGTATTTAATGAGTTAATTAATAGGTGACAAATATTAAAATATTTTTAAATGGGTACTTGAAAAAGAAACTTCAAATTCATTAACAGCAGTTCTGTAGAAAGATCAAAGAGATAAGTACATAGGTAGACAGATAATTATGGTGGGGAGAGAGAGAGAGAAGGGAGGGAAAGACATGGAGATAGAAAGAGTAAGACAGAAAGAGAAAGCAAATACACAGGTTATGGTTTGCCTCTTTATTTCTTATGGGAAAGATCCAAAGAGGACTATAACCTTGAGACAAATTTTTATTTCTTTTATCAAAAGTTTGAGGCTAAAAATAACAAAATAATAACATGTCTATTCTGAATGGTAGTAACATAAGTATTTGTAATATTCTCTATATTGCTTGACTATTATAGAAAACTCAAACTTTAAATATTTCTAAGTTTTAAATATGTACAGAAAAGAAAACCATCAACGAAACAAAAAGGCAGAGGCCCCCGGGTGGCTCCAAGGGTTAAAGCCTCTGCCTTCGGCTCAGGTCATGATCCCAGGGTCCTGGGATGGAGCCCCACATGGGGCTCTCTCGTTGGCGGGGAGCCTGCTTCCTCCTCTCTCTCTCTGCCTGCCTCTCTGCCTATAATGAAAAAATAAATAAAATCTTTAAAGCAAAACAAAACAAAACAAAAAGGCAGCCTAATCAATGGGAGATGACATTCGTAAATGATACATTCATTAAGTATATATTAAGTACATAATATCTAAAATATAAAGAACTTATACAACTCAACCCCAAATAAACTATCCAATTTAAAAAGGGGAAGAGGACCTGAACAGACATTTTTCCAAAGACATCAAGACAGCCAACAGATGCATAAAAAAGATGCTTAACATCACTCATCATTAGGGAAATGCAAATCAAAAAAATGATACAGCATCTCACACCAGTCAGAATAGCAAGTATCAAAAAGACAAGAAATAACGGGTATTGGCAAGAACATGGAGAAAAAGGAATGCTCTCATGCACTGCTTATTGTAATGTGAATCAGTGCAATCACTACAGAAAACAATATGGAGGTTCCTCAAACAATTAAAAATAGAAATCCCACAAGATCAAGTAATTCCACCACTGGTTATTTACCTAAAGATAATGAAAACACCAATTCAAAAAGATGCACCCAAGTTTATCGCAGTCTTATTTACAATAGCCAAGATATGAAAGGAAACTAAGTGTCCACTGATAGATAAATGGGTGAAAAATATATGGTAGATATAAGCATTAAAAAAGAATGAAAACTTATTATTTGCAACAACATGGATGGACTTAGATAGACGGTATCATAGTAAGTGAAATAAGTCAGACACAGAAAGACAAATTCCATAGGCTTGTATGTGGAATCTAAAACAAAACAAATGAACAAACAAACAAAGAGACTCTTAAATGCACAGAACAAACTGGTGGTTTCCAGAAGAAAGGTGGCTGGAGGGATAGTTGAAATAAATAAAGGAATAAGGTATAAACTTTCAGTTATAAAGTAAGTAATTCACAAAGATAAAAAGTATAGCATAGGGGATATAGTCAATAGGATTGTAATAAGATTGTATGGTGATAGATGGCAACTACCCTTACTGTGGAGAGTACCGAGCAATGTATATAATCGTCCAATCAGTGTACTGTACATCTGAAACTTAACATTGTATGGTAATGACACCTTGACTTAAAAATATTATTTCAAGCGGAGCGCCTGGGTGGCTGAGTAGGTTAAGCCTCTGCCTTCAGCTCAGGTCATGATCCCAGGGTCCTGGGATTGAGCCCCACATCGGACTCTGCTTAGTGGGGAGCCTGCTTCCTCCTCTCTCTCACTGCCTGCCTCTCTGCCTACTTGTGATCTTGTGATCTCTCTCTGTCAAATAAATAAATAATATCTTTAAATATATATATATATACATATATATATATATTTCAAGCCTATTAATTTAATTCAAAAATAACAGAATTTTTTCACTGATTAAAGATTAATAGAATAAAACACATCTATATACAATAACAGCAATAACAACCGTAAATAGATGATATAGGAGAAAGTAAAAGAATCCTTAAAATGAAAAAACAAACAAAGAAAATGAATGATGGTAATGAGAATATGTATTATATAGTGTGAAATACACTATAATATGTAGGACTCATTACTCCCAATTTCAAAGCTTACTACAAAGCTCCAGTGTACATTTTAGAATACTGAAAGAGACATAAGAGCCCAGAAATAAATTTGTATGCTGATTTTCAACAAGGATGCCAAAACAATTCATTGTGAGTCATTTTTTCACTTAAAACCTCAGTTCTATCTATACAGTTATATATATATATATATATATATATATATATATATATACACACATATATATGTGTATATATATATATGGTCTAAATATATATGTATATATATATGGTCTAAAATATATAAATAAATAAAATATAAATATAAATAATAAATAAAATATAAAATATAAATAAATAAAATATATGGTCTAAATATATATATGGTCTAAATATATATATATGTATATATATATGGTCTAAAATGGATCATAGACATAAATATAAAAACCAAAATTAGAATACTCTTAGGAGAAAATGCAGGTTTAAATCCTTGTGATCTTGGATTAGGCAAAGCATTCTTTTTTAAAAAAAAGAAAATGATTTTATTTATTTGCCAGAAAGAACGCAAGAGAGAACACAAGCACGAGGATCAGCAGGCAGAAGGAGAAGCAGACTCCCTGCTGAGCAGGCAACGTGATGCGGGACTCAATCCCAAGAACCTAGATCCTAGGATCATGACCTGAGCCAAAGGTAGATGCTTAACTGACATAGGTGTCCCTAGGTAAAGCATTCTTACAGTTGACACTAAAAGCTCAGGTTTTAAGAGGAAAAAAAAAAGGATAAACTAGGCCTCATCAAAATAAAAACTTTTGTGCTTTAAAAACACTAAGAGGGGCACCTGGGTGGCTCAGTAGGTGAAGCCTCTGCCTTCGGCTCAGGTCATGATCCCAGGGTCCTGGGATCGAGCCCCACATCGGGCTCTCTGCTCTGCAGGGAGCCTGCTTCCTCCTCTCTCTCTGCCTGCCTTTCTGCCTACTTGTGATCTCTGTCAGATAAATAAAGAAAAAATCTTTAAAAAAAATTAAAAAATTAAAAATAAAAACACTAAGAACATGAACCCTCAACTCTATGGTCAAATAATCTTCAACAAAACAGGAAAAAATATACAGTGGAAAAAAGACAGTCTCTTCAATAAATGGTGCTGGGAAAACTGGACAGCTATATGTAGAAGAATGAAACTCGACCATTCTCTTACACCGTACACAAAGATAATCTCAAAATGGATAAAAGACCTCAATGTGAGACAGGAATCCATCAGAATCCTAGAGGAGAACATAGGCAGTAATCACTTCGATATCAGCCACACCCACTTCTTTCAAGATATGTCTCCAAAGGCAAATGAAACAAAAGTGAAAATGAACTTTTGGGACTTCATCAAAATCAAAAGCTTCTGCACAGCAAAGGAAACAGTCAACAAACCAAAGAGGCAACTTGCCCACGGAATGGGAGAAGATATTCGTAAATGACAGTATAGACAAAGGGCTGATATCCAAGATCTATAAAGAACTCCTCAAACTCAACACACACAAAACAGACAATCATATCAAAAAATGGGCAGAAGATATGGACAGACACTTCTCCAATCAAGACATACAAATGGCTATCAGACACATGAAAAAATGTTCATCAATACTAGACATCAGGGAGATTCAAATTAAAACTACATTGAGATATCACCTTACACCAGTTAGAATGGCCAAAATTAGCAAGACAGGAAACAACATGTGTTGGAGAGGTTGTGGAGAAAGGGGAACCCTCTTACACTTTTGGTGGGAATGCAAGTTGGTGCAGCCTCTTTGGAGAACAGTGTGGAGATTCCTCAAGAAATTAAAAATAGAACTTCCCTATGACCCTGCCATTGCACCCCTGGGTATTTACCCCAAAGATACAGATGTCGTGAAAAGAAGGGCCATCTGTACTCCAATGTTTATAGCAGCAATGGCCACGGTCGCCAAACTATGGAAAGAACCAAGATGCCCTTCAACGGATGAATGGATAAGGAAGATGTGGTCCATATACACTATGGAGTATATGTGAAAGGACGAATACCCAACTTTTGCAGCAACATGGACGGGACTGGAAGAGATTATGCTGAGTGAAATAAGTCAAGCAGAGAGAGTCAATTATCATATGGTTTCACTTATTTGTGGAGCATAACAAAAAGCATGGAAGGGGAGGTGAATCATGAGAGACTGTGGACTCTGAAAAACAATCTGAGGGGTTTGAAGTGGCGGCGGGTGGGAGGTCGGGGTACCAGGTGGTGGGTATTATAGAGAACACAGACTGTATGGAACACTGGGTGTGGTGAAAAAATAATGATACTGTTATGCTGAAAATAAATAAATTTTAAAAAATTTATATAAAAAGAAAAAAAAGAATGAGATCAAATATTTACAAATCATGTATATGATAAGGAACCTGTATCCAGAATATATTAAAGAACTCCTATGACTCAACAATAAAAAAAATCCAATTTAAAAATGGGACAGATGATCTGAATAAACAATTTCTTCAAGGAAGGGACACAAGTGATCACTAACCACATGAAAAGATGTTTAACATGATTAATCACTTAGAAAAGGCAAATCTAACCCAAATGAAATACTTCTTCACAGTCACTTAATGCCTATAACTAAAAAGACAGGTGGCAAATATTAACAAAAATGTCGAGAAACAGGAATTCTGATATGTTGCTGAAGGGAATATAAACTGGTACAGCTGCTTTGTAAAACAGTTTGGAAGTTGCTCAAAATGTTTAACAAATTGTTAACATATGACCCAGGGATTCCAGGCCTAAATGTACAACCAAAAGAAATGAAAACACACAACCTACAAAAACTTGTACATGAACATTCTATTCAGCCTTCAAAATAGCAACAAAAACAAGTGAAAACAACAGAAATGTCTATGAACTTATAAATGGATAACTAAAACATATTCATTGAATGGAATACTATCTTGTACCAAAAGGGAATGAAGTGATGATATATATACATACACTACAGTGTTGATGAACCTCAAAAACATTACAATAAGTGAAAAAAACCCAAACAGAAAAGATCAGGAATTTTAAAATTCCATTTATATGAAATTTCCAGAATCAACAATTCTTAAGAGACAATAATTAGAGCAATGTCAACTAAAATGTTGTCAACTAAATATACACTGCAATAATAGATTTTGGGGTGTTCAACCTAACTATCAGAATAAACTATATTTGATTAAAACATTATATATATATATATATATCTATATATATATAAATTCAGTTTGCTAATACTTTATACTACTTTATAAACACTGCTGTTTTACTTGCTAATATTTTCTTTCCACTCTTTAAACTTGTCTTCATAACTGACAACGTTCCATATTTTTATTCATTTACTCATGAAATATTTACTGAGTGCTTTCTATGTAGCATATACTATTGGAGGTGTTTAGGATATACTTTTCAAGAATATAATTCTTATTTCGTTTCCAAAGAAGTATTAATTTCACTTGTTGAACATCCACAACACACTTATTTCAAATGTTTATCAGAATATTGTAGAAAATTGTTTTCATTCAGGATAAATTATTTTGTCTTCTTTACCAAGGTATTAAATGTGGTTTAAAATTTTATTCTAGGCTCACATTAGATGGAAGATTTATCATCATTAATATGCATATGTTGTTATTAACATTGCATGTGCTTTTCCTCTCTCTTCCTCACTTTCTCTCTATGTGTGAACTTCCTTTGTCTAGCTCTTTAATGATGCCTGTAGCTGACCCTATCAGATGGTGACTACACTTATCCTGGTGAGCACTAAGTAAATAATTGTTACATCAATGTATTGTACACTTCCAACTAATATAATACTGTGTGTTAATTATACTTCAATTTTAAAAAAGAATATGGGTTTACTCCTGTGTGTAAGTTACTTTGGGCTCTTGGAGATCAGCAAAACCCAAGACGAACTTAGAGAGTTTTTTTTCAGCCATATCTTATGAATAGGATACCAGACCTTAATCTCTGTTTTCAAACAATTAAATATACCATTTGAAAATAATTTCTAATGCTCTTTTACTAATTGGAGGTAATTTCTGGCTTCCACCTCTCATTTATTAACCCAGAGGCCAGCAGGCCCACAAAATCAGCTCTGCTCACAACTATTCACATTCTGCTCTGTGGAGATCTGCCTCATATTTGAGGCTAGCTATATATATCTCTGTTTTGGTATTTTTTAATGCTATCCAATATTAGCATATAGATTTAAATTTAAGTACTAAATTTACCATCTTATCTTAAAACATCTGAGAAGCGCATTAAATTTTAAATAATGTAGTATTGCCTTGACCTTCAGTGGAACAATTAATAGCATCCATAACCAGATATAAAGTTATTTATACAGAGAAAGGAAGAACATGTAGGAATCTAATAAATCAAATAAAAACGTTATGTAATAATTAATTCATCATCTCTGTAGTTTGGAAAAACAACTCCTTTCATAATATATAGAACATTTACATTAGTGTCTGGCACTTTTCTTTTGAAAAGGTGCATTTTTTTTTACATTTTATTTTAATTCCAGTATAATCAATATTTAGTATTATACTAGATTAAGGAATATAATACAGTGATTCAACAATCCCATACATCACCCAGTATTAATAATGACAAGTGCACTCCTTAATTCCCATCACCTCTTTAACCCATCCCCCCACCCACCTCCCCTTTGGTAACCATCAGTTTGTTCTCTATAGCTAGAGTCTGTTTCTTGGTTTGTCAGTCTTTTTTTTTTCCCTTTGGCAATTTGTTTTGTTTCTTAAATGCTACATATGAGTGAAATCATACAGTATTTGTCCTTCTCTAACTTATATCACTTAGCATAATACTCTCTAGCTCTGTCAATGTCATTGTAAATGGCATGATTTCATTCTTTTCATGGCTGAATATTTCCTTCTACATATATATTACATCTTTTTATTCATTCATTTATTGATAGACACTTGGGCTGCTTCCATAACTTGGCTACTATAAATAATTCATATATCCCTTTGAAATAGTGGTTTTGTATTTTGGGGGTGAATAGCTAGTAATGGGATTACCGAATTATAAGGTTGTTCTATTTTTAACGTTTTGAGGAACCTCCAAGTGTTTTCCACAGTGGCTGCATTCCGACCAACAATGCAAGAGGGATCGTTTCTCTCCACATGCTAGCCAACACTTGTTTCTTTTCTTTTTAATTTTAGTTACTCTGACAGGGAGGAGATGATATTGCATTGTAGTTTTGATTTGCACTTCCCTGATGATGAGTGATGTTGTGCATCTTTTCACATGTCTGTTGGCCATCTTTTTTTTTTTTAAGATTTTTATTTATTTGATAGAGAGAGATCACAAGTAGGCAGAGAGGCAGGCAGAGAGAGAGGAAGGAAAGCAGGCTCCCTGCTGAGCAGAGAGCCCGATGTGGGGCTTGATTCCAGGACCCCAGGATCATGACCTGAGCCGAAGGCAGAGGCTTAACCAACTGAGCCACCCAAGCGCCCCTGTTGGCCATCTTTATGTCTTCTTTGGAGAACTGTCTGTTCAATTCTTCTCAGGCATTTTAATATAGTACTGTATTCAAACCTCAAAACAACCTCTATGATGATTATGTCATTACTGTATCATTTTAGAGATAAGGAAACAAAAAAACAAGTTAATTTTAAGTAATATCTTCAAATGATGCACAATTGGTAAGTTGTGAAGGAAGGATTCAAACCTAGATTATCTAACTTTAGAACCAAATTCTTCATCATGATATGTCTGGGAGGAAATCAGCTAGAGATGTCTAATCACCAAATCACCATGTTCAGAAGATAAGGACACTGAGTTGTATTACTAGTGATAATTACCCAGCAGGAATGAATGAGGCATTTGCATGAGAAGGAGCTGAGGTCAAGACTTGGAAAACAACAGATTTAGGTAGCAGTTCCAGAAAAAGAAGCCAGCAAAGGAGATCTGTCAACCCAAATGTAAGAGGAGACCAAGACATGCATCTTCCAAGGATCCAAGTATCTTGCATATAATACAAAATATTTTTTTTCAAGGTTAGGAGAAATTATATGTTTTTTTAAAATTCCCCATTAGACTAAGAGGAATAATTTCTACAATAATAAAATTCTACAAAAATAAAGTAGCAATTACATAGACCAGATGATTCCAGTAAAGTTTAGAAAATAGTATTTTTCAAGTATCATTTAGAATTAATTAAATTGGCTAAGATTTTTCACTTCACATGAATAAATGAAAATATAAATGAATTAAAAACCAGGAAAATTATGACCCATATATTCAGATTTCAGTAAATTATATTAGAACAAGATTTAATCACAAACTTCACTGATCTGGATCAGTATTTAGTTTGATTCTTAGTGTGATACTGCTTATATTAATTCAAAAAACATTGAAATTAGATTCTCAAACACTATACATGTTAATTTTTTATACACTAATTATAAAGATGAATGAATACCTCTCTCCATTTCATATTCATATAGTACAATAAGAGTTTCCTTCATATTACCTATCAATATTTATGATGAAAAAATTTTATTTTGAAAAGGGGTACCTGGATGGCTCAGTCAGTTAAGCATCTACCTTTGGCTCAGGTCATAATCCCAGAGTCCTGGGATTAGCCCCACGTAAGGTTCTCTGCCCGGTGGGGAGCCTGCTTCTCTCTTTCCCTCTGCCCGCCATTCCCTCTGCCTGTGTTCGCTCTCGATCTCTCTCTGTGTCAAATAAATAAATAAAATCTTTTTTTAAAAAATTGTATTTTGTGAACTGATTGATAATTCGCTTCCACTAAGGCGCCTGGGTGGCTCAAATGGCTAAGCGTCTACTTTGGGCTCAGGTCATGATTCCAAGGTCCTAGGATTGAGTCCCACATCTGGCTTCTGGCTCAATAGCACTGGCTTCCACATTAATCAACCAGTTCCACAAGTGCAAGGTCTGCATTTTTTTTAATCACCTTTGTATCTGTAGATAAGGTATAGAGCTTCATCAAAGGAAAAACTCAATCACTGCTTTTGAATAAATGAACATTCTAGATAGAAAATTTTTTTTTTAGATTTTTATTTATTTGACAGAGATCACAAGTAGGTAGAGATGCATGCAGAGAGAGAGGGAGAAGCAGGCTCCCCGCTGAGCAGAGAGCCCCATGCGGGGCTCGATCCCAGGACCCTGAGATCATGACCCGAGCCGAAGGCAGAGGCTTAACCCACTGAGCCACCCAGGCACCCCTAGATAGAAAATTCTTGATAGTTATTCAAAGCTGTTTTGGGAGCAAAATTTGCTGCTGCTGAACAATGAGACATGAGAGAGAATAACCACAAAACATTCAATGAGTCAAGATGTTTTAATATGCATAAATGTTAAGGAAAAAATACCCAGTGTTTCAAAATTACTAGATGCTAAACAACTATACTGTATTTTAAACAGCTAAGAAATTGTGCTAAGAAAGATATGTTTTGGAGAAATCTTTTCTATTCCCCTAAGATTTACGAATGGAATTTCCTACATATGTGAATTTTCTTGCACCAATTTTTTCAGTAATTTTAAGAATTCTGATATTCAGAAACACAATAAAATCAGGATAAGAGGCAGAAACCAAAACAGAAACACTCAATGAAGAAAGTGCCTATTTGGCATCTAAGGCCAATGGATTCTTAACATATATACAAAAATAATATCTGGGATCATAACAAAATATTGTTAGGGAATGCAGTATTGTATAACTTCATAAGAATTCTGCACAGGATAGATACAGAAGAGAGAAATATCACTGATATGCAAATGGTAATTACCAATTGAGGATATTTGTGGGCTAAGTGGCAGTTCTTACGGTACAAGTGATTTAATTTTGCTTAAATAAAATTTCAGAGATTTAAAAACAGTGGAAATATTACCAATTAGTGAAAGAAGGTAATATAAAACTGACTTGCATGCATACTGAAAATCCTTAAAATTTTTTAGTTCTTGCTGCATTTTCCACAGTTACCCATAATCCTAATGACACTGCATATTAAGGACTCCAAATTTCTTTTTCCTGGATTAACAGAAACAACTTCCACCCTCTGATTATTAGTCAGGTGCTCACCATGTCTTTCTTCATCAAGTCATACAAGTGTATAGAAGTCTCTCAGGCTACTGTCTTGGTTGACAGTCTTTTACTGACCTATTCAAAAAGAAATGTATGATTTAAGAACCACAGAAATGGACTTGTATATACCAAATTAATTCTTTTTTTTTTTAAAGATATTCATTTATTTATTTGAGAGAGAGCACGAGCAAGCACAAGCAGCAGGGAGAGGCAGAGGGGGAAGCAGGTTCCCCACTAAGCAGGGAGCCCAATGCAGGTCTCCATCCCAGGACCCTGAGATCATGACCTGAGCCAAAGGCAGACACTTAACTGACTGAGCCAACCAGGTACCCCCCAAATTAATTAAGTGTTCCTGATTTTATGTCTGAAATTTAGCAGTTAAAACTTAGTTTATATTAACCACTATATAAATTTTTTAAGAGAGAAGTAATACTTCAACTGCTAATCATGTATACCTCATATGAACAGAAGATCAAATAAATGGCCTGTTAACAAGTAGAGGAAAAAAATTAAAATTATGGATTTCTAGAAATGGATAAAGGAGGGGTGTTTGAAGACTGGGATGTCACAGAAGTTAACCTTTAGCTACTTCCTAAGTCTGTGACTGAACCCACTATCAAATATTCAGCAAAGAAAACCAGAAAGGAAAAAAAAAGGTTCTGTATTTGAAGTTTATTTTTTGTTTTTATTTGCAGTGGGGGTGGTTGAGAGATATTTTCCTGATAGGCTAGAAAGTTTGCCCATTCTCTTCTGGTAGCCGAGAGATCAAAGAAACTTCAAAGCAAAAAAGAAAAAATGAAGGGGCTGTTGAAAAATCTCACCACAACATTAGAACTGGAGGTACTTACTGCTTCCAGGGATGTGTGGCACCTAAGGCCATCCTGTGCTGAGCTAAGATTAAGAATTCGTCACAACTCAAGATTCAATTTTCAGGTAACTGAGACTGAAAAAGACCTGTGACTTCATATTCTGCAACATGATCAGCCATTTCTAGCAACATGGCCAGTGTTCAGAATCTGAATCAAATCAAACTAGGTATGAAAACTGTCCAGTAATTTAATACAAAAAGCCCCAAAAGCTTTCTTCCCTATGGATTCTAAAACATTCACTGGGAAATTTAAATCACCAAAGTCATCTCCTCTCTTCCAAAGTTCACACTGTAAACCTAGAGCCTTGCTTACTCAGTATGCTTCATAGACTAATGGCTTCATTATCACCTGGAACTTGCTAGAAATACAGAACACTGAGTCCCTCTCCATATCTACTTATCAGAATGTACATTTTAAGACTAAAGTGCATTAGATTTGCATGAATTAAAGTTTGAAACACATAAATTTAAAATTTGCTTTTTTGAGAGGTTAATTAAGTCTTTGGGTACTTCCCTTGGAGAACACAGACCACTGATTACTTATGCACGGTACATTAGCATAATTGGACATGATCTTAGTGACATATTTAGTGATCCCTCACAATATGTCTTTCTATTGATTCAGTCTTTGAGTGAAAGGAGCAAAAGAAATCCAACATTTTCTTTGGTACTGAATGTCAATAATCTTTTCCCATCTTTTCCTTCTTGAACTAGCTTCTTTTTTTTTAAAGATTTTATTTATTTATTTCAGAGAAAGGAGAGAGGGTGCATGCACAAGCATGAGCAAGAGGAGAACTTTTTCCAAGTTAATTCCACAATATCAACCCCCATTATTAAAATAAAGCACAAGTTATAATTTGGGCCTCAAAATTTTTTTTATCTTATTCCACTATTTATAAGGTAAAGTTTAAACTCCTTATCCTAGTGTTTAAGGCTCTTTACAATTATACATCTCCAGACTCCTGTTTGCCAGTTTCCACATACCTTATTGTCCAGCCACTTTGAACCTCTCAAAAACTTTCAAAGCTCAAATATATTTTTATTTTTTTATCTGTAAGAATTTATCCTGTTCTTTCACACTGGACTTTCCTTTCTTCCTTCAATCTATCTGCCCATTAACATTCGCCCATTTTTTTCAAGACTGAACTTAATGATGATGCCCTTATTTGTTTTGTTTTCTTCCCTCATTTATGTTAAATTTCATTATTTCTGTACAATCTGACTCAGTCAACTGTAAGGTCCCTGAGAAAAGTGTTTTTAAATCAATCTCTTCACTAAATAAGCTATTACACAATCATACCTATTCAAAATATTTGTTAAATTGAACTGAATATTCAATTTGTCATACAGAGAGAAAATTTACAGATTGTCAAAAAACAAAGGATACTATAAAAAAGAATGTATAGATCCTATAATTAGTATAATAAAAATGGTCTTAGAGATACAGATTTATGGTTGAATTTGCTAGGACAAATTTGACACAGGTCATGCACTGTTTTTAAATTATTTTCTGTTGTACAGGGATACCTCTATGTGATAAGACATATGAGGAATCCATTTAAAATATCCAAACACAAATAATACTGGAAAGGTAATATTGATTTCTTCTGATGAGAGATTTCCAGATACACTATAATTAATTTTTCTTTTTTTTTTAAGATTTTATTTATTTAAGAGAGAGATCACAAGTAGGCAGAGAGACAGGCAGAAAGAGAGGAGGAAGCAGGCTCCCTGCTGAGCAAAGAGCCGGATGCGGGGCTTGATCCGTTATTTGATTTAATAACAAATAACTTTTAATTTGTGATAAATGAACAAGCCATTTAAACAGATAACATTATGCATGAAGCATGATGCATGGTTTTAAGTATAAGATATATTGTATACAGTTTTATTGAGTCAAGGAGAAATTCTAGTATTTTACTTTGAGCCAGAAATGGTAATTACATTCAATCAAATTATACATGGAATTAGTTAAATATATTTCCATTTAGATCTGTTAATAGGAAGAATCTGATCAATAGATTTCCTAGTATTGATTCATTCTTGCATTCATAATATGAACCCCACTAGTCAGATCATTTAAATACAGCTGGATGTCATTTACTGATAATTTACGTGCTATTTTTGTGTCTATATCCATAATTGAGATTGATATTTTTTCTCTATATTCTCTTTGTTAGGTTCTATTATCAGCATTACAGGGTAGCTTTTCTTCTTTCTCTATGTTCCAGAAACACTTAAATAAGCTGAAAATTAACCATTCCTTGAGGATTTGGAAAAAGTAACTTGTAAAATAATCCAAATCACTCTTTCAGGTGATAAAGCAACATTCTCATCTACTTCAACTTTCTTGGGTTTCCATATTGACTTTGTTAGCTTTGTTAATTTCCCATGGCTTCTCGGCCTTTTGGCTAAGATCAAGTGTTAGCTTTGTTAATTTCCTGATGATTCATCTATTTCGCACACAAAAAAACCCTGAAACTAGTAAGATTTTTATAGAATACATTTATTTTCAGAGTTCTTTTGTATTTACTATTAAAGACTTTTTCTCTTCTGTGACTGTCTAAAATAGTTTGAACATCTTTCCCACCCACAGTTGATAGTTCCCCACAAATTAATCACACCTTCCAAAAAACAAATAAGCAGAACCTCTACATTTCTTCACATGTGTGTCTCTATGGTATTAAACTAGATTTCAGCTCTGCCACTGAAAGCTTCCAAAGGATTCTTTTTTTTTTTAAAGATTTTATTTATTTATTTGACAGAGAGAGATCACAAGTAGGCAGATAGGCAGGCAGAGAGAGAGAGAGGAGAAAGTAGGCTCCCTGCCAAGCAGAGAGCCCAATGCGGGACTTGATCCCAGGAACCTGAGATCATGACCTGAGCGGAGGGCAGAGGCTTAACCTACTGAGCCACCCAGTTGCCCTTCCGTAGGATTCTTGTGTTTAGAACTTAGTTGCATGATAATCCAGGTCAGACATGGAAATCCCATTTTACTAGACGTTATGGACTCCTTCCCCCAAAATTCATATGTTGAAGCCATGACACAACCCCCCAGTATGGCTGTATTTAGAGACAGGGCCCCTAAGGAAAATAATTCTAAAACCCTAATCTAACGGGATTCATATTTTTACAAGAATTTTTAACAGAAAGTTTCCTAATGCACACTCCAGCAAAAAGGAAAGTTGGTCATTTGAACACCCTGAACACACAAGAGGGAGGTTTCTTTTGGCAAGCAAGGAAGAAATTCTCACCAAAACTCAACCATGCTGACACCAGAACATGACCACACTGACACATGTTAGCATTCTCCAGCCTCCAGAAATGTGAGAAATCAATTTATGTTATTTAATCCATCCAGTCAGTGTTATTATGTAATAGAAGCCCAAACAGGCTAATATACTAGAGTAAAAAGCAGAGTAGCATGATCTGGAGCCAGCAGTGGTATCAGGCAGCTTCTACACCAAAGAGATAAAGTATTCCTTTGGGCCCATTCAGTGTTTGGTTGTATTGTTGTGAGCAAGATACATCCCCTACCAAATGCCTCTTTACTTAAACAAGTTAGAGTGCCTTCTGCTGAGCAACTTGCTTATATAACAAAAACTCATTTTTATATATTAAGATATTGTCATTCCTAATTTCTCATCAGAACTGTGGATTTGATATTCAAAGAGGCAGTACAGTTGGCTCTTGAAAAACATGAAGGTTAAGGGCACCAACCTCCCTGTGTAGTTAGAAATCCACATATAACTTTTTATTCCCTCATAATTAACTGCTAATAACCTACTGTTGACCAGAAACCCTAACAATAGCATATAGGCAAGTAACACAGATTTTGTAGGCTGTATGTATCATATACTATATTCTCACAATAAAGATACAGAAAAAATATTTAAAAACTCCTAAGAAAGAGAAAATACATTTATAGTGTTATACTATTTTTAAAAAAAATCAACATGTAGGGGCACCTAAGTGGCTCAGTCAGTTAAGCAACTACCTTCAGTGGGATCAAGCCCCACATCATGTCCCTACTCATCTCCCTCTATCTCTGTTGCTCCCCCTGCCGTGTTCTCTCGCTGTCAAATAATTAAAATCTTTAAAAAAAAAAAATTGACATGTAAGTGGACCCATATGATCCAAACCTCTATGTATAAGAGTCAAGTGTACTTGGAAGAGCAACATTTTAAGTATACTTATTGTGGTATACTTCTCAAAGATGTTCACACACTAATCTATAGAACCTGTGAATATATTATGTAATATGACCAAGAGAAAATTAAGGTTGCAGATAAAACTCATTGACTTTATTTTTTTCTCATTGACTTCAGAATAGGAATATCATACTAGATTATTTGGGTGGGCTAAATATAATCAGAAGGGTCGTTATAAGGAAGGGAGGCAGAACCCTATCAAAGTACCGCTGTTTGAGACTCAGCCAGGTACTGCTGGCTCTGGAGATGGAAGGAGGCCAAGTGCCAAGGTGTGAGCAGCCTCTAGAAGCTGGTAAGACAGGAAAATGAATTGTCCCTGAAATCCTCCAGAAGAAACACAGCTCATCTTGATGCTAGCCCAATGGGACCCAGCTTAAATTTCTGAACTTCTGAACAATAAGATCATAAATTCGTATTGTTGATAATGCCAAGTTTGTGGAATTAGAGATAAAAGTGATCAAATTACAACTTCACCACCTGTAAACTATGTACTATTACACCACAAAAAATTTAATTTCTCTTAAGGTTTTGGTTTCTCATCTATAAAATGATATAATAATAATATAATAACCTATAAAATTGTAATAACTGCCCCACAGGACAGTTGTGAAGATTAATTTACATTATCCATGATATGTACTTGGGAAAATAGTTAACATATAATGTCCCCTGGAAAAAAATTTACAAGAATTATCTTTCCATTCATCTACTTTATTTTCATAATTTCCTTTTGTATCATTCTCTAGCTTTCCCTAGTTTTATTTTTTATTTACTTTTGGCTAACTCCTTGAACTATTCCTTAGCTACTTTACCTTCTTCCTTACTTTCTAATGAAAGCTTTTAAAGTTATTGCCTTTCTTTTAAGTATAGCCTTGGCGTATCATGTAAGTTTTGGTACATAGTGTTCTCATTGTATTTAATAGTTTTTAAGTTGTTTTAATTTCTACTTCCACTCCAAAATTATTTGGGAGAGTTGGTTTTAACTTAAGAATTGTTGTAATTTGTTGCCCTTGTTATCAATAATGCTTAAATCTCCAACAATAATTTCTATCCGTCCAACACACAAATCAGGTAACATTTCTGGTATAATTTGACTTTTTGTATCTATAGGGTTTACTTGAGAGCTTATTAAATGGATACTCAACTTTCTCTGTTTCCACAATAATTAAACTTTTAATAGATTTAAATAAACTTTTTTTTTTTAGATTTTTTTAAAATTTTTTATTTGACAGAGAAAGATCACAAGTAGGCAGAGAGGCAGGCAGAGAGAGAGAGAGAGAGGGGAGGAAGCAGGCTCCCTGCTGAGCAGAGAGCCCGATGTGGGACTCGATCCCAGGACCCTGAGATCATGACCTGAGCCGAAGGCAGCGGCTTAACCCACTGAGCCACCCAGGCACCCCTTAAATAAACTTTTTAATAGGTAATTCATAATTATCTATAAACCTACTTATAAATTTGTGTCTGCTTTTTCTGATAAAGGCTCAAATTTGTAATATTAAAACTGTCTTCTTGATTATTTTTCTTCAGATTCCTACAAGTTATTTCTGTATATATTGTTTTTCTCTGCTATTTACTATTAAAGCATGTCATCTTATCATTAAGGCCTATGTTTACTTTCTATTTAAAATTTCTCTCTTTTCCCTTCCAGGATTTTAAATTTGATGAAAATTTAGCCTTAAATGAACACTGATTTTTTTATTTGCATTTCCATTTTTTTTTGCTTATTAGCAAAAATGTATACTGTATACTGTATATGTATACTGTAAACAGTATATACTGGAATTTTATTTTATTACCTTTACTAAAGCTGAGAGTCTTGTAAACAGTTTAAGCATTTAAATTTCTAAGTGTATTTTAATACTTTAACATATATATGTTTTGATATACATACATATTATTCTATTTTAATTATATATTCCACATCACAGTGGTATTAATTTTATGGCTGCTTACTTTTTTAACCATAAGCCTAAAGACAAACTATGTCACATGATTTAATCATTTGTTCCCAAAAAAGTTGGTCCTTGAAAGATAAGGCTATAAACCACTATATAACTTTAGGAAATGCCCATGATCAATTTATCAGAGACATAATCTGGTCATCTGGACAAACATTTTGCTTCTCTGTCAAGACTCAGTTCAAGACCCCTGCTTTGTTGTGTCCACTCCTAAACTCTGATATTGTGAATTTAGCCCTATCTCCATCAGATTCCCACTGTGAAAACTCTGCATTAAGTCATTTGATCCTACATTCAAAGTCTATAATAATCTCCCACCTTAGATTTCCACGTTGAAATAGTAGTAAGTCTTTGCGATATTATCCCTTACTGTAGAAAGTTCTAATAAATTTAACTTTATTAACAAACCTAGAGATTAAAAATCTAAAACACTAAAGAGTATCAGAATCAAAATAAAAGTGCCAACTCTTTTTTATGTTAAGGAATTTAACACTCTAATTTTCCCCTGCTCATTCCTACATTACAACATTTTCTAATGTAATATAATTTACACCAAGGTCATTGCAATTAGTTTTATACTTCATATATTCTCTTGAACAATGATACAGACTTAATTTCTAATAATTGTCACATCTCTATACCTGAATTCTCTAATTACGGAAGTCTGAATTGGAATTATTTCATAATTTGTTGAAATATTACTGAAATGCATACTGAAATCTTTTAAACACCTTTCAAAGTAACCTGTAAATGAATCTCTTGTGTATTTGAATACTTATTCTATTTCTAAGGAAATTTATCTGGATAAAAATCATCTCAAGTTTCCATAAACATTCTCCCCTGACTTCTGATTATTTAGTGTTACAGCTTGGGGATTAAACTACAGCTATATAGTCAGTCTGTTTCTTTTTTCTTCTTTTTATAAGTGTTCTTTTAGATTTTTTCCCCTTGTGTACAGTTGACTTTTTTTTTCTGAAGTAGAGGTTACTTTTTTTTTTTAATAGAGCAGCTGCAGCAGTTTTTTTTTTCTTTTTTAATATTTTATTTATTTATTTGACAGAGACTGAGAGCAGCAGGCAGAAGGAGAGGGAGGAGGAAGTTCCCCATTGAGCATGGAGCCCAAAGCCTGGCTGCATTCCAGGACCCTGAGATCATGACCTCCGCTAAAGGCAAACACTTAACCAGCACTTAAGAGCCACCCAGGTGCCCGAGGTTTATTTTTTTGTTTGTTTGCTTTTGGTTTTTTTAAGTTTTATCTGAAGTAGGTGATAAACTTTTTCCAGAAGCCTACTTCATTCTGAGTATAATTTTTTTTTCTGAAGAAATACTTCTCCAACAATAATTTAATGTCTTAACAGTCTAATTATTATTGTTTTCTTCTCCTGCTGAAATAGCTGTGATTCTATTCTCTGTCATTCCTTTTTATTTTCCTCACCCCTGCTATGTAGGAAAGTATCTACAGTCTATCTTCTAGATCATTAAATAGATCTATTCTTTGGAAATCCTGTTCTTTAATTTTTTGGATGAAAGTTAATTCAGATACTAGATATTTTGTTTCTTCGGCTACTTCTTTAGCTTCTCCCTTTTTATCTGACCCTATTCAATCCTGGTGGTTTTCCATATCAAAGACATTGTCTTTTTCTGAATCTTCATTTTGGTATTTTCTTTCCTTTGTTCTACATTGTTTTTACTCTTCTCATTATTAAGCTTGATAAGAGTTACCTAGAGTTAGTGCTTACCAAGAGATTTAGTGTTGGTTTGCTTTGGCAATGCTTAAGGCTTGCATGTTGGCTAAATCCTAAATAGGACTGAGGGTTGAAGAGCAGGTTTATATACAGAAGTCTCACTTCTATCAGCAATTTTCAACAAATATTCTCCATAGAGCAGACCTTCTTTACTTTTTGTGCCATGTAAAAATTTAGCAGCATAGTAAAACATGAGGAAACCCTTAAAAAATAAACAAAATCCCAAGGAAATAAATTCTATTGAAATACAGAGTAATCTACTTTAAAAATAAAATATACATTATACTTCAATATATATGCTTCATTAGTCATTAAGAGCAGATCTATTAGGTTTTATAACTACCATGAATTCAAAGTATTAATAAGAATAAAAAATATTTTAAGATACCTGAAGCCACTGAAACACAATATTAAAATATTAAAATATTAAGTCACAAGTCCTGCTAATATAACTGTGGTTTATTGCCTACATGCAAACATAAAAGGAATGCTGAATTTCCATTACAGATTAATGAAAATAAAGATTTACTTTTTCCTATCCAATTTCTTAATCTCCTGAATTTGGGTCCCACATCAGGGCACCTGCTCTAGGGCAGTTTTGCCCTAGTTTCCAGTTTTGCCCTTATCCATCATACCTTACTTGTGGAGATTTGTGGGCCTAGAAGATGTGAGAGGAAAAAGACTACTCCACCCTTTTCCAAAAGCCACATTTTTGAAGCAGAGAGAAAGTACTCAGGTTTTGTTTCTTTTGGTTTGTTTGTTTGTTTTTTGTTTTGTTTTTTTGTTTTTTTTGTTTGTTTGTTTGTTTGTTTGTTTATTTTTTGCTTGACACAGATCCTGTCTCTAAAGTCAGAAGATAATAATGAAAGAATACAATATGTTTCTACTCTCCATTGGGTGGTAAGTATTGCTGCTGGATTTCTTGAAGTGTATCATATATAGGTTACCTATCAATGGTTCATTATCAAAGACTTCCACCATCAGTTCCCTCAGCTCTTTTTCTGTATAACTTCAGCATTTTCATAGGTAATTTGAAGGTGATAACCACATCATGATTACTATTCAGATGTCAAATTAAACTAAAGATATATAAAAACTATTTTAATTTTATACACAAAGCATACATACAACTAAAACATAACTTTCAAGGGATAGCTTGATTTTTTGGAACACCATTCCAAATCTGTATTATAGTACTGTTTAACCAAAAAATTAAGTAATTTCCATGAATAAAATGGATCAGAGGAAAAAAAAATGGATCGAGCTATTCCTAATTATAGAATTCTGAGAACAGCTTTTTCTTCCAAAGAGGTTCAATTTTGTTTTTATTTGTTGAAAATACCTTAGGTCAAAATACATATTTGTAAACCTAAATAATCTTTTAATATACACGCACATGCGTGCATACACATAAGCTCTAAAATTAAACTATTCCATGCTTTTTGAAAACCTCAATTTTATGAATACATTCTTTTAGTTATACACCTTGAATAAACAGACAGAAAATCAATATAGTTATGTTTTTCAGTCTTTCTTTTCATTTTTGTTCCTATGACATTACCAAATAAGCAGTTAGTGTTAAGCAGGAAAAAGCCCCCCTGATATTTTATTTTTTTTAATTTTTTCAATTTATTTAAGAAAAACAGCATTCATTATTTTTCCACCACACCCAGTGCTCCATGCAATCCGTGCCCTCTATAATACCCACCACCTGGTACCCCAACCTCCCACCCCCCCACCACTTCAAACCCCTCAGATTGTTTTTCAGAGTCCACAGTCTCTCATGATCACCTCCCCTTCCAATATACCCCAACTCCCTTCTCCTCTCTAACACCCCTTGTCCTCCATGATATTTGTTATGCTCCACAAATAAGTGAAACCATATGATAATCAACTCTCTCTGCTTGACTTATTTCACTCAGCATAATCTCTTCCAGTCCCGTCCATGTTGCTGCAAAAGTTGGGTATTCATCCTTTCTGATGGAGGCATAATACTCCATAGTGTATATGGACCACATCTTCCTTATCCATTCGTCCGTTGAAGGGCATCTTGGTTCTTTCCATAGTTTGGCGACCGTGGCCATTGCTGCTATAAACATTGGAGTACAGATGGCCCTTCTTTTCATGACATCTGTATCCTTGGGGTAAATACCCAGGAGTGCAATTGCAGGGTCATAGGGAAGCTCTATTTTTAATTTCTTGAGGAATCTCCACACTGTTCTCCAAAGAGGCTGCACCAACTTGCATTCCCACCAACAGTGTAAGAGGGTTCCCCTTTCTCCACATCCCCTCCAACACATGTTGTTTCCTGTTTTGTTAATTTTGGCCATTCTAACTGGTGTAAGGTGATATCTCAATGTGGTTTTAATTTGAATCTCCCTGAGGGCTAGTGATGATGAACATTTTTTCATGTGTCTGATAGCCATTTGTATGTCTTCATTGGAGAAGTGTCTGTTCATATCTCCTGCCCATTTTTTGATATGTTTGCCTGTTTCATGTGTGTTGAGCTTGAGGAGTTCATTATAGATCCTGGATATCAACCTTTTGTCTGTACTGTCATTTGCAAATATCTTCTCCCATTCCGTGGGTTGCCTCTTTGTTTTCTTGACTGTTTCCTTTGCTGTGCAGAAGCTTTTGATTTTGATGAAGTCCCAAAAGTTCATTTTTGCTTTTGTTTCCTTTGCCTTTGGAGACATATCTTGAAAGAAGTTGTTGTGGCTGATATCGATTCCTGCCTATGTTCTCCTCTAGGATTCTGATGGATTCCTGTCTCACGTTGAGGTCTTTTATCCATTTTGAGTTTATCTTTGTGTACGGTGTAAGAGAATGGTCGAGTTTCATTCTTCTACTTATAGCTGTCCAGTTTTCCCAGCACCATTTATTGAAGAGACTTGTCTTTTTTCCACTGTATATTTTTTCCTGTTTTGTCAAAGATTAATTGACCATAGAGTTGAGGGTCCATATCTGGACTCTCTACTCTGCTCCACGGGTCTATGTGTCTGTTTTTATGCCAGTATCATGCTGTCTTGGTGATCACAGCTTTGTAATAAAGCTTGAAATCAGGTAACGTGTAATAAAGCTTGAAATCAGGTAATGTTTTACTTTTGTTTTCAACATTTCCTTAGCGATTCGGGGTCTCTTCTGATTCCATATAGATTTCTGGATTATTTGCTCCAGCTCTTTGAAGAATATCGGTGGAATTTTGATCGGAATGGCATTAAAAGTATATATAAAAGTATATATTACTCTAGGCAGTATAGACATTTTAACAATGTTTATTCTTCCGATCCAAGAGCATGGAATGGTCTTCCATCTATTTGTGTCTTCTTCAATTTCTTTCATGAGTGTTCTGTAGTTCCTCGAGTACAGATCCTTTACCTCTTTGGTTAGGTTTATTCCCAGGTATCTTATGGTTCTTGGTGCTATAGTAAATGGAATCGATTCTCTAATTTCCCTTTCTGTATTTTCATTGTTAGTAATCATTACCTTAAAATAGTATGTCCTCTAAACTGCTATATGGCCATCAACGAAAGGAACTATTTCAGTTTCTGCCTCATTATAATGACAGCTATAGGCTTGTTGATCTCTTGTTCAGCTCTGCACAGAACCAAAGAGCACAGGACTAACAACAAGTAACTATAGAAACCAAACTCCATATGTGTTTGCACAGAATGGAAGACGTTACATTTGTGTAGAATTTCCTTAAAGTGAAATTTTCTGATTGTTTTATGAGTTTTATATTCTCTGGAAAAACAAAATGTTTCTTAAGTCAATAGTTTATCTGTCAAGTATAAGAACTGTGCTATCAGGGAAAATGATGGAATTCCATAAGATAAATATTTCTAAGATTTTACAACAAATAAATAGGGCAAGAATCCCAGATGAAAATACTTAGCAAGGAGCAAAGAAGAGACTCTCTATGTGCTATAGAGCTAGATATTATAAACCTGAGAAAAGGAATGCTATTCTAGAATGAAGGAAACTTTAAACTCCATTATCAGATTGCTCCACTAATATGATTTTGCTGCTCCTTTTCAAAAGTGATTAGTAACTAAACAAAACCTACAGAGGAAATTTTGTGGTGTGAAATTTAAAAATAAAACTTTGCCTTGTTCTTTGTATATAAATGTATCAAAATGGTATCTGTAAAATTAAAACAAATTCAGCTGAATATAACAAAATATTTGGTGAAGCAAAGATATTTCTCCAAATGATTTTCTTAATAGTGTGTTAACAGTCAAAGCTAAAAAGGGTAGTTATTATGGAATATTATTGGTAATTTGTAGATTCCCACATATTTCTATATCTAAATCTTCTTTTTAATTCTTTTTTTTTTTAATCTAAGGAAGAAGGTGCTAAATATCTCTTTCCCCTCAAATTTTTTGCTCTAAATTTCCATTTCCTTTTGATTCTTTTGGGCACATTTGGTCTATATATAAATATTTCCCTATTGACATTTTTTGGCTGTTATAATCATCTTTGATACAGAAAGTACTATATTAGAATTACCTCTCAGTTCCCACACTGAGAAATATCTCAGATTAAAGGTTTGAGATACGTTTCTGACTATTGTGCAATCGCTAAGAGTGGAAATAAAGAGATCCATGAGGGCCTCCAGACGAACATGATGCCTCAGTTATAATAATACCAGGCACCAACTACCCCAAGGCTCATCAAGTTATGACTTTCCCCAGTAAATACTCTTAGAAATTGTTCATACATGTTTGGTTTTGAAACACAGTGAAGTGGCTCTAATTACTGCATATGATTTCCTGGTATGTACTTTGAAGATCATATAGTTCTTACCAATCACTCAGGTTCCAAGAGATAGTTTCATTCCTCAAAGCCAACTGAGATAATCAAATATCTTTGGAAAAGCTGCTCTATTTATGACAGTGTTGAAGGGATATAGAAGAGTAAGGTTCTCATCAAAGATCTTAAAGCATAGTTGGCTTACTGCCATACAAAAGTGGAGACTACATGAGAAGGAAGCATGATATGGGAATTCAGGACAAGAAATATCAGTGTAGGCCAGAAAAAAACAGTACACTTGAATAAGGAAGTGGGACTTGAAATGTGTTTTGTTTTGTTTTTTAGAGGGGGGGAGAGAGAGAGAGAGAGAGCACTGGTGAGGAGGGGCAGATGGAGAGAATCTTAAGCAAGCTCCATGCCTGGTGCAAGCCAGATTCAGGGTTCCATCTCACAAGCCTGAAATCATGACCTGAGCAGAAATCAACAGTCGGACGCTAAACTGACTGAGCCACCCAAGTGCCCCTTGAAATGTGCTTTAATGGATGGATAAAATTTCAAGAGGAAAAACATGTATCACTTCCTAATATTCAAATTAAGATGTGATTTTAAAAGTATGGTTATTAAAGAGTAGGGTATTTAAAAGAGAATACAAATTCAAAATAACTAGTAGTGAATTTGAATTACCTCCATGCTTGTAATATTTTACATATGATCTAGGAAACTTGGGATTTCGCTGAAAAAGAAACCAGATGTTAAAACAATTATTTTTGTTATGTTGGATGTTTTAAAAATGCTACATAACAATTGAATACTTTAATATTTGGTGCCCAGATTTGTTTTCAAAAGCAAGACAATGAGAAAAAAGAAGTAAACATGTTGTGAAAAGTATAATTATATATTGCACTTTCACTGATGCTATTTTTATAAATCTTAAATTAGAAGGCCAGTTAAGTCTTTAATGCATCCTTTAGTTTTAACCACCAAAAGTGCAAAGCTGTTAATTTAAGCATCTCTGTTTCCTTACAATTCTTGCAATATATCAGAGACCTAAATTAGACACTATTGTCTTTGTAAAATAATATGGTAGCAGACTTCACAACAATTTTCACAGAATTCTTATTAAATCTCAGAATATTTTATCTTATTTAACTCTTAAGAAGACTTTAAAAAATAAATCACCCCCCTTAATATACAAAGTGCTTTCTGAAATTTGCTTCATTGGAAAGTAGATTAAAAATTAGTAGTTAAGGGGCGCCTGAGTGGCTCAGGGGGTTAAAGCCTCTGCTTTCTGCTTGGGTCATGATCCCAGGGTCCTGGGATCAAGCCCCGAATCGGGCTCTCTGCTCAGAAGGGAGCCTGCTTCCTCCTCTTTCTCTGCCTGCCTCTCTGCCTACTTGTGATCTCTGTCAAATAAATAAATAAAATCTTTTAAAAAAATAGTAGTTAAAAAGTCATAATTATCCCTTAAATTTAGTCATCATTTTTCTTCACTCTTAAAAAATTGCAACCTCCATTTGACTGAATTGACAGTTCCCATCATCAAATTTATCCTCTGTGGGACTAAACAGAATACTGCCACTGGGGAGGAAGAATTTGTATAACTATTCAGGTAACCTATCATTTACATTCTAAATATAGATGAAAACATGCTTTGGATTTGGAAATGAATAGGGCATTTATTGACACCTGTGTCATTTTCAGATGTATTTTTTAGTTCAGTTGCAGAACAACATATTTGACATAACTTGGGACAATCCCTAGTGTCTTTCTGGAGCCTTTTATTCATCTGAAACTTGTGCTCTACTAAGAACTGGTATAGAGCCAACAAGGTAACAAGTGTATGGAAGAGCTCTGAGGTAAGAGCTTCACTGCAGAAATAATTTATCTGCCACTTCTTTTTCCCCCATTTCCATCATACTCTCATACACTTGGCAAATTCCTCCACTTTTATTTAAAAAGATGAAAAACTTTAAATTTACAGTTTCAGTAATTCTAAATCTGTATTCCCATCCCTGACACATATTATTCTTGTTCTTTGGGTACCATAATGCTAGGTATTAAAACAGTGGTAGTAACACTACAAGGTAATCCATGTGCTTTGTGTTGAGTTGAGCGCATATAAAAATGTGTATGTACATACTTATATTAAAATATGGCAATAAATAAAATCACTAAATAATAAATATTTAAATTAAAATGTCAAAAAAAAGAGGACAACTGATCCACATACCAGAAAAAACAATTTTTGAAATGTTTCTTTCATAGCATTGGTTGATATTCATTGATAAGCTACCTTTGATACTTAAGTTAATCTGAATTCATCTATCCATATTACATTGATTTACAAATCATCTCAACTTTGGGAACTCAAATTTCAAAAACTACCCATAATCCAAATCATGATAATTTCTAAATAACCTAATCTAAAAAAAATCATGAGAATCATGTCAAAGATCCTTTATGACTCTCATACAAGGGGAAACTTTTAAATATGAAAACTTTAAAAAAAAAAACTACTTCTGGGGTGCCTGGGTGGCTCAGTGGGTTAAAGCCTCTGCCTTCAGCTCAGGTCATGATCTCAGGATCCTGAGGGGATGGAGCCCCACATGGGCTCTCTGCTCAGCAGGGAGCCTGCTTCCTCCTCTCTCTGCCTGCCTCTCTGCCTACTTGTGATCTCTCTCTGTCAAATAAACAAATAAAATCTTTACCAAAAAAAAAAAAAAAAACCTACTTCTAATTCTAACCATGATAGAACCTGCCTTGATATTGGACTTGCTGTCTCACCCTAAAAGCAAGAACACTGGGAAAGCTATTTTCAAATAGTGGGAAAACACACAATGCATGGCTGTGAGCCTTAAGAAAAGAAACACTAAAATGTCCCACTTTTCATGGGCTGACATTTACCAGACTCAGAGCAGAGAGCTAAGCCAAGCATAGCAATTTTGGTGGACTATGGATACAAAGATAAGAGTTCAGGGAGGCAGGCTCTGAATTTTAGCCACTTGTCCTGAGAAGTTTAGAAATAGTTAACATCTGGAGGAAAAAAAACTATTTGATTCACTTCTCTGTGCCATCCTTCTGTCCTGGATCTTCATGTTACTCAAATCCAGCTACTCTGGCAGAACCAAACTCTAATTTTTGGCTCTTTCGGATCTGAAAAGTTATTTAAAGCTCTGCTGACTTCTTTGCCTTTTAGGAGCTTCTCTGTGCCAACTTTTCTCCTCTCCCACCAGGAATAAGCAAATGTCCCCCGGTGCAAACAGGATAAAAGAGAAAGCAACCTGCAGAATGTTGAGGCGCAACTGAATTGGTTTCCCTACTCTGGAAACTTGCCCTCCCGTTGCTGCCTTAATTTTCACTTTCCTAGCAATAGATAATAATTTTATAGAATTAAGTCTTTCTCCTACATTAGTAACATGTGACAAGGAAAATCCTCGAGGTGGTCAAATGTTAAAAATTTGAGGGGCTGGACGAAAAGAAGAAGAGTATCAAGTTGGCGTCGAGAATACCCCTACAGTGAGAATAATAACTAAGTCCTAAGTCTCTTCACTGAAGAGAAAGCATTTTAAGATTAAAGAAAAATCCTGTCAACAGACGCCGGAGAAGTCCTAATTTTCACCAGGAGTTAATAATGTTCTTCACACAGAAGTGTATACAACAGAGCACTGCATTTTTTTATCTTCACTTTTTGGTGTGAGATATGAGTTTCAAACGGTCACTGTGCCAGCTTCATTAAACAAAATATCTGTTGGGGCGCCTGGGTGGCTCAGTGGGGTAAGCCTCTGCCTTCCGCTCGGTTCGTGATCCCAGGGTCCTGGGATCGAGTCCCGCATCGGGCTCTCTGCTCAGCGGGGAGCCTGCTTCCTCCTCTCTCTCTGCCTGCCTCTCTGCCTACCTGTGATCTCTCTCTCTGTCCAATAAATAAATAAAATCTTTTAAAATCAAAAAAAAAAATAGAAATCTGTACCTTTCAGCTACTGGAGCGGTATGACGCGCGGGAGTGGGAGGCCGGGTGCGCCTTGCTTCAGGAATTTGTAGGTCATGGAGGACCTACCCAGGTAGCAGCGGGATCAACCCAGACTTCATTTCCACCCGGCTAAAGGTCTGCTTTAGACGCCCACCACGCTACCCACCAACTCCAGCACAAAGACCCCGTCCCTCAGCCGTCTCTTCACCACGTGGCGCATCTCCCCAGCTGGCACTGCCTTCTTGGCTTTGCGCAGGCGCTTTGGCGGGGAGTGTGGCAACCGAAGCCTGGCGTGGTTTTTGTCGCCGCCGCCTGGGGGCAATACAGCTGCAGCAGGGGCTCTTCCGCTGGTCTGGCAACCTATGGAGGTCTACCCACGTTGGGGGAGCTTGCAGCAGGTGTTCTTCTACTTTGCTTCTGCCATTTTGTCCGGCTTATGTTTTAAAAATGTTAGTTTACCTATACATAAAGGAGGAAAGTGTATGAACGTATTCTCTATATATACTTTTAATCTTAACCAATAATTTATTTTTATATTCCAAAAGTCAGCTATGACGTCTATGAAACTCTAGTCTAGCTCTATCCAATAGAAATATCACACAAGACACATTAATTTTCGAGTTTTTAGTAGCCATATTTTAAAGAGTAGAAAAGAAACAAGTGAAATTCATTGTAATAATATCTTTTACTTAGGGCACCTGGGTGGCTCAGTCAGTTAAGCCTCTGCCTTTTTCTCGGGTCATTATTTCAAGGTCCCGGGATCAGCCATATATCTGATTCCCTGCTCAGCTGGGAGTGTGCTTCTTCCTCTCCCCCACCCTCTCCCCTGCTCATGCTCGCTCCCTCGCTCTCTAAATACATAAAATCTTTAAAAAATAATAATATATTTTAACCCAATATCCAAAATAACATCATTTACACAATTTAAAGTTACTTATGACATATTATTAATGATTTATCTTTCATGTTCTCCACAACAATGTTGATGCAATGCTTAAAGTGAAATGTAGTCCCATTAAAGCCAAGATTTATTAAGGGAAGAATGTTTTAGTGTGCTTCAGTTTTTCAGTTGAAGTCAGAATTAAATAAAATTTTAACTTTAGTTCCTCCAGTGCACTACCCACATTTTTTTAAAATGTTATTTTTAAAAATTATTTATTTGACAGACTGCACAAGCAGGGGGAGCAGCAGAGGGAGAGGGAGAAGCAGGCTTCCTGCAAAGCAGGGAGCTTGAATGTGGGGTTCCATCACAGGACCCTGGGGTCATGACCTCAGCTGAAGGCAGACACTCAACCGACAGAGCCACCTAGGTGCCCCCATTATCCACATTTTAAATGCTCAACAGCTTCATGTGGTTGGAGCTACCATCCTGGGTAGCACAATTCTAAACTCCCTGGATGATGGAAATTAGTGATGTTCAATGGAGTCAGCATGTCACTACTGGAGATGTGTCCATCAAAGAAATGTCTCCCTCAGCAGAGACACACTGTTGAGAACCACTAGTCAAAATGAATTAATCAAAAATTTTTAATTTTCAAAATAATATATAATTAAAATAATTAGGAATAATGCTGCTGATCTTAAAAATCAATTCTCCTGTCATCCTGTCAAATAACAGTACTTTCAAAACCTTTGAGTATAAAATCCTGTTTTAAAAAAATGTACCCTTCAAAAAAAAAAAAGTACCCTTCGTGCACTTTTACTTTCATATCCTCACTATACCAATTATTGAATTTCATCAAGACTCCAGAACATTGGCCATTTGATCTATTCTGGGTTATCAGCCTCCTAGTGACTGCATTTTCAATCCCTGTCTAAATCAGACTCTATCATCCATCACTTTCAAGTATTCTCTACACACAACCTAAAATCACTTTGCTATCCTGTCCTTCTTTTCTTTTTTATATATTTATTTATTTATTTATTTGAGAGAGAGAGAGAGATCAAGAGCAAGCACAAGCAGGGTGAAGGGCAGAGGGAGAAGCAGGCCCCGCACTGAGCAGGGAGCCCGACCCAGGACTTGATCTAGCAACCCCAGGATCATGACCTGAGCCAAAGGCAGACGCTTAACTGACTGAGCCACCCAAGTGCCCATCTTGTCCTTCTATCACACTAGATCTGTGTATCACCATCAGAAATTCACTCCATGTTTGTTTTCTTGCTTTGGTACGCACACCATTAAGCACTGCTTGGAAAAATCATATCTCTGTGCCAAGACAAGTCTCTTCTCTTGATGTTTGGTCAACAATCCCTCTATTTGTTCTCATTTATATATTCTACCAGCCCTTCTACATAGCAGGGTCTCCAACTCTTTAACATTTTCCTCTCTTTCTCTATTCCGTCCCCATGCTCATGCACACCTCCATATCCTTCCTTGCTCGAGCAAATATAGCTTCTTAAAGGTTTTGTGTTTTTTTTAAAGATTTTATTTATTTATTTGACAGAGATCACAAGTAGGCAGAGAGGCAGGCAGAGAGGGAAAGAGGAGGAAGCAGGCTCCCCGCCAAGGAGAGAGCCTGATGTGGGTCTCGATCCCAGGACCCTGAGATCATGACCTGAGCCGAAGGGCAGAGGCTTAACCCACTGAGCCACCCAGGTGCCCCACAAATATATCTTCTTAAATTACACCAAATATAGAATCTAATGTCTGACCTTTACCAAGAGAAATCCAATATCTGACCTTTACCAAGAAATGAATTTATCTTCATATACCTCCCTACCTCCTTTTAGCTCTCACTGAAAAAAGTGCCAAGGTATCTGTTCAAAGTTTACCTTGAACTTCAATAAAACTCTGAACCCCTTCAGAGACCTTTTTCTTTAGAATCTTATCCCTTTCTTTGGTTTTCTTACCTTCAAATTATCTCTGCTGTGTTAAAACAAACAAAATCCAATTTTTTTGTAGGTATATTACCCTATCTTTAAACTTTCCTTCACAATTGTTCCCCTGGAAAAAAATATTCTCCCTATATTGTATGACTTTCCTTATCTCCTCTTGATTATTAGTTACCTTTCCATCTGGGTTATATCCCCACGACTCCACTGAATCTGCTCTCAGTGAAGTCAAGGTTATTGTCCCTTGTGCCTGATGCAGTAGACACTTCTTTTTTTTTTTATTTTTAAGATTTTATTTATTTATTTGACAGAGATCACAAGCAGGCAAAGAAGCAGGCAGAGGGAGGGGAGGAAGCAGGCTCCCTGTTGAGCAGAGAGAGCCCGATGCGGGGCTTGATCTCAGGACCCTGGGATCATGACCTGAGCGGAAGGCAGAGGCTTTCACCCACTAAGCCACCCAGGCGCCCTGCAGCAGAGCTTCTAAGTACTGAATTCACGGGACCTGTCTCTGCCATCTGATTAACTCCTCTTTCTTCCTTTGGCCTTCCTGATAACTGCTTTTTGCTAGATTTTTTCCAAATATTCTGGTGATCAGTCTTTGTTATTAGATCTTTTTCTGATTTCACATTAAGAAGTTACGAATTTTAAGGGTGACTGGGTGGCACAGTTGGCTAAGTGTCTGACTCTTGGTTTTGGCTCAGGTCATGATCTCAGGGTCCTTAGATTGAGCCCCTCATCAGGCTCTGTGCTCAGCACTGAGTCTGCTTGAAATCCTCTCTTCGTCTCCCTCTACCCCTCCTGCTTATGCTCTTCCCGATTTGTCTCTCTTTCTCTCTAAAGCAAAGACATAATCTTTAAGAAGAAGAAGAAGAAGTAGTAGTAGTAGTAGTAGTAGTTGTTGTTGTTGTTGTTGTTGTTGTTGTTGTTCTAGTTGTTGTAGAAGTAGTTAGGGGAGCTTAGTTGGCTCCGTTGGTTAAGTGTCTGCCTTAGGCTCAGGTTACGATCCCAGGATCCTGGAATTGTGTCCCATATCAGGCTCCCTGCTCAGCATGGGACCTCTGTTTCTTCCTCTCCCTCTGCTCTCCCCCTGCTTGTGCTCTCTCACTCTCTGTCTATCAAATAAATAAATAATTTTTAAAAAAACATTAAGAATTTTAATAATATTAATTTTTAAATTGAGGGCATGGGATGTGATGAGCACAGGTCTAACACAAAACTGATAAATCATTGACCACTACCTCTGAAACTAATGATGTACTATAAGTTGGTTAATTTAATTTAAATTTTTAAAAAGATGTTACTTGGAAAAAAATCTCAGTAGTATAATATAAAAAGAGAACATGGTGGTTTTCTTCTGAATATCATTCAGCTGTTGACTCAATGAAGAAAATTCTCCAAGCCAAGTGAACTGATTTGCTTTACCAAGAGCTTATACTCTCAGAAATAAAAACTATATTCTTCAAATGTGTCCTGAGAGAAAGTTACGTAAGAATCTTAATAGCAATATAATCAGACTATTACTACACAATTGCACCACAAAGAATACCAGTCATGGATATAATCATAGAAAATTGCCAGACAATTGCAACATTAAAATGCATCAATCATAGATACAATCACACAAATGACTACAATCAGTAGTAAAACTTAAAGCAATTACAACTTTTTAAGGAATTATTATGTGGGAAAATTATTTAAAAAGCAATACATATTTCTAACTTTTAAATAAATGCAAAAGAATGTCTGATATATGAATGCACCACTGACAGAAGGGCACTTCTGTGGTAACCTCCAATTTCTTTCAAATGTCCGGGCCACTTACATATCAATGTATCTGAATGTGAAATCTCAATTTCTAAGAAAAGACACCTACTAAAATGTAAGAAATAGTGTATACTGGTATTAGAAAATTATAATACTGTCCTATCCAAAAATGATTTGTAAATTCTAGAAGGAGATGACATCAAACTTATAAATCATTTAAATTAGTTTTCTAATAGTGACTTTCCAACTGTTGCAAATAGCCATGAGAAATTAATAATGCTGTATAAAAAGAAAAAATGCAACTTAAGAAAAAAATTAAATGACCAGAAGCTTATACAGGAAAAAAAAGCAGGCAAATCACGCTATGTGAGTGCATTTGAGTATTTATCTTTTTAATTTAGTTTGGTTTTTGTATTTTTTTCTTCATTCCTGTTGATGGAGGTCATAACAAACATAGATATGTTTAATTTGAGCCTACTTGCTTAAAAAAATAATAATAATTCTGTTCTGTTGAAATTACCCAGGACAAAGTTGCCACTGGCAAATTCTAGCCTGATACATCTCAGTGTGAGAGCTATTTGCGAGTATAAAACTCCCAGAAAGCTCTCCAATACTTTCACCAGGCAGGCAGCCCATCCTGTGATGAGTTGATTCATGCGTCTGGCCTAGACAGGATACCCTAATAATGCTTAGATCTTCAAAACTAGAGAAAGTTAAGACATTAAGAACAGTATCAGATTAGACTATAGACTCCATGGAACACAACTTCAGGATACAAGGTGGCCCCAACTTGTCTATAAACTATCTATTGAACACAAAGTCTGGAAAATAGCCAATTAGAATTTAATTATCATGTATAATTTTTAAATGTAAATATGGAAAATTTAAATAAATGTAAAAAATCCCAAATTCCTTATAGATGGAGTAATTTTCTGAAAAATATCTGAGTTCTTTACCCAAGAGGAAAGGAGAGTTGTATGTGAATAGGCAGGGCAAAAAAAGCTGTAACAAATTTGTCACATGTTACAAGCTTAAGACCACTGGGACAGAGGATCACCAGGAAGTAGAATTTATGGCCAGAAGGGCTCATGGAAGCTTGCCAAATACAGTCACAGCTTAGGTCAAGATAATTCATGACATCAATCGTGCATCAAGCAATAAGCGAAAAATGTGTATTTTCTTCTCTTTCTCCTATCTCCTGCTTTGAACAAACCACTATTCCCAGAGCCCAAATCAAATCTGTTACTCTTATTAGCTATTCAGCTACATTGATGGCTAAATAAGCTTTCTAGATCACCTTGAGAAAATACTATTATGTAAGTAAATAAGCATATAAGTAATATATAGCATATAAGTAAATACACAGTTTCAAATGAGTAAATTACTAATAAATCTTTGTTTTAAATTCTACACTATCAGAGAGAAATTCCCTTAGCTATGATTTTTACTTCAAAAGAAAATATATTAAACACATAAACTGAGATATTTTGCTTTTGAAAAATTAAATATAAAGTCCTATACACTGAAAACTGAGACATTAAAAAAAAAGAACTACACTGGAACTTGGAAACATAAACACTTCAAAGGCCTTCAGATGAAAAAGGCAAATTTCACTCACTTTCCTCCTCTCCTAAATATCAGTGCTATCATTTATTTAATGCCACTAAACTAGCTTGTCAGTTTTTTCATGTTACTTTCCATTGGCAAACATAATAATGTGCCTAATCCTTTATGGAGCTTTGTTTATGTGCCAGGCATTTTACCAAATGCTTTGCATATGTTATCTCAATTAATCCTTCCAGAAACTCCTTTGAGAATTCCCTATTTTACAGATTAGGAAATTGAAGCTTGGAGAAAATGAGTAAAACTAATTGTCAGAAAAGGTAGAAAGCAAATCTAAATCTGTCTGACTCCAAAGCCTAAATTCTGAACCTGTACAGTAAATGTCCTTCATGAATGACTAAGCTAGATCAGCTTAGCTCTCAAGAAAAAAATAATTCAGCTTTTGAAAGTACATTGCAATATAATTAAATACAGGAATTTCTAATAATCTGAAAGCTTTAATAAACCCAAATTGAGCAACATTTTACAAAGTCATTAGCCAATTCTCTTCAAAACATCAAGATTGTAAAACACAAAGAAATTCCGAGGAAGAACTCCACCTTAAATAAAACTAAAGAAATATGACAACTAAATATAAGGAGTTATCCTAGAGTGGATTTTTTTTCTGTGTTCCAAAATCCATTGTTTATGCACCACACCCAGTGCTCCATGCAATATGTGCCCTCCTTAATACCCACCACCAGGCTCACCCAACCCCCCAACCCCCTCCCCTCCAAAGTTTGTTTCTCAGAGTCCACAGCCTCTCATGGCTTGTCTCCCCCTCCGATTCCTCCAACTCATTTCTCTCCATCTCCCAACGCCCTCCATGTTATTCCTTATGCTCCACAATTAAGTGAAACCATATGATAATTGACTCTCTCTGCTTAACTTATTTCACTCAGCACACTCTCCTCCAGTCCTGTCCCAGTTGATAAAAAAGTTGGGTATTTGGGGTACCTGGGTGCCTCAGTAGGTTAAGCCTCTGCCTTTGGCTCAGATCATGATCTTAGGACCCTGAGATCAAGCCCTGCATAGGGCTCTCTGCTTGGCGGGGAACATGCTTCCCCCTCTCTCTCTGCCTTCTTGTGATATCTCTCTCTCTCTCTCTCTGTCAATTAAATAAATAAAATCTTAAAAAAAAAAAAAAAAAGAAGAAGAAGAAGTTGGGTATTCATCCTTTCTGATGGCTGCCTAATATTAAATTGTATATATGGACCATAGCTTCTTCATCCATTCATCCGTTGAAGGGCATCTTGGTTCTTTCCACAGTTTGGCAACCGTGGCCATTGCTGCTATGAACATTGGGGTACAGATCGCCCTTCTTTTCGTTACATCTGTATCTTTGGGGCAAATACCCAGTAGTGCAATTGCAGGGTCAGAGGGTAGCTCTATTTTTAATTTCTTAAGGAATCTCCACAATGTTTTTCAAAGTGGCTGAACCAACTGGCACTCCCACCAACAGTGTAAGAAGGTTCCCCCTTCTCCACATCCTCTCCAAAACTTGTTTATTGTCTTGTTGGTTTTAGCCATTCTAACTGGTGAAAGGTGGTATCTCAATGTGGTTATTTATTTGACTCTCCCTGATAGCTAATGATGATGAACATGCTTTCATGTGTCTGTTAGCCATTTGTATGTCTTCTTTGGAGAAGTGTCTGTTCATGTCTTCTGCCCATTTTTTGACATAATTATATGCTTTTGGGGTATTGAGCTTGAGGAGTTCTTTATAGATCTTGGATATCAGCCCTTTGTCTGTACTGTCATTTGAGAATATCTTCTCCCATTCCGTGAGATGCCTCTTTGTTTTGTTGACTGTTTCCTTTGCTATGCAGAAACTTTTGATCTTGATGAAGTCCCAAAAGTTCATTTTTGCTTTTGTTTTTTTTGTCTTCAGACACATGTCTTGAAAGAAGTTGCTGTGGCCAATGTCAAAGAGTTTACTGCCTATGTTCTCCTTTAGGATTTTGACAGATTCCTGCCTCAAAGTTAGGTCTTTTATCCATTTCGAGTTTATCTTTGTGTATAGTTTAAGAGAATGGTCGAGTTTTATTCTTCTATACATAGCTGTCCAATTTTCCCAGCACCATTTATTGAAGAGACTGTCTTTTTTCCCACTGTAAATTTTTTCATTCTTTGTCAAAGATCAACTGACTGTAGAGCTGTGGGTCCATATCTGGGCTCTCTACTCTGTTCCACTGGTTTATGTGTGTGTTTTTGTGCCTGTCTTGGTGATCACAGCTTTGTAGTAAAGCTTGAAATCTGGCAACGTGATGCCCCCAGTTTTGTTTTTCTTTTTCAACATTTCCTTGGAAATTCAGGGTCTCTTCTGGTTCCATACAAATTTTAGGATTGTTCTTTCCAGCTTTTTGAAAAATGCCAGTGGAATTTTGATCAGAATGGCATTCAAAGTATAGATTGCTCAGGGCAGTATAGACATTTTAACAATGATGATTCTTCCTATCAATGAGGATGGAATGTTTTTCTATCTTTTTGTGTCTTCTTCAATTTCTTTCATGAGTATTCTGTAGTTTCTCGAGTACAGATCATTTACCTACTTAGTTAGGTTTATTTCCAGGTATCTCATGGTTCTTGGTGCTATAGTAAATGGAATCGATTTTCTAATTTCCCTACTACATTTTCATTGTTAGTGTATAAGAAAGCAACTGATTTATGTACATTAGTTTTGTATCCTGACACTTTACTGAATTCATGTATGAGTTCTACTAGTTTGGGAGTGGAGTCTTTTGGGCTTTCTATATAAAGTATCATGTCATCAGCAAAGAGAGAGAGCTTCACTTCTTCTTTGCCAATTTGAATACATTTTATTTCTTTTTGTTGCTAGGACTTCTAGTTCTATGTTGAATAACAGTGGCAAGTGTGGACATCTTTATTGTGTTCCTGATCTCAAAGGAAAGGCTGTCAGTTTTTCCCCACTGAGGATGATATTCGTTGTGGGTTTTTCATGGATAGATTTTATGAAGTTGAGGAATGTTCCCTCAATCCCTATATTTTGAATCGTTTTAGTGAGGAATGGATGTTGTATTCTGTCAAATGCTTTTTCTGCATCAATTGAGAGGACCATGTGGTTCTTTTTTCTTCTCTTATTGATTCGTTCTATCACACTGATTGATTTGTGAATGTTGAACCACCCTTGCATCCCATGGATAAATCCCACTTGGTCATGATGGATAATCTTTTTAATGTACTGTTGGATCCTATTAGCTAGGATCTTGTTGAGAATCTTTGAATCCATATTCATCAGGGATATTGGTCTGAAATTCTCCTTTTTGGTGGGGTCTTTGCCTGGTTTGGAGATCATATAAAGAGTCTGGAAGTTTTCCTTCTGTTTCTATTTTTTTAAACAGCTTCAGGAGAATAGGTATTATTTCTTCTTTGAATGTTTGGTAGAATTCCCCCAGGGAATTCATCAGATCCTGGACACTTGTTTTTTGGGAGGTTTTTGATCACTGCTTCAATCTCTTTACTAGACATTGGTTTATTCAGGTTGTCGGTTTCTTCCTGACTCAGTTTTGGAAGTTTATAGGTTTCCAGGAATGCATCCATTTCTTCTAGATTGCTTAACTATTGGCATATAACTGTTGATAATAATTTCTAATGATTGTTCCTATTTCCTTGGTGTTAGTCGTGATCTCTCCTTTTTCATTCATAATTTTATTAATTTGGATCCTCTCTCTTTTCTTTTGGATTAGTTTGGCCAGTGGTTTATCAGTCTTATTCTTTCAAAAAAAACCAGCTTCTATTTCATTAATGTGTTCTACTGTATCCCTGGTTTCTATCATTGATCTCTGCATTACTCTTGATTATTTCCTTCTTGGGCCTGCGGTTGGCTTAATTTTTTATTGATTTTCCAGTTCTTTAATGTGTAAAGAGAGCTGATGTATTCTGGATTTTTCTATTTTTTTTGAGGGAGGCTTGGATGGCTATGTATTTCCCCCTTAGGACTGCCTTTGCCATTTTCCATAGGTTTTGGATCAATGTGTCTTCATTTGCATAGGTTTCCATGAATTATTTAAGTTCTTCTTTGATTTCCTGGTTGATCTAAACATTCTTAAGCAGGGTGGTCTTTAGCTTCCAAGTGTCTGAATTCCTTCCAAACTTTTTCTTGTGGTTGAGTTCCAGTTTCAAAGCGTTGTGGTCTGAGAATATGCAGGGAATAATCTCAATCTTTTGGTATCAGTTGAGCCCTGATCTGTGACCCAGTATGTGGTCTATTTTAGAAAGTTCCATGTGTGCTCAAGAAGAATGAGTATTCTGTTGTTTTAGGGTGGAATGTTCTGTATATATCTGCGAGGTCCATCTGGTCCAATGTGTCATTCAATGCTCTTTTTTTTTTTTTATTGGTTTTCTGCTTAGATGATCTGTCTATTACTGAGAGTGGCATGTTAAGATCCCCTACTATTAATGTATTCATATCAATATGATTCCTTATCTTGATTAATAGTTGTCTTATGTAGTTGGCTGCTCCCATATTGGGGACACAAATATTTACAATTTTTAGATCTTCTTGGTGGATAGACCCTTTAAGAGTGAGGTGGTGTCCTTCTGTATATCTGACTATAGTATTTAGTTTAAAATCTAATTTATCTGATATGAGAATCACTACCCTAGCTTTGATTTGAGGCCCATTAGCATGAAAGATGCTTCTCCATCCCTTCCCTTTCAGTCTGATTCTATCTTTAGGTTCCAAATGGGTCTCTTGTAGACAGCATATGAACAGGTCCTGTCATTTTATCCAATCTGCAACCCTGTGCCATTTTATGGGAGTGTTTAGGCCACTCATGTTGAGAGTGATTATTGAAAGACACATTTTTATTGACATCATGTTGCCCTAAAATCCCAGTTTCTATATATTGTCTCTGTATATTTCTGTTCTATGTCACTCTTGGGTTTTTTCTTCTTTTATAGAACCCCCCCCCCAATATTTCTTGTAGTGCAGGCTTGGTGTTCACATACTTTTTTAAACCTTACCGGTCTTGGGGGACACCTGGGTGGCTCAGTTGGTTAAGTGGCTGTCTTCAGCTCGGGTCATGATCCTGGCGTCCTGGGATTAAGTCCCACATTGGGCTCCTTGCTCGGCGGGGAGCCTGCATCTCCCTTTGTCTCTGCCTGCCACTCTGTCTGCCTGTGCTCACTCGCTCTCTCTCCCTCTCTCTCTCTCTGACAAATAAATAAATAAAATCTTAAAAAAAAACAAAAAACTTACTGGTCTTGGAAGCTCTTTATCTCTGCATCCATTCTGAATGTCAACCTGGCTGTATGTTCTTTTCATTTAGTGCCCTGAATATGTCTTGCCAGCCCTTCCTGGCTTGCCAGGTTTCTGTGGACAGGTCTGATGTTATTCTGATGGACCTTCCTCTGTATGTAAGGAATCTCTTCCCCTAGCTGCCCTCAAAAAGTTCTTGTCTAAAATTATGATTCATCAGTCTCACAATCAAGTGCCTTGAAGTCTTTTTAGATTCCTTGATCTGGGGGTAGGAATATTCTTTCTGCCTCTAGGAAACAAACACTTGTTCCATTCCCCAGACTGGGAAAATTTTCATCCAGAATTTGTTCAACTATATCTTCTAGTCTTCTCTCTTTCTCTACCCCCTCAGGGATCCCAATAATTCTGATGTTGGGACATTTCATGGTGTCATTTATTTCCCTAATTTTGTTTTCATGGCTTCTAAGCTGTCTATTCCAGGCTTCCTCCTGATGCTTTTTCTCTATCAGTTTATCTTCTAGATCATTAATTCTATATTCTGCCTTGGCTATCCTAGCTGTTAGAGTATTTAGGTTGGATTGGGTCTCCTTGATAGCATCTTTAAATTCTTTCTGGGCAACTTTTTCTTTTGTCCTTAGAGATTCTATGTTGTCACTAATGGTTTTCTCCAACCTAGCATTGTGTAGATAATTGTTCCCCTGAATTCCCTTTCTGACATACTATTTATGTCCATATCCAATAGTTCTGATGGAGAGAACAGAGTCTCTGAATTTTTTCTCTTTTTGGTGTTTCTCCTCCTAGTCATTTTGGTGAGAGGTGGTTGATGGGATGTATAGCTGAATATATCAACCACAATCCAGGCAAGGCTCACCCTGGCTGCTTCATAGAAACTGGAAGTCACCACCAAAAAGAAAGGAAAAAAGAGAGAGAGAGAGAGAGAGCTCTAGAGAAAATCCAGTTGGAATGGGCCCCAAAGGTAAGATTTGTAAGGTCAACAAACAAAAACAGACAAACAAAAAGACCAACAAAAGTCAGTGACAATAAAAAAAAAAAAAAAGAACCCAGCCAAAACGAATTCCAAGGATAAGATTTATATAATACCAAAACAAAAACAAATACACCAAAACACTGACAGAAGAAAAAGATGGGAGGGTGGTTATAAATCCTTGATGTGGGCAAGGAAGGTTATTTTAATTGTTTTAGGGTGTATCTTGATATCTTTGTTAAAGGACTCAACTTTCTAGAGATAAAGAGAGATTAAAACTGTGTGTGTGTGTGTGTGTGTGTGTGTGTGTGTGTGTGTATAATTGGTTAGGGAAAAAGGATTACTTTGAAGCTTATATCTATATGTATATTTTAAAAAAGAAAAGAACAAGAAAAACACATGAATATGTATGGAAAAAGTTCAAGTTAAAAGGTTATTATGGAATATGTTGTATTAAAGCTCTAGTTCTAATGGTAAGTAGGTCAAAAAATTTTTAAAAAATGAGAATAGTGAGAACGAATCAAAAATAAAAGTTATATCTATGAAATATACAGGTTTTAGGGCAATACTGGGAGCTTAATATATTGTTTTCCCCTGATATTGGGGCTTCACAGTTTTATGGGGACCCTGTGGTGGTTGTCCTCTCAGTTCTTTCTGTTGGCTTTTTGGGGGAGGGGCCTGCTACATTGTTTTTCAATCAGTCTTGCTTGGATTGAGTCCTCTTGCCCCTATCAAGAGGCTGGGCTCTGTAGAAACCAGTTTTTTAGGTTTTTGTTCTCTGGAGGCTTTTGTTCTTTGACGGCTTTTTGCAGCTTTTTGGAGGTTTAGTGGAAAGCAAACTGTACCCAGACCTCCGTCTCAGAGAGACACCTCAATCTGCTCCCCTCTGGGTGATCCAGAACACATAGACTCCCACATTGCAAACTCCACTGAACTGTGCAACCTCCCACAGGCAGTACACATCCCCAGCCACTGTCTCAGGGGTCACCCAAAGCACCCGCTGGTCTCTGCACCCCCATGCTACTAAAATCATGAGCGATATTGGTCCAGAGAGCCTGCTTCTGGTGGCTGCCTTTGCCAGGACTGCTATCTGGGATCCAGAGTTCAAGTTTGGGCAGGTTGCCACCAAGGGATCCTGACAGAGATCACACTGAGTTCCTTCAGGCCTGGGCTAGGAGAGTCCTGACCCTTTGCCGGTCCTAAAGACTGCCATCTAGTGCCTGCAGGGAGCATTCTCAGGCACTGGAGAGTAGTGGGTCAGACCCCCCATCACGCAGTGCAGGTAGAGCACAAAAGTTCTAGGAAGTGCAGGCTGGCACCATCCCCAGACTCCCTCATTCCAGGGCAGGAGTGTGCCCAGCTGAGTGGTGATTCAAGCCGTGAAAACCTGGGGCTCAGGGACCAGGAATTGGAGGCTCCACCCCACTCTCTCTAGCACAGGTGGTCAGGTGGTCACCAGCGATGGCTGTCCTGGGTCCATAGGCTTAGGCCTATGCCTGTGACTTCCCAATTCCACTAGTTGCCCCTTAAGATCTTTTGTTCTTTTTGAATGCTTTTAATGAGACTCCAAGTTAAAGTTGGTCCCCAATCACAGGGCACTCTCATATTGGGGTATTACTTTCCAATGGGTCAGTTCTGATGGCTCCCTCCTCCTTCTGTTTATTTTATGATATCACTCCAATCATTTCCACACTGCTTTACCTCTCCACTGGTGTCTTCTTCCCCCATAGAGATCCAGAAGTGTATAATCCTACATCTCAGGCTGATTTCATGAGTTTTCAGAGTGTTCTGGTAGATCATTAGCTCACTTTAGAGAACTGGTTGAAACAGGGTCTCCTACTTCTCCATTATCTTGCCCCTCCTCCCCTTGGAGTGGATTCTTGATGGAGGGGAAAAGTAGCTATTAAGAACATTGTTAGAACAATGGAAGAAATTTAAATATGGACTGTGGATTCGACAGCAGTATTGTGTCAATGTTAAGATTTGTGCTTTTTATAATTATACTGTAATATATAGGAGTTTTTGTGCTTATATTGCAACTCTAAGTTTGAAATTATTCCCAATTATATCAAAATTAAAAGTGGCTAATAAAGCAAACAAGTAAAATAAGGCAAATAGGAAGAAATCAATCAAATGGTAAATAAAAGTTTCTAATTTTTATATCCTGATAAATATATACACTAGGGTGAATAAGAAAGAAAATTAAAAAATTATAACTAATTTATGATTTGAGGAATTAATACTATGGATTCCTTGCAGCATATCTCCAGGGGCATCATAGTTGATTAGTACTATTATTTTTTTTTAATTGAAGAGAATCTCTCAGAGTCTTACATAAGAAGATTTGGCCAATACATTAAGAGTTTATTAACTAATGCTCAACTAATCTTGAATTACAATGTAAATCCCTAGAAAGAATAGTGATAGTCAGGTAAATACTATATAAATTCATTGCCACTGTATTTTAAATATTCCCCATTGATATTCTTAATCCCCATGTATTATAGACTGATGCTGTGTTTTAACAAGAATGAAAAGAATACTGATTGCTACTGGTTTTGAATGATACCTAGCTTCATGCAAAGGCTAAAGATTAGAAAAGGTAAGGAAGCAAAAACTAAAGAACATTTTCTAAAACTAAAATATATACAAATATAAATATGTAAAGATATACTTCAATCTGTTGCTAGTAAAGTACATCTAAGTGCATTCAGTAGCATCATTTTTTTAAAAATTTGGGATGAATATGAAATTACATTCAGTTAAAAAAAGTAAAATGAATCCCATGTTGGTAATGTACTTTAAACATTTCTATTAAGGAAACTCAGAAAACAATTAGCCTATATAGTCATATCTAAATTTAGTAGACAGTCTGAGTTTATAAAAGTACACACATACTAGACTACTTGCTCTAAAATTATCTTCAAAAACTGTTTTGACTAGATGTTGCCTATCTTATATCTTTTAAAATGATATATGAAGTAAATATGTCAAAATGTCTGGCATATCTGGGTGCAGGGGATGGAAATCTCTATTTTCATTAGGTTAAGTTTCTTTCAAAATTAATTTTATTTAATTTCAAGTAGTAGTTTTTTAAAAGAGTATTGTTGGAAAATGAGCTGGTTTTAGAAGAAAAGCAAAAAGTGTTTGTTTATTCCCAAATCTTTGTTTCAATTTTTTATAAAATGCTGGTATTTGTAAAATCTGGAGCCCAAGGCTCAGTCAGGATCCTCAACCATCCATATAATATTTTAGCCTCTCTAGGGTTCCAAATATATGAAATTATGGTATCTTAGGATTGTTTTAACACTAAAATTGATTCTCACACATACTATAGAAACATTAACATGAGAATATTATTAAAGTCAGGATTATTTGGTTTCTATTAACAGAAATCTGACAGAACTAACTTAAGTCAAAATAAAATTGAGAGGAGCACTTGGGTTTGGGTTGCTCAGTCAATTAAGCATCAGCCTCTTGATTTAAGCTCTGGTCATGATCTCAGGGTCATGAGATGCAACCCTGCATCAGGCTCCATGCTAAGCATGAAACATGTTTGGGATTCTATCTCTCCCTCTTCCTAACCCCCCACTCTCTCTCTCTTTTTCTCACCCTGCTTCATTTACACTATACACTTTCATCTTTTCTTTTCTTTGCATGTCTACTTTGTTTTTATCTTAGCAGAGATTGCCTTTCTCTACTTTTCCACCCATCTGACCAAATATGGTTCATACTACTTCATCCTAACATTAACCATTGGTTGAATAGCCAACTAAAGTTTGGGGATCTCAAATCAGGAGAAAGAAAGCCTTGTCTGACTATCTATTACGATGCAGTTATGATCTCTTGGGCCATGGCCCAGTCATCAAGTCTATGGAGGTACAATTTCTAAAGGCCAGACTCCCAAAAAGAGGTCAAGAACTTGGGAGAAAAATAATACTCAATTTCCTTGTCTGTTTATATCTGACTCCCAATAAATAAGGATACAATTAAAAGGTTTTTAATATTCTCTTGGACACTATGTTTTCTAAGGTGAAAATCTGGCATAAGCTTTGTAAGTTTGTAGACAGAATGATCATCATTAACGGATGATTGATATCAGTTGTCTACAGATGTAAGCTTCTAAATTTGAGGAGTTGAGCTTCTAGAAATAAGGACTAAGTTTTCTATGCTGTGAATTTCTTCACAAACACTTTCTGTAGTTATTCTAATATAGAGAGAAAAATTGTTAAGAACTTTGATGAATGTTCTAAAAATATTTATCTTTCAGTGATACCTGGGTGGCTCAATCAGTTAAGCATCTCCTTTAGGATCAGGACTCCAGGGATCAAGCCCCGTGTCAGACTCCAGGGAGTCTGCTTCTTCCTCTCTCTCTCTCCCCGACTCATGCTCTCTTGCATGCATGCTCTCTCTTTCTCAAATACATAAGTAAAATATTTTTTAAAAAAATGAATACTATCTTTCAGATTCTTGTCTAAGATTATCCTATAATTCTTACATTATTCTAAGATTTTTCAAGGTTATTACCCTTCAGATTCTTAGATTGTTCTATTTATTATCTGCAATTACTTTTTTTAAAAAGATTTTATTTATTTATTTGACAGAGAGAGATCACAAGTAGGCAGAGAAACAGGCAGAGAGAGAAAGAGGAGGAAGCAGGCTCCCCACTGAGCAGAGAGCCCAATGCGGGACTCAATCCCAAGACCCTGAGATCATGACCTGAGCTGAAGGCAGAGGCTTAACACACTGAGCCATCCAGGTGCCCCTATTTTATCTGCAATTAAATGCACTTTAATTTTAGTTGTAGAGTTTATTGTGCTTGTTAACCATGTTAGAAAGAGTTGGTGAGTTAGTCAACAATCATCTCATACACTTTCTTCCTTTAAAAAGAATACAGAGTTTGGGGTGCCTGGGTGGCTCAGAGGGTTAAGCCTCTGCCTTCAGCTCAGGTCATGATCTCAGGGTCCTGGGATAGAGCCCCGCATTGGGCTCTCTGCTCAGTGGGGAGCCTGCTTCCTCCTCTTTCTCTCTCTGCCTGTCTCTCTGCCTGCTTGTGATCTCTGTCTGTCAAATAAATAAATAAAATGTTAAAAAAAAAAAAAAGAATACAGAGTTTAAATACATGATGCTTCCGGATGAGAAAATATTAATTCGTCTAAAAATAAATCTTGATAAAATTACATATGATTTTATGAAAGCTGGACAAATACATGAAGGAAAAAGAGTAGGTTTGGGGCAAGGAGGGAAAAGTAAATGTTCTGAGAAAGTTTACCTCACTCTAGAAAGGGGATAAAAGAAAAGGGCATTCTTCTGGCCTTGACCATTTTTTACATAGAAACACTCTTCTCCAAGTGTGTTTAGACTATAAAGGGAAAAATCTGAAAACAAACTTCAGTATGGAATGTGAAGTTTAAAATAACCTGTGCCTTTGAAGGGTACTTGGGTGGCTCAGTCGGTTAAGCGTCTGCCTTCAGCTCAGGTCATGATCCTAGGGTCCTGGAATGGAAGCCCACATTGGGCTCCATGCTTAACAGGAGTCAGCTTCCTCTTCTTAATCTGCCCCTCCCCCTGCTCATGCTCTCTCTTTCTCTCTCTCTCTTTCAAATAAATATTTAAAATAACTTACACTTTTGAGAACAGTAAGTCATGGGAGTAACCCAGCTTGGCTTTTTTGTCATGAGAGATAGTAAATACAACTTATATTTAATCCTGTTTAAGTTGTGTCATCTGTTGCTTGAGCTTCATCATTCTATCAAGTTTCTCCAAGTAATACTTTTAGTAGTTTTCACTTGTTTGTTTCCTTTCTTGTACAATATTTTATTTTATTTCATTAATTTTATATCACTACTTGTAGGAGAGTAAAGTGAATAGGGAAAGGGGGAGGCACATACTGGACACTTCATTGTGAAAAGTAAGAATGTATAAGAAAAAAAATTATTTTCCTAAAGAAAGAAAAAAATGCATGATAGAATCACAGGACAAATCAAAGTCTCTTTTCTTGACATTAGTACTATCTGATAAAAAATGTGCTTCAATATATTAATAGAAAAGAGAATACTTGAACTGAGTAATCTAATTAGCTATCTGAGTCTCATTGCCAATCCAGAGTAATTCTTTAAAAACACTGAACCATAAATTTACTTCCCTACAGAGCTAATATAAAAAGAAAACAAACAAGGAGAATCAAAACATCTCAAGTGATAATAATTCTAAAAAAGACTTCTAAGCAACTTAATTAATTGACTAATTAATTGAAGTAAAACCTCAACACAACACTCCAAAGTAAATTAAAAAACCTTAAGTAAACACTTGCATTAAAAACCCTTGAATTATAAATTCCAAAATTCAGAAGAGAAATGGATGATTAGGTTAATTCACTATGAATTTTTTTTTTTTTTACTATTAAGATAAATACTTACTAACATGTCCACATGTGAAATGAGAGTTGATCAAGCTCAGGCAGTAAATTAAAGAAAAGGAAAAAGTCATCTTGAAAATATAAACTAAATGACATATCACCAAAAGAGGAAACCTTAAACTTTGAAGATGTGGATGGAACTAGAGGGTATTAATATGCTAGGTGAAGTAAATCAATCAGAGAAAGAGAATTATCATAAGATCTCACTGATATGAGGAATTTGAGAAACAAGACAAAGGATCATAGGGGAAGAGAGAGGAAAATGAAAGAAGATGAAGCCAGAAAGGGAGATAAATCATAAGAGACTCTCAATCTCAGGAAACAAACTAAGAGTTGCTGGAGGGGAGGGGAATGGGAGGGATGGGGTGCCTGGGTGGTAGGCACTGGGGACGGTATGCAATATGGCAAGAAAATAATTTTTTTAAAAAAAGCTTTGAGGGAAAAAAATAAGGAACATTCAGGAAAACTGTGATAATAACTAAAAAAAAAAAAATCAAAATAATGGAAGAAAAATGTTCAGAGAGAAATTGATCAAATAGAAAGAGAGGCAAAAAAGATAAAAGATACACATAAGTGGAGACGTTAAAGAATAAAATTAAATAATTGAAAATGTTTTAAGCCATAATTCAAAAATTGAATTCATTACCATATATGTAAAAAATTACCCCCTATTATTTAATTTCAATTCTTTCCTTAAAGCAAAAGAAAGTTATCCTCATAAAATTCAGGCAAAAAGAGTGTCTGATATCAGTGAAAGAAATTTTGATGGCATAAGAATTTTAGATGAGGGCATCTAAACCAAGACAAAGACAGGACGGTTTTGGTTTCATAACTAAAGGAAAAAAAGTGTGAGCTAAGTACTTTAAACCCACAGAAGTATTTTTCAAGTGTAAAGGCTATAGAAATCTGTGTAATTATGTAAGAACTCCAGGAATACTCTGTGAACATTCCCACACAATCCTTTGCCAGTTCAGTACACTCAAGGGATGATTGGAGCAAAATAAGTCAGTCAGAGAAAAATAAATACCACATAATTTCACTGTTTGTGGAATTTAAGAAACAAAACAAATAAGCAAAGAGGAAAGAGAAAAAGAGAGAGAAGGAAAACCAAGAAACAGACTCTTAGTTATTGAGAACAAATTGATGGTTACCACAGGGGAGGATGATTGGTGGGAGTATGGGTGAAATAGGTGATGGGGATTAAAGAGGGCACTTGTGATGAGCACTGGGTGATGTGTGGAAGTGTTGAATCACCATATTGTACACATGAGACTAATATTACACTGTATGCCAACTAACTGGAATTTAAATAAAAACTTAAATAAAATTAGAGATTAAAAAAGGGCTGAATTAAAACACCATTTAAAAATGTGAATTGTTTTCTTTTAAGAAATCATTGCATAGGAAAAAATAAAAATGTAAGATCTTTGAAATAAAGTATAAGATATTGTTAGGGATATTTGTTTTTTATTATAATTATCATTCTCTGAATTTTTTTTATTCTCATTTATTGTTGAGGGCAGATACTGTGGTGACAAAAAAAATTGTAACAGGACCTACTTAAAAGGTAATGGGGGGAAATCCCTATGATTCTAAAGTAGATTTATTCTTGAAACATGTAACCCCCATTATACTATTGGAATAATGATAACACAATGAAATAGTAGACTCCTTTTACTGAAAAAAAAAGAGAGAGAGAAACAGATAATATCTCAGCAAAATATAATTTACCACACTTGATAATAATAGACAGTTTATACATAAAATTTCCACAAAATCAGACACAGATTAAAAAAAAAAAAAAACAAAGACAGTGAGAGGGAGACAGAGGAGAAAGAGAGACAAAAAATAAAATAAAATAAAAAATAAAAAACCAGATAAAATGAGATCGTTATTAAAGTACTGCTTCCAGAGAAAGGTACCATGTCCAAGTGATTCCACAGGAAATTCTGCAACACTTCAATAACTGGCTAATTCTAATGCTGCAAAAATTATTACAGAGCATAGAAAATTAAGAAACCTCTTAAAATATTTTTAGGAATCAAAAATAACATTTATTCCTGACTGAAAACATTAGGACAGACTAATTTTACTTACTAATATCAATCCAAAAATCCTAAATGGATATTAGGAAATAAAACCTAATACTACATTAAGAAAATAATATATCATGACTAATTGAAGTTTAATAAGTGCAAAGATAGAAATTAATTTATGATACTATATTGATAGCTATGAAAATAAAAAACATATAAATGAAGCCAGCATTATCCTGATCCCCAAACCAGGCAAAGACCCTACCAAAAAGAAGAATTTCAGACCAATATCACTGATGAATATAGATGCTAAGATTCTCAACAAGATCCTAGCCAACAGGATCCAACAGCATATTAAAAAGATTATCCACCATGACCAGGTGTGATTCATCCCTGGGCTACAAGGATGGTTCAACATTCACAAATCAAACAATGTGATACAACAAATTAATATGAGAAGAGAGAAGAACCACATGGTCCTCTCAACTGATGCAGAAAAAGCGTTTGACAAAATCCAGCATCCGTTCCTGATTAAAACGCTTCAAAGTATAGGGATAGAGGGAACATTCCTGAACCTCATCAAATCTATCTATGAAAGACCCACAGCAAATATCATCCTCAATGGGAAAAAGCTTGCAGCCTTCCCGTTGAGATCAGGAACAAGACAAGGATGCCCACTTTCACCACTCTTGTTCAACATAGTATTAGAAGTCCTAGCAACAGCAATCAGACAACAAAGAGAAATAAAAGGTATCAAAATTGACAATGAAGAAGTCAAACTCTCTCTCTTCGCAGATGACATGATTCTTTATATGGAAAACCCAAAAGACTCCACCCCCAAACTACTAGAACTCATACAGCAATTCAGCAACGTGGCAGGATACAAAGTCAATGTGCAGAAATCAGTGGCTTTCTTATACACTAACAATGAAAATACAGAAAGGGAAATTAGAGAATCGATTCCATTTACTATAGCACCAAGAACCATAAGATACCTGGGAATAAACCTAACCAAAGAGGTAAAGGAACTGTACTTGAGAAACTACAGAACACTCATGAAAGAAATTGAAGAAGACACAAAAAGATGGAAGACCATTCCATGCTCTTGGATTGGAAGAATAAATCCAAGACATTGTTAAAATGTCTATACTGCCTAGAGCAATATATACTTTTAATATATATATACTTTTAATGCCATTCCGATCAAAATTCCACCGGTATTCTTCAAAGAGCTGGAGCAAATAATCCTAAAATTTGTATGGAATGGCTAAGGAAATGTTGAAAAACAAAAATAAAACTGGGGGCATCACGTTACCTGATTTCAAGCTTTATTACAAAGCTGTGATCACCAAGACAGCATGATACTGGCATAAAAACAGACACATAGACCAGTGGAACAGAGTAGAGAGCCCAGATATGGACCCTCAACCCTATGGGCAATTAATCTTCGACAAAACAGGAAAAAATATACCGTGGAAAAAAAGACAGTCTCTTCAATAAATGGTGCTGGGAAAACTGAACAGCTATTAGTAGAAGAATGAAGCTCGACCATTCTCTTACACCGTACACAAAGATAAACTCAAAATGGATAAAAGACCTCAACGTGAGACAGGAATCCATCAGAATCCTAGAGGAGAACATAGGCAGTAATCTCTTCGATATCAGCCACAGCAACTTCTTTCAAGCTATGTCACCAAAGGCAAAGGAAACAGGAGCGAAAATGAACTTTTGGGACTTCATCAAGATCAAAAGCTTCTGCACAGCAAAGGAAACAGTCAACAAAACAAAGAGGCAACCCACGGAATGGGAGAAGATATTTGCAAATGACAGTACAGACAAAAGGTTGATATCCAGGATCTATATGAAATCAACACACATGAAACAGGCAAACATATCAAAAAATGGGCAGAAGATATGGACAGACACTTCTCCAATCAAGACATACACATGGCTATCAGACACATGAAAAAATGTTCATCATCACTAGCCCTCAGGGAGATTCAAATTAAAACCACATTGAGATATCACCTTACACCAGTTAGAATGGCCAAAATTAACAAAACAGGAAACAACATATGTTGGAGAGGATGTGGAGAAAGGGGTACCCTCTTACACTGTTGGTGGGAATGCAAGTTGGTGCAGCCTCTTTGGAGAACAGTGTGGAGATTCCTCAAGAAATTAAAAATAGAACTTCCCTATGACCCTGCCATTGCACTCCTGGGTATTTACCCCAAAGATACAGATGTCGTGAAAAGAAGGGCCATCTGTACTCCAATGTTTATAGCAGCAATGGCCACAGTCGCCAAACTATGGAAAAACCAAGATGCCCTTCAAAGGATGAATGGATAAGGAAGATGTGGTCCATATACACTATGGAGTATTATGCCTCCATCAGAAAGGATGAATACCCAACTTTTGTAGCAACATGGACGGAACTGGAAGAGATTATGCTGAGTGAAATAAGTCAAGCAGAGAGAGCCAATTATCATATGGTCTCACTTATTTGTGGAGCGTAACAAATAGCATGGAGGACAGGGGATGCTAGAGAGGAGAACGGAGTTGGGAGAAATTGGAAGGGGAGGTGAACCATGAGAGACTATGAACTCCGAAAAACAATCTGAGGGGTTTGAAGTGGTGCGGGGGTGGGAGGTTGGGGTACCGGGTGGTGGGTATTATGGAGGGCACGGATTGCATGGAGCACTGGGTGTGGTGAAAAAATAATGAATACTGTTTTTCTGAAAATAAATAAATTAATTTATTTAAAAAAATAAAATAATATATCATGACTAATTGAAGTTTAATAAATGCAAAGATAGAAATTAATTTATGATACTATATTGATAGCTATGAAAATAAAAAACATATAACTATGGAGAAAGCCTGTGATAATATTCAACACCCATTCCTGATTAAAATTTACTCAATAATATAGAAATACACATGCATAGTATAATTTTGTATATTCAGCCCTAAAACCAGCATCTTAATGTGGAAGAAATAGAAGACTGCCCATTAAATTCAGGAACAAGGAAAGTATAGTATCTGTCTCCACTGTTACTTCAGAAAATATTGTAAGTATTGCCCATGAAATTAGAAGAAACAATTAAGACCCATAAGAATCAGAAAAAAAAAGACTAAAAAATAAACTCTAAATTGATCAGTGATCTCAATATAGAAAATAAATCCATACAATTACTAGAGAAAAAAACACAAGTGTATTCCTTATAAGCTAGGTTTAAAAAAAAAAGTCTAACTATAACTAAAAATTCCAATACAAAAGTGTAAAGATATAAAATCAGTGCACAGAAATCAGTTGTCTTCCTATATACCAACAAAGATCAATGCTTACAAATCAGTTGTATTTCTATACACCAACAACAAAACAGAAAGAAGAAAAATTAAGGAGTCAATCCCATTTAAAATTGCACCTAAAACCATAAGATATCTAGGAATAAATCTAGCCAAAGAGGCAAAGAATCTGTACTCAGAAAACTATAGAATACTCATGAAAGAAATTGAGGAGGACACAAAGAAATGGAAAAACGTTCCATGCTCGTGGATTGGAAGAACAAATATTGTGAAAATGTCTAAGCTACCTAGAGAAATCTACAAATTAATGCAATCCCTATCAAAAGACCACCAACTTCCTTTCAAAGAAATGGAACAAATAATACTCAAATTTGTATGGAACCAGAAAAGACCCCAAATAGCCAGAGGAATGTTGAAAAAGAAAAAACAAAGCTCATGACATCACAATATGAGACTTCAAACTCTATTACAAAGCTGTAATCATCAAGACAGTGTGGTACTGGCACAGAAACAGACACATAGATCAGTGGAACAAAACAGAGAGCCCAGAAACAGACCCTCAACTCTATGGTCAACTAATCTTTGAAAAAGCAGGAAAGAATACCCAATAGGGGCGCCTGGGTGGCTCAGTGGCTTAAAGTCTCTGCCTTTGGCTCAGTTCATGATACCAGGGTCCTGGGATAGAGAACCGGGTCAGGCACTCTGCTCAGCAGGGAGCCTTCTTCCCACCCCCCTGCCTGCCTCTCTGCCAATTTTTGATCTCTGTCAAGTAAATAAATAAAAACTTAAAAAAAAAAAGAATACCCAATAGAAAAAAGACAGTCTCTTTAGCAAATGGTGTTGAGAAAATTGGACAACCTCATGCAGAAGAATGAAACTGGACCATTTCCTTACACCATACACAAAAATAGACTCAACAGTGGATGAAAGACCTCAGTGTGAGACAGGAATCCATCAAAATCTTTGAGGAGAACACAGGTAGCAACCTCTTCGACTTTGGCCACAGCAACCTCTTGCTAAACACATCTTCAAAAATAGGGGAAACAAAGAAAAAAGAACTATTGGGACTCATCAAAATAAAAAGCTTTTGCACTGCAGAGGAGAACCCTCCTACCCTGTTGGTGGGAATGCAAGCTGGTGCAGCCACTCTGGAAAACAGCATGGAGGTTCCTCAAAAACTTGAAAAAGAGCTACCCTATGACCCAGCAATTGCACTACAGTGTATTTACCCTAACGATACAAATGTAGTGATCCAAAGGGGCATGTGCACTCCAATATTTATAGCAGCAATGTCCACAACAGCCAAACTATGGAAAGAACCTAGATGTTCATCCACAGATAAATGGATAAAGAAGGTGAAAGAATGGATAAAGAAGGTGTGGTACAGGCAACACAATGGAATATTATGCAGCTATGAAAAATGAAATCTTGCCATTTTCAATGACATGGATGGAACTAGAGGTTTTATGCTAAGCGAAATAAGTCAATCAGAAAAAGACAATTATCATATGATCTCACTGATATGAGGAATTTGAGAAACAAGACAAGGAATCATAGGGGAAGGGAGGGAAAAATGAAACAAGGTGAAATCAGAGAGGGAGATAAACCATAAGAAACTCTTAACCTCAGGAAACAAACTGAGGATTGCTGGAGGGGAGGGGGCAGTGATGGGGCAGCTGGGTGATGGATACTGGGGAGGGTACATGCTATGATGAGTGTTGTGAATTGTGTAAGACTGATGAATCACAGACCTGTACTCCAGAAACAAATAATATATTATATGTTAATTAAAATTTTTTTAAAAAATGAAGAGAGAATGCAAAAACAAAACACAAAAATACATAGAAGATTGACTGGCAAATGACTGTTAACCACAAAATAAAGTATTATGCAGCTTTTAAGAAAAATATAAAGAAGGTTTCTAAGAACTCATATGTAGTAATTTCCAGGATAGACATTGTTCATGGGAAAAAAAAATTGAGCTCAACAAAGTATCTATAATACACTACTTTTGGGGATAAGAAAAAAATAGTAGAAATAGTTAATAAGTAATGACTTAGTTAAAAATAAATAAATACAGGAAATGAAAACCTAAAACAAGTGAAATTTGACTACCTACAGGGCTGAGTGACAATGGCATGGAAATGGATAGGAGTAAAAACTTTGGTTGCTTGGAGAAATGCTGATACAGGGCTAAGCCTGGGAAAGTATAAGGTAAGGCTAGAACGTCTCCTTGTTACAGAGAAAGGTGATAGGGACTTTAAAAATGAGGGGAACATATCAAAAAGATCCTAAAGGCAGCCTGAATAGCCCACTAGCCAAATGTAGGACTGCTTGGGTATCAATATAAATAAGGAGATAATTCATTGAAATTAAAAAGGAGGAGTCCTAGGGTGGCTCAGTCAGTTAAATGCCTGCCTTCTACTCAGGTCATGATCTAGGGTCCTGGGATTGAGCACCAAGCCCCACATTGGGCTCCCTGCCCATGGGGAGTCTGCTTTCACCCTGTCCTCCCCATTCCTGCTCTCACTAGCTAGCCTTCTTTCTCTCTCTCTCAAATAAATAAATAAGATCTTTGAAACAATGAATTTTGGAACACTGAAAATAAAATAAAATTAAATAAATATTTTTAAAAAATCTTTTAAAAAAAGAGTAAGAAAGGAACTGAAAGTCTATATTTTTGTTAAATAATAAGAATTACAAGGTGAGGAAAATGAAAAGCTCTTCCTTATGAACAAATCAATTAACAAATGTTGAAAAAATTATAGAACTTAAAATGTATAATTTTTCACCTATCAAAATAATAAAGAAATAATGAGTCTGATAATACTGGTGAATATATGCAGAACATGATGGTCATATCCCCATAAAGTTTCTCCCAACAGATTACGTATTAAAAAGAACTTGTGCGATGAATAAATCTGAGGGATAACACCTTACTGAAATGATCAAGTCAAGTCATATGTCATCAATAATGGATCAAATAACATCATATTCTGTACACGGGACAAAAAAATCACTTTTGTGGTATGCCTGGAAAAAATGTTTAGCTTCAATCAAATCATGAGAAAAAAATTAGATCAATCCATATTGAAGTGCATTCTTCCAATTTAAAACTATTTGAGGGCACCTGGGTGGCTCAGTTGGCTGAGCAACTGCCTTCAGCTCAGGTCATGATCCCGGAGTACCAGGATCGAGTCTCACATTGGGCTCCCAGCATCATGGGAAGTCTGTTTCTCCTTCTCCCCCCTTATGTTCTCTCTCACTCTCTCTAATATATAAATAAAATCTTTAAAACCATTTGAGCTTCACTCTGTCTTGAGATACTGGTAAGATGTTGTCAAGATGGTGTCTCTCCTACAAAATTAGGTGTGATAAATTTAGCTTTCATGTAAGTTAATTGTCAACAAAGCTTTAATTTATTTACAGACCAAAGAAAATAACTAAATAGAATGTGTTATTCTTTTTTTTTAAGACTTTTATTTATTTATTTGACAGACAGAGATCACAAGTAGGCAGAGACAGGCAGAGAGAGAGGAGGAAGCAGGATCCCTGCTGAGCAGAGAGCACAATGAGGGGCTCAGTCCCAGGACCCTGAGATCATGACCTGAACCAAAGGCAGAGGCTTAAACCTCTGAGCCTCCAGGTGCCCCTAGAATGTGTTATTCTTAATGTACTCAGGATCAATATACCTATCAAGGATTTTATTCAGATCTTGGAGGAATTTGAACATAAAGTATATATTAAATAATTGTATTTTTCAATGTTACATTTCCTGATTGTGATAATTTTAGTGTAGTAAAGTAGGAAGAGTATTCTTGTGTTTTCAAGATACACACCGAAATATTTAAGGAAGACAAAGGAAACATTACTAAATATTATCCTTTGGTGAATGTGCTATTCTTACAACTCTTACATATATTTAAATTTTTCAAAATAACGAATTGTGAAAGTAATGTAGAAAACTAGGTAGTGATATGAATATAATTGTACTTCAAAGTTTTAGTTTTAAAATTCCTTAATTAGAAGATTTCTAACATTTTGAGTTCTTCCATTTTTGTTCTTTGGATTTTAAATGTTAATTCTAGATTAATTGGTAAACTTAGATGATTTTTCTTATTTTTCAAAAGTTATTTTAAAACCCAGGCCTCTCAAATCAAAAGTGATTCTTAAGTAGTCCTGAGGGAAATACCAATAGCTATTTTTGAGTTGTTTTAAAAAATCATATTAAAAATGTTGATATTTTGTTACCTCACTAACAACTGAACAAAAACACTTCCAGCCTAGCCTATGTTAATACACTTATGGGAAATAATCTTTGACCAAAATGTAAAAATATCACTTTCAAGCATCAGCAAGTCTCTCTTTTTCTCTTGCCTTATATGACTCACTTAATGGATAAATTGCTCATGCCCTGTGTTTTCCTGCTGATTAGAAGTTGCTACTAGCATGATGCATATGAGAAAAATCACAAATGATTCTCAGAGACCCACAGAGAAATATTTTTCCAACTTTGCTGAACACTGCCAAAATTATCTACCTGAATCACAGACACCTGGTATGGATATCAGAGCACATCACAAAATTTTAACATCATATCATTATAGAAACTGCCCACTTGTGAGGCAGTCAGCTAAGGAGCATACCTATCAAGACCATCTAAACAAACACAATATCTAGTTGGATTTGTAAATTTTTAAGATAAGAGGTTTGTATAAAAATACAGAGAATGGTTTTTGTTCTGCACAGGCAATGACTGAGGTACTGTGAGGACAAAAATGTTTTGGAGCTTTCTTTACAATCCACCCCCACCCCCCCAAAAAAATAAAATCCACAGCAATTGCTTAGCACATACAAAACCAGACCTAAGATACCATAAAATGCCAGCTGAAAAGAGTGGCAACTAATAGAAATATTAAGAGTCAATATTAAAAAGTGGAAAGCACAGAGGAGTTAAGAAACCAAATTGCAGAAATGTGCCTCTTTCTTCTGATTATTTTAGAATCCATATTTTATGAATCTCATGATTTATTTAAATAACCTAAAGAAGGATTCAAAAGATAATGGCATGCAATTTTCCAAAATATTTCGCAAATTAATTTTGTCTCGTGTCTGTGAGCTTCACAATTACTATTCCCTGGACATGAAAACATTCTTCTAACATCTAGTCTTTTACCACTCAGGTTTTGGCCCAGATCTGAGTAATCCCTGACTAATCCTGACTGCCCATCCAAATATTCTTATATTACACAGTATATTCCTCTTTCATAATACCCAGGAAATACAGACCTGCTTGTCTGTTTGGTCCAACACTTCCTTGAATAAAGGGATTTGTGTTACTCAGTTAAATTCTTAGTACATTGTCTGCAGCCCCAATAAACTTTGTTGAAGGGGTATGTAAATGAATGGGTAGACAAATGCCCCTTTTTTTTTATTCCAGTATAATTAACATACAGTGTTACATTAGTTTTAGATGTACCATGTAGTGACTCAACAATTCTATACATTACTCAGTGCTCATTATGATAAGTGTATTCTTAGTTCCCTTTACCTGTTTCAGCCATCTTCCCACTCACCACCCCCTGGTAACCATCAGTTTGTTCTCTAAGGTTGAGTCTGTTTGGTATTTTTCTTTGTTCATTTGTTTTGTTTCTTAAATTCCACATATAAGTGAAAGCATATGGTATTTGTGTTTCTCTGATGGATTTATTTCACTTAACCTAATACCCTTGAGATTCATCCATGTTGGTATAAATGGCAAGATAATTCATTCTTCTTTATGGCTAATATTCCATTGTGTATATATACCACATCTTTTTATCCATTCATGTATAAATGAACATTTGGACTGCTTCCACAATTTGGCTATCGTAAATAATGCTGCAATAAACTTTGGTGTGAATATACCTTTTCAAATTAGTGTTTTCATATTCTAAAGGTAAATGCCTAGTAGTATAATTACTGTATTATATGGCAATTCCATTTTTTTTAATTTTTTGAGGAAACTCTATACTGTCTTTCTGCATCAGTTTGCATTCCCAGCAGTGCTCAAAGGTTCCTTTTTCTCCACATCTTCACCAATCTTCATTGTTTCTTGTGTTTTTGATTGTGAGGTGATATCCCACTGTGATTTTGATTTACATTTCCCTCATGATGAGTGATGTTGATCATCTTTTCATGTGTCTGTTGGCCATCTGTATATCTCTTAGGGAAAATGTCTCTTCATTTTTCAATTGGGGTATTTGGGGTTTTTTGGTATTGAGTTGTATAAGTTCTTCTTATATTTTGGATATAACCCTTTACTGATACATCATTTGCAAAATAACTTCTCCCATTCAGTAGGTTTTCTCTTATTTTCTTTTTCTGTGCAGAAGATTTTTATTTTGATGTCATTCAGTAGCTTACCTCTTCTTTTGTTTCCCTTACCTTAGGAGACATTTCTAGAAAAATGTTGATATGGCTGATATCAGAGAAATTAATGCCTGTGCTCTCTTCTAGCATATTTATGGTTTCGGGTCTCACATTTAGGTCATTAATTTATTTTGAGTTTATTTTTGTGTATGGTGTAAGAAAGTGGTCAAGTTTCATTCTTTTATGTGTTGCTGTCCAGTTTTCCAAAACATTTATTGAAGAGTCTGTTTTTTCCCCATTGCATATTTTGTCTCCTCCATCATATATTCATTGACCATATATTTGAGGGTTTATTTCTGAGCTCTCTATTCTGTTCTGTTGATCTCTGTGTCTATTTTATGCAGGTACCATATTGTTTTGATTACTGCAGCTTTGTAGTATATCTTGAAATCTGGAATTGTGATACCTCCAGTTTTGTTCTTAAGATTCCTTTAGCTATTTGGGGTATTTATGGTCCCATACAAATTTTAAGGTTATTTGTTCTAATTCTGTGAGAAATGCAGTTGGTATTTTAATGCAATTGCTTTAAATCTATAGATTTCTTTGGGTAGTCTGAACATTTTAACAAAGACAAATGCCTCTCTTTGATTGCCATACTTCTGTACCTAAAGGGCCTCTATCACTGATGCCACCAGTAAACAGTCTAGGGTCTAAAATGTCTAAAGGGTGGCTTCATTGTGGTCAGGGTTCTCTGCACAAATAAGGAAGATCACTCTCCCTTTTTTCACATTTCTCCTACATGGATCCCAGAATATTGCTGACTTATGATACCAATGCCATTTTAATGAAATCACTATTTCAAATACTTTTATTTTAATTTCTACTCTTCTGTACTCTTGCAAAAAAAAGGGGAGGTGAGGTAGGGAGAGAAGAGAAAAAGTAAACCATTAAGACTAATGGTTAATATAACCAACACAGGCCCCAAATTGCCAGTCTTTAATCTTAGCCTATCCTCACATTTATTTTCCTCACTCTCTCTTTCTTGGAATGAGCTTTTCCTTAGAAGTTTCCCGTATCTTATTCAAAAAGACTCCCCAGGTCCTCCAATCATGACCATGCATAAGTGACCTTGTGTGACTATTATTTAGGTTTATGTCCAAATTCTACTGTCAGAGGTGATATTATTAAATACTGTTTTTGCTTTTATAATTAGCAAAATACTATCATTCTAAGATTTACATTTCTATTTCTCCCTTCATGATTAAAAAAAAAAAAAAAAAATCCCTGAAAAATAACCTAGAAAGATTTTACCAAAAAAAAAAAAAAAAAAAAAAAAAGTGATATTTACAAAGGACATTCATCCATTCATTTGTTCCTTCAACTATTCACTCAACAAATGGCCACCAAGTTTTTACTAGGTATCATGTTAGATGTGGTTTAGAATAGAGCAATTATGTGTTGACTAGCAAACAGTGCACCTAGGGAAAGTCACATTATGTAGCAGAAACTTACTGAAGTATGAAGTAGCTAAAGGCCCCCTGCCAAGGGCTCTTCTTGGTTCTTTGATATCAACAATTATTTTATGACTCTGACATCCACTCCATTAGTATGAAGGTTGTCTCTAATACAGCTAGAAAAGGATTAGGTTAAACCAATTTTTTGTTTCTTATAGTAGATTCAACTGCAGTAAAAAAAAAAAAAAAAATTATGGTATATGGAAAGTGGCATGGCTCTTTCTGTGCTCAAAACAGGAAGCAATTCTAAGTATTGTTTACCTACAGAAATAGTTAGCAAACTAAGCACAAAATCCTTCTCCAAATGAAATATTGCCCATGTATCCCAGATTCCAGTTGGGCCCTCTAAAACTGTTAGTTCAGCACTTCCAACCTCTAAAACTCTACCCCAAATGGAAGTCTGACTCTCCTCTTATATCTATACAAATTTCGGTGATACCATTTTTATGGATTCCTCTACCTCTTTGTCCCTCTTCTAAGAAAACTGCTTCTAAGTACATTGTCAAACATCTAAGCTCTCTGAATATAAGCTGTAAGGAGTGTTCAGAATTCAATAAGCTACAGTCACAGCTCCCAAAACTGTTGGCATTTGCGAAGTATTGCTTGACAAAAGTATTTCTTGTTATGTTAATGAAGTAACTTTTGGACCCACACCTAAGGAAGTAAACCGGTTCCAGGAGAACCAAGCAAGGATTAAAGGGTGGGACATTTCAGTCTCCACAACAACCTCCCCTCCCGAGGAGGGGAGAAGGCCTGGGCATTAAATCAATCACCACTGGCTAATAATTTAATCAATTTTGAATTTGTAGTGAAGTCTCCATTCAGGACAGGGTTCAAATATCTTCAGTGTTGGTAAATGCATGGAAATTTGGGAACACGGAGCACCTGGAAAGGACATGGAAGATTCTCTTCCCTTCCCCCATACCTTGCCAAATAAATCTCTTTCATCTAGTTGTTCCTGACTTATATATTTTTATAATAAACCTGTAATCTAGTAAGTAAAATATTTCTCTAAGTTCTGTGAGCTGTTCTAGCAAATTAATTAAATCCAAGGAAGTCACTGGAACCTCTGATTTCTAACCAACTGGTAACAACCTGGACTTTGGACTGGCTGCTAAAGTCCAAGGAGGAGATCATGGGAACCACCAATCTGTAGTTTGTCCATCAGAAGCAAAGGAATTAGACTTGCAACTGCAGTATAAAATGGGAGCCGAGCGGAGAGGCAGTCTTCTAAATTGAACCCTTAACCTTTGGGGAGGTAGTGTCAGAATTTATTTGAATTATAGGACACCCAGCTGTGCTCCAAGAATTATTTGTTGGTGTGTTGGGAAACCCCAGCCCCAAGTGGGAATTGGTCCAGGAATGAGACAGACTTTCTCCTTCCTTTCCTTCTCACCATTCTTAGCAGATTGCTCTACAGGACCAAAGTATTTTGTTCTTTATTATACAGAATTAATTAAGCATACCCCTTCTTTTACTGTTGAATGTGCCGACACAAATAAATAAAATGTTCCTACAATTACTAATTCCATTCTTAAAAGTAGCTGCAATTAAGAATAGCAATATCCAACCCCCCAATTCCTATTATATAAAGAAGCTTAATGTATAAACAGTAGTTAAATAAAGGAATCATTATAGTTGAATTGAGAGTACCCTGAGAATTCTGCCCTCTCATCTCAAACTCTTCCCCATCCAATGTCAAAATGAATTTCACAGAACTTCTGAGAACACTTTGAAAATCACTGCACAAGAGGCTCTTCCACCAGGACGTTGTATTTATAAATCTGAAAGCTGCTGTTTCATGACAGTGATGCCATCTGGGTAAAAATTTATCCAATAACATAGTTGGTTAAAAATTGGATAAAGCTCAAGATCTATTGATCCATCCAATCACACCAACATAGCCAAAAACAACACAACACAACAAACAACTTGGAACTCTTTCTTGAAATAGCAATTTTACATCAAATCTCTATAGGACTTGAGAATCAAAAAATGAAATCAAAACTAGAGAAAAAAGTACCTAATAAAAGATACCTTTTTCTATACATGAATGTTTATACGTTCTAAAAAAGTGTATTTTGCAGATGGGTGTTTTATTTATGATGCCTGGGAATGCATCCTCAATACAAGGTGTTTCTGGTTTTTGTTTGTTTCATTGCTTATTCATTGATTCTGACACTACTTTTCTTCATTTAATGAACGCAGAGGTTTAAAACGTTGTATAATACTCATCTCTACCTCTACTATAAATACTATAAAACAACATAAATATATATAAATATATATAATATAAATATAAAACAATAAAAAATAATATTATTGAGTGCTTATACTATGTTAGACATATTATCTTTATTTGAAAAAGAAGGAAAGAAAATAGAGACTCAAAGAGATTAAGTGACGACATAAGTTACAAAACTGGAATTTGAACCCAGTTTAAAATCCGGACACCTAAACATGACACTGGGAAGTAGTATATCAGAGATTTGCATTGATACTGACTTTCACTGCATTTTTTACTAAAGCAAAACTTTGTCTCCTCAATGGTTTAATAAGAAATTTTCTTTGAGTATATCTGGATTATTTATTTAATCAACTTTTAAGCACCCAGAGTATGCAAAATACTATACACTGTCATGAACAGTAAAATTAAGTAATACCATAGTTTTTTCTGTTTTTTAAAATGTAATCACTTTAATTTCATACTTATAATAACCTTATGAAATAGGTAATACTGTGTTTTAGCAGTAAGTAAACTGAGGCCAGTTCAAAACCATTGGGACCTGAGATACATACATATTTAACTTTATAGCTACAACCAACCAATTTTCTAAAGTGGTTGTACTAATTTATTTTCTCATCAATAGTGTAGCAATTCTAGTTGCTCCACATTGTTCCCAACGCTTAGTATATCTTTTTCATTTTAACCAATGTAGTATGCATGCAGTGATCTCTCACTGCAGTTTTAATTTCTCATGAACTTACGACTAGTGAAAAGCACTTTCATATGCTTTTTTAATGATCTGGAATCTTCTTTGGTATGTTTTGCCAATTTTTCTATTAGCTTTTCTGGCATTTTTGTGATTTATGTATAAATCAATTGATTTAATCTTTTTATATTGTAAATATAAGTCCTTTTCCAGATATATGTATTACAAATGTATTTCCAGATGTATATATTCTTCTACTATGTAACTTGTCTTTTTACTCTTTCTCCCTCTCTCTCTTTTTTTTTTTTTTTTTTGTCTTTTTACTCTCTTAATGGCATCCTTTACTGAACAAGAATTCTTAACTTTAATGGAATCTGGTGTATTACTTTTCTCTTTATGTTCTGTTTGATAAATCTTTGCCAGCTCTAAGGTCATTAAGATATTCTATCACATCTTCTTTCAAAAAACTTATTTTTTTTTTTACTTTTTACATATTAAATTAATTCTGAAATTGAATTTTGTGTATGGGGTGAAGTAGGTGCCAGGATGATTTTTCCATATAGATATCCAATTGACTCAGTACCTTCTCTATATCTTTGCAATGTTGCTTCTGCAATAAATTAATAGACTATATGAATGTGGCCTGTTTCTTGATTCCCTATTTTATTGGTCTCATTGGTCCATTTTATGCCATTTCCTCTTGCTTCCCATTTCTTACTTCTGAGCTCACTTTACTTCTTTTTGAATATCCTTTTAAAAATTTTTTCAGTAGGTGGGATGCCTGGCTGACTCAGTTGGTAGGGCATACAACACTTTGTCTTAGGGTTCTTAGTTTGAGTCCCATTTTGGGCATAGAGATTACTTTAAAGAATCCTTTCAGCAGACTTTATGGGTTGAAAACTCTTTGCTCATGTCTGAAATTTTTTTATCAAGATATAATTGACATTTAACTTTATATTAGTTTCAATTTTATAACATAATATTCAATATTTATATATATTGTGAAATGATCACAATAATTCTAGTTAATATCCATTACCACACATTGTTATAGATTTTTTCTTGTGATGAGAAATTTTAAGATCTTGCAACTTTTAAATATGCATCATAGCATAATTTTTTTCTTTATCTTAACATATAGTTTAGATCCCTAGATTTACAATTATATTCTCCCAGTCTTCTGAACATACTATTATATTCTGGCTTCTTTTAATGCTACCAGTCTAATTGCTGTTCTTTTGTAAACAATGTATTTTTTTCATCTTTCAGATCTTCTTGATTTTATATTGTTGTTTCACTTTTACTTGAATTTATATATATGATCTTTTCTTCTCTTTTTTCTTTCCTTCTTTCTTCCTTCCTTCCTTCCTTTCTTTCAACTTATCTTGCCTCTAGTGTTTCCTAAATTAGAGTATTTCTGTCATTCATCAATACTAAAATTATCAGACATTATCTTTTGAACAAGAGGTCTTCTTTTCTGTCTTCAGCTAAGGAATGTCTACAAATTGAACGTTGAATTTCTCACTCAATCTGATAGATGTCTCAGGTTTTCAATATCTTTATCTCTATATTTCTCATTCTGAGTAATATATTTGGATATATATAATACTGTAAATAACCATCTTATCAGTACATACAATTTTAAAGAAAATATATTTTAATTTCTCAAACTTTATTGGATTTTTTTTCAAAATTTTATGGCTATTGGTCATGACATCTTACTCAATTCCTATTTTTATAAATATTTCCTTATGATTTTGACATTTTAAAAATACTTAATACTTTCTTTCCAATATTTCTATTATGTAACAGGATCAGGAGACAATGCTACTCTGGATCTACTGAGGGCAACTGATTCTTGGTGAACATTTTAAGAATGAGAAAATGAATGAATTATTCCATTCATTCACCCAGATTTTCATGACATTTTCCCCAGACAGAGTTCAAAACACAAATTAACACCTATGCATTACTAGGGGTAATTTTAACAATGTTTATTCATCCTATCCATGAGGATGGAATGTTTTTCCATCTTTTTGTGTCTTCTTCAATTTCTTTCAAGAGTGTTCTGTAGTTCCTGGAGTATAGATCCTTTACCTCTTTGGTTAGGTTTATTCCAATCTAATCTTATGGTTTCTGGTGCTATTGTAAGTTGAATCAAATCTCTAATTTCCCTATCTACAGTTTCATTCTTAGTGTATAAGAAAGCAACTGATTTCTATGTAATGATTTTATATTCTGCCACCTTATTGAACTACTGTATTTCTTTTGGGAGTGGAGTCTTTTTAGTTTTCCACATAAAGTATCATGTCATCTGCAAAAATAGAGTTTGACTTCTTCTTTGCCAATTTGAATATCTTTTATTTCACTGACTGATTGATGTGGCTAGGACTTCTAGTACTATATTGAACAATAGTGGGGAGATTGGGCATCCTCTCGTGTTCCTAATCTCAATGGGAAGGCTTTCAGCTTTCCCCCATTGAGAATGATATTCTCTGTGGGATTTTCATAGATGGATTTTATGAAGTTGAGGAATGTCCCCTCTATCCCTATACCCTAAAGAGTTTAATAAGTAAAGGACTGTATTTTGTTAAATGTTTTTTCCTGCATCAATTGAAAGGACCATGTGGTTCTCTCATCTCTTATTGATTTGTTCTGTCACATTGATTTGTTTGCAAATGTTGAACCACCCCTGCATCTCAGGGATAAATCCCACCTGGTCATGGTGGATAATCTTTTTAATGTACTGTTGGACCCTATTAGCTAGGATCCTGTTGAGAATCTTGGCATCCATATTCATAAGGGATATTTGTCAGAAATTCTCCTTTTGCCTGGTTTAGGGATCAAGGTAATGCTGGCTTCATAGAAAGAGTCTGGAAGTTCTCCTTCTGTTTCATTTTCTTGAAACAGCTTCAGGAGAATAGGTATTATTTCTTCTTTGAATGTTGGTAGAATTCCCACAAGGAATACATCAGGTCCTGGACTTTTGTTTTTTGGGGAGATTTTTGATCCCTGCTTCAATCTCATTACTAGTTATTGGTCTATTCATGTTGTCAATTTCTTCAATTTCTTCCTGTTTCAGTCTTGGAAGTTTATAGGTTTCCAGGAATACATCTATACATATTACGTTTTTATTTATCATTCTTTCTTCCAGTTAAGGTTTTTCAGGTAGTCTAGTTTGCCATACTGCTGTAAGTGGAAATCTCTTCTACATCCAAACTTTATTATGACTATTACTTCATATTTAATTTTATTTAAAAATTCTTTGTCATTTTAAACAAAGCCAAGTTATTGCAGCTAACATATAGTTTATCCTTTTTTAAAGATTTTTTAATTTATTTGAGATAGAAGGAGAGTGAGAGAGAGAGAGAGCACAGGCAGGAGGAGCAGCAGATAGAGGGAGAATCAGACTCCCTAGAGCAGGGAGCCCAATGCGAGGCTGGATCCCAGGACTCCAGCATAATGACCTGAGCCAAAGGCAGTTGCTTAACCAACAGAGCCACTCAGGCACCCATAGCTTATCCTCTGTTATAAGGAGTAAGTCTACTACTAAAGTTCAGGAAAAAAAAAAAAAAGGTTGAACCTCTATTTTTACATTTATTACTAAAATTTGATCTGTATCTTTCCAGGGATTCCAAACTGACCAGGTATGTTCTATCCAGAGAGAACTGCCTAGCTCACCAAGAAAATACAAGCCAAAAGAAGTTGTCCAGTTACGAGCACAGTTTTATCTACTGTGCTTCCAAAGGTACTCCATTGTGCTTCCAGATTTATATTGACAATGGCAAAGAATGTGTGAAATAACAAGTGCAGTGAAATATGTATAAATATGAGTAAGTGAAGGAAACAAGCTGCACAGATCTCCAATAATTTTCATTCCAGAGCTTTCGTTTGACTACTTATTCTAACCAAATGCCACCTTGTCAAAATAGCTTCATATGAGTCCCAGTGATTTCTTCAGTATTAACTGAATATGCACTCTTTTCTGGTCACTGATGATATAAAGATGAATAACAGCACAGTGCTTACGCTTAATGTTCACAGTCTCATTAGAAGAGCAGATGAGTACCCAGAAAAATACATTACATTGTGAAAAATATAGTATTAGGGGGCAAGCTTTGATGAGCATTAGGCATTAATCAAAAACGATATGTTGGCTGCTCGGATGGAAGTGGACAAGAGGTTTTACAAAGGAAATCAGACATTTGCATGAGTGGGAAGGCCACTTCAGAAAGAAGCAGCAGCATATGAAGAGCTCTTTTAAACTAGAAACTATGAATCTGGAATGCTGTTTACTTTGTTCTTGATAATAGTGATGAATTTTAATTCATTCAATTTAATTCATTTATTCAACAGAATGCCTACTCTGTTGATAGTAATAAATGTTCTTACATAATGTGGAAGGAGATTAAAGAATTTCCATTAATGTTTATGATTCTATGAAATAAATAAGTGATATCCATACTTTCACAGAGTTTTTATTCAAGTCAGAGATAATAACATAACTGAAGAATACAAATTATGTATCAACAACTTCAATGTCAATAGAATCCCATCATGCTAATGTATGGAGGTATTAAGAGATACATTTGGGTGATACATAATAGACTAAACAATAAAGTGAAAAAACCTTAAGAAGTGGAAAGTGAGAGGCAAGATGGCGGAGGAGAGGGAAACTGACATCAGATCTCAGTTCAGTTAGATAGATATCAAACCATTCCTAATACCTACAAACTCAGGACTCAGGTCCAAGAGTGAACCTGAGCAGATTACTTAGATCCCCGGCAAGGGTGATGCAATTCCACCTTGGGCAAAGACATTTGAGAATCACTGAAACAGACCCCTCCCACAGATGATCAGTAAGAACATCCAGCCAAGACCAAGCTCACCAATCAAGGAGAATAGCAGAACTCCAGCTAAGGGAAAGCAACACAAACAATTCATGGCTTTTTCCCCATGATCCTTTAGTCTTGCAAAGTTAAATTTTTAATTTTTAACTTTTAATTTTTTAATTTTTTTCTAATTCTATTTTTTAAACTTTTCCTCTTTCCTCTTTTAAAGTTTTTTAACTAGTTTATCTTAATAATACCTTTCTTAAAAAATCTTTTTAAACCTTCATTATTATAGTCCTATTTTCTCCTTCATTGTATCTAACTTTATTTTTTGTATACATATAGGATTTTTTCTTCTAAAAAATTTGGGGATACAACTTCTTCTAAAAGATCAAAATATACCCTAAATCTAGCACAGGGCTTTGTCTCCAGCCTGAGCAAATTTTCTCCACCTTCTTTTTCTTTCTTTGCCCAGCCAACTTATCAATTAAAAATTATCATCTTTACAGTCATATTCCATCCCTTCATCATTTTTACCCTTTGTGTGTGTGTGTGTGTGTGTGTGTGTGTGTGTGTGTGTGTTTCTTTCTTTAAAATTTTGGGAGGTAGTTTCCTCTAAGAACCAAAATATACCCCAAATCAAGTGAGTGGCTCTGTTCTATTCACTAGTCTAAAATATATATATAATTTTTTATGTTTTATTTTTTATTTCTTTTCCCCCCGTCTTCTACCCCCCCCCTCCCAGGTTTTAAATCTCTTCTGATTTGGTTAGAATTCATTTTTCTGGAGTCTTTGCCCCCCTTTTCGTATTTTATTCTCTCATTCATATATTCTTATCTGGATAAAATGACAAGGCTGAAAAACTCACCACAAAAAAAAAAAAAAAAAAGAACAAGAGGCAGTACCCAAGTGATATAAGTCAATCAGAGAAAGACAATTATCATATGATATCCCTGATATAAAGAATTTGAGAAGCAATGTGGGCAGTTTGGGAGGTTGGGAAGGAAAAAATGAAACATGAAAGGATCAGAAGGGAGACAAACCTTAAGAGACTCTTAATCACAAAAGACAAACTGAGGGTTGCCAGGGGTCTGGAGAAGGGAGAGGGGGTTGGGTTATGGACACTGGGGAGGGTATGTGCTATGGCGAGTGCTGTGAAGTGTGTAAGCCTGACGATTGACAGACCTGTACCCCTAGGGAGGGTATGTGCTATGGCGAGTGCTGTGAAGTGTGTAAGCCTGACGATTGACAGACCTGTACCCCTAGGGCTAATATTACATTATACGTTAATAAAAAATTAAAAAATAAATAAAATTTCATTAAAAGATTAGTAAATATTAACATTAGCTGTTTCCAGACTTTAAAACAAATGATTTTAGTGAGTCACTATTAGGTATAATATGGATTTTTTGGTTAAAGATAGAAATTAAGGGGGGGTGCCTGGGTGGCTCAGTGGGTTAAGCCTCTGCCTTTGGCTCGGGTCATGATTGCAGGGTCCTGGGATGGAGTCCCGCATCGGGCTCTCTGCTCAGCAGGGATCCTGCTTCCCCCCTCTCTCTCTGACTTCTTGTAATCTCTCTCTCTATTGAATAAATAAATAAAATCTTTTAAAAAAAAGTTATAAAGATAGGCATTATGTATTAGTTCAATTGTCTTATTCCTGGTTTTCTAACAGTTTTTAATTTTTAAACCATCAGAAATGAGTATTAAATTGAGGGTATCTTCTTAAGTGATGATATGATATGCATTTTTAAGATTTCTTTTTTTTAGTGATTTTATTTATTTATTTGACAGAGAAAGAGAGAGAGAGTGCACAGCAGGGGAAGCAGCAGGCAGAGGGAGAGGGACAAGCAGGCTCACAGAGCAGGGAGCCCAACGTGGGGCCCAATCCCAGGATCCTGGGTTTATGACCTGAGACAAAGGTAGATACTCAAGAACTGAGCCACCCAGAAGCCCCTATTTTTAAAATCTCTTAATGTGATATATAGATAGATAGATAGATAGATAGATACATAGATGTGTGTACACATACACACAGAGTCATTATATTTTTTTTAAGATCTTACTTATTTATTTGAGAGAGAGAGAGAGAGCATGCACGTGCACAAGGAGAGGGGAACCAGGCTCCACACATTAACCACCTTGGCACAAATGGCTTGTGGTGCGGAAAAACTAAAATTCATTTTTATATACTCCATCTTCAATGTAGACTTGACTCCCTTAAGCCCAGAGACCTATTGGAACCTGAGTCCAAAAAATAGTTTCCAGTGTGTTAGACAATTTGGACTTGTCACCATGGAGATGGCATCCCTCAAAAGAGTTCCATTTTTAGCTTGTGAATCTTCAGATTGATATTTCTTCCATTTTCATTTCACTTTCTGAAAGTCGGGGTCATCTTATGAAAACCTCTTAAGCAACATGCTAAATGTGAAATGTCAATCCTCACTCTAAACTTGCCCTATTCAGAGCATCACATGAAGACTTCACCTGGGTTTTGTAGTGTCTTTCTGATTTTGTTAGTCCACTGAAGAAGGGGGCTGGAAAGTTGTTGTATACTGTTAATGACTGTCTGCCCATGTCCTCCCTGAAATATCATGATTGTTTATGAAGTGTATCTTTAATGAAGCTGGATACAGTTAGGGTTTGGAAAAATAAATCAAACTCAATATACAACACAGAAAAAAAATCATAACAGTACATGCAAATTTTCTTTCATTTCTTTTTTTCTGAGAAACCTCATGCTAATAAATTATTAATTATTTAGCTACATATTCTCCCTGCACTAGAAATGTACATTTACAGAGAGAGGAACATAGAAGAAATTTCCCTTCTCATTTGCCATTGTCTCGTTCTGTGTCCATCCTCAAATTCTCTCCTATAAAGAATTCATTCTATAACTCTTGCCCTTGCAATTCATTGCTTTGAAAGTTAAATAATGCACAGAGGGACTTTACATGTTCAGAAAATACAGGTCCTACATATTCAGCAAAACTGCAAAGCATTTTGCAGAACCTTTGGTATATTTTGTGATTATATTTTCTGATATATTCATTGAAATTCTTGTTATACATAGGTTTTCTATTTTATCTTTGAACCCTATACACACGAATAGATTTATGGCATTTAAAGTAGAAACTTGATATTTAGCCTAACATATTTTATCACAGTTACTTAACTGATATATTGGGTCAAACTGTGAATATCAGAATAAATATCTCAAAATAGATTGTTTAAGAAACCTCTTTTAATTATTGGTATACACACACAGACACACAGACACACACACACACTTTGTATGCTATATTTATTTTAAGCATTTACATAAATTCTACTATGAATTCTTGAATATGTGCTTCTATTTCTATTCTATTTCTACTTGAATATGTGCATATATTTAGTCAAATTTAAAGTCCATTTGGGATCACCTGAAAGCATTAGCTCTGGCCAAAACTAAGCAGAATAAGCAGAATTTAGGCAAGATTAAAACACATTTTCTGACTGTTCTCTATCTTTTAAAGTGACCAAAGTAAACTTCTCCAAGCTTAAACACTTTATCATTTTTTACTACTTTTGTGACTGTGCTCAACCGACTAGGTCACCCAGGTGTGCCTGTCATTGCTTTCTTAAAATCTTTTAATTGTTCCTTTCCAACATATGGACAAGGTAATATGTGTCAATATGACTCTCTATTATAATGTGGCACTTGCCAGTCCACCACTTTTTCTTCATTATATTCATTCATTCATTCAATAAATAAGTGGTTTAAATATCTAAACTGAGAGAAATATAACATAGTGATTTAGAACACAGGTTTAGGAAGCAGACTGCCTACATTTTTTAAGTTACCCTGCCTGATAGCTGTATGAGATTGGGCAAGCTACAAAATCTTCTAAATCTTGGTTTCTTTATAAAATGAAATGCGAATAGGCCCTGCAATATAGGGCTATAGGGAAACTAAATTAGACAATCAATACAATGTATGTAGAATAATGCCTAGGACTTTGTGAGCAACCAAAAAATGCAGACTAGCATAGTGGTAATGGACCTGGTCTCTAATGGATAGCTGTATATAACAGATGGAAGAGAAGCAAAAATGAATGGCAAAAGGAGAGATGAGTTAGGTGCCTATTGTGATAGATCTGATAATAGATGATGTTAGTCTGGAGTGGAGTGGAGAGTTTGAAATGGAACAAAATGAACATATTCAAGAAAAAATTGATTTTAGCTTATATAAGATTTAGTAATATATTAGTTTTGTGGAATTAGAGGAAATGTCAAGGATCATTTCCTTTTCCTTTTTTTTTTTTTTTTTAATTTGTGTGATAGAATAAGGAGGATTAGGTTTGAAGTGAGGCAAGGACCAGGAAGCAGAACAGAAGATCCTGGAGCTAGTTTTGTACAGGCTGAATTTGATATGTCTTTGAGTGAGCAGAGGATAAATGTCAAGTAGGCAACTGGATATACTGGAAAGTATAACTGAGGAATAAACATCAGGAGTGGAATTTCATCTCTTATTAATCATCATCTGAAATGTACACTCCAACAACACTGACCTTTATAATGTCCCATAAGGTTTTTACATCTATGTCTTTTATCATGATATTCCTTCTTTCTGGAATATCCTTGCCCAATCTCATCTGGATACTAGGTTCACATCTTTACAGCCCAGCTAGATGAAATCTCCATAAGCAGCCTAGTCAGTCAATAAACTTATTTTTACTCTTCCTGGTTCAAAGCTTCCCTTGAGATTAAATGTAGCCATATAACTAAGTTGTGGTCAATAGACCACACCTGCTTCCTGGCCTAGCCCATTAAGCATATATCTCAGATCTTCCTCGTCCCCTGCTGCCTGCCTGATGCACAGGATCCAACAGTGGACTCAGAGCCTAGAAGATGCCAGAACCATAGGATAGAAGCCTTTGAAACATCAACTGAAAGGGGCCCCACCACGTATACCAAACATACAGCAATGATTGAGCAAGAAAAGTCCTATTCTATTAAACCAATAATATTTTGGAACTGTTCAGTAATTACCCTAATCTGAAATTTTCTGAATTTTCCATGACTATAGTAAATGTCCTTCTATGTTCACAAAGCCTCACAACATTTTTTATCATTATACTTTCTATATGAGGGTCCATATTGGCTTATATATCTATGTCTCAAAAATTATAAATTCTATGACAGCAAAGACCATGCCTTTCTCTTCCTTTTATCCCTAAATCCTAACATGGTCCCTGAAACAACTGGTCCTTGGTGAACATTTTAAAAATGAGAAAATGAATGAATTATTCCATTTAATCACGCAGATTTTCATGACATTTTCCCCAGAGTTCAAAACACAAATTAACATCTAAGCATTACTAGGGCTTCAATTCCTTAATCATTTATTAATTTCTTATTTTTTTTTGAAAAGTTAAAAATTTCTTAATTTTTTATTCCTGGTACCACTACCACAATTTACAGGGCAATATACCTGATGTAATGAAAAGAAAAAGAAAAAGACAAAGCTACAACAGATAAAAGACCTCAGGAATGTACATCTAATTGACACTACATTGCATTAATCAATAGCTGCACTTTTTGCAAACTGTGGCTATGACAGTCCTGAACAAGAAGGGTTTCCTGTTTAAGCTGCAGTAACTTTTCTGACTATGGATCATTGTTCCTTCTGTGGCAGATTTTTACAGTTCCTCTAATGCATTTGGGACGACTGTCTCAAAGTAACCTGCAGCTTTCCTGACAACTCCTCGCTCTCTCTCCTGCTAAGAACTGTAGCCCTTTTCTTCTGAAAATTTTTTAGAACCTTCTGCTACCATATCCACCACTTCCACCACCAGAGCCATAACCACCACCATAGGGACTGCCCGAGCTTCTTCCACCAAAACTGCCCCCCTTCATGGGTCCATAATTTGATTGCTGTTGTCCACTATAATTTCCAAAATCATTAGTTCCCACCGCCACCATAGTTACCTCCAAAATTTCCTCCTTCATTGTAACCATCATATCCTCCACCACCACCTCCATATCCACCTCCTTGGTTTCCATATCCTGGTCCACCACCACCATAGCCTCCTCTACTACTATAACCAGGACCACCACCATAGTTGCCACCATCACCTCCAAATCCATTATATCCACCATCACCTCCTCCATAACTACCTCTGCTGCCGCCACCACCACCACCGTAGCCTCCTCTTCCACCAAAGTTTCCACCACGGCCAAAGTTACCACCACCTCCAAAGTTCCCTCCACGACCCATGAAGTTGCCAGATCCACCTCCACGACCTCTTTGTGATCCAGCAGACTGCATTTCTTGTTTAGAAAGGGCCTTTTTCACTTCACAATTATGCCCATTAATAGTGTGGTATTTCTAAACAACAATTTTATCAACTGTATCATGATCATCAAAAGTTACAAAAGCAAATCCTCTCTTTTTTCCACTCTGCCTATCTTCCATAACTTCTATGGTTTCAATCTTGCCATACTTTTCAAAGTAGTCTCTCAAATTATACTCTTCTGTATCTTCTTTAATACCACCAACAAAAATTTTCTTCACTGTTAGATGGGCACCAGGCTTTACAGAATCCTCTCTAGAAACAGCTCTCTTTGGTTCCACTACACGCCCATCAACCTTGTGTGGTCGGGCACACATTGCTGCATCCACCTCTTCAACACAAGAGTAAGTCACAAAACCAAAACCCCTGGAACGTTTTGTTTGGGGGTCTCTCATCACCACACAATCTGTAAGTGTACCCCATTTTTCAAAATGTTCTCTTAAACTATCATCTGTAGTTTCAAAGCTCAAACCACCAATAAACAGTTTTCTCAACTGCTCTGGTTCCTTTGGATCATGGCCCTCCATTTTGAGAACGGACTCGCCTCTTCCAACTCGAGTTCAATATGGGCTAATTTCTTATTTTTATTTGTCTTCCTTGACCCTGTTTCCTAATATCTACAATCTTCTTGAGTTGTTGAAAAAAACGAGTTATCTTCCATTATATAGTTATTAAATAGACTTTGATATGTTAAAATTTACTTTCAGGACCAAAACTCTTCCTTATGAAATATCTTCATATCATTGCTGCCTTTTTTCTTTCTACATTAACAAACATTCTTTCTTTCTAATTCAGTCAAAGTAATGAACCTTTAATTTTATCCTTTAATTAAAACCTACCTTCTGCTTTAATATTTCCAAAACTATTCCAATTGATTTTTAAAAAGAACAAAAAAACTGGTCATAAATATTGAATACAAAAAAGTACATTCTGATTTTTCTTAGCCCTGATGCCTTGCTGTTTTCTCAATTCAGCTTGGCAACTTAAAGTGCCATGAAATAATTAGAGAGATCACAGAAGGCTACCCCTCTCCTTGGCTAGGGAACAAAACATGTCAGATCACCATATGCTATCCCTACACTTCAATGCAACCTTCTGAAAACTCATAAATTTCCAACTTCAGTGTTTCCAAGCAACCACTTTAATATTTTCAACCACAAATTGGATGAAGGCCCCAGTGAAAGTAAACAAGGAAAATTCATGGAAATAACCCTAGGAAATGCCATGTGCACTCAGACAAAAAGGAAAGCAAAGTGCTTCCTTAAAGGATGTCTGGTCTTCACAATTAGTAGTGAGTGTTGTCCTGCAATAGCAAATGCTTTAAATATCAACAAGTTAAAAATGAAGCTTAATGGTAAGACCTCCTCATACACTGTTGGTGTATTTGTTTTAGTACATTTAAGAGTACAAGTGACTTAAACATTTGGGTATAAAATGATAATTTGACCCATAGATCTATCTAATATTTTTCAGAGATGCAATTTTATATTTAAGTATTTCATATTAAGTATTTCATATCATCATTCATTTACTAACATGGTCAGTATGATGTAAAAGATGTCTGAATTTTATGATTAGGAAATTTACTATATAACAACATACAGAATATTCATCTTTTAATTTTGTCCGAGATTTATCAAACATACAGTCATGATTTCCTCTGAAAGATATTCGGTAAACCAATGAAAATTTTGACGTGAAGAAACGCAGTTTAATGACTATATGTTGGGAATTAAGCATGGAGGCAAAGAACATGACACCTAAATTTAGAATCACCCAGGTCTGAATTCTAATCCACCACCTATTAACTGTGTGACACTAGTCTAGGCATGTAAACCCCACTCAGCTCTAAAATGGACATTCTAATACCTATCTGGATTACAGTAATGATTAAATGAAAATATACATGAATTCTAAGCTAATTTTAGTTAAGAGCTATCATTATTATTTATTTATTATTGACTTATATCACCCTTCCTAATTAACTGTTCTTTAGTGAAAATATTTTATTCCTCCTAGAAATTAACTCTCTGTCTTTCCGAAAAGCCAGTGTGAAATTCTTCAAACAGCAGAAAAACTTGTCAGGACGTGTGCTAACCATTTATTTGTCTCCACTCTTCAGACGATGGTTTACCTCCTGCTGTCATTTATTGTACCCTAATATATCAAAGGTCTTGGGCTTGTCTATGTTCGTTCTTTTCTTTCTTTCCTTTCTTTTTTTCTTTCTTTTCTTTCTTTTCTTTTCTCTCTTTTCTTTTCCAGAGACTCTCTGGCCACAACAGTAATCAAACTTACCAAGTGGGCAAGTAATGAACAGAAATGTCACATATCCAGCAGGAATCTACACACAAAGCAATCTCATCCTCTGCCAAAATCCTATTCCACTATGGACTGCATGCATTCCAGAGCAACACAGTAATGCCTCTGGCCATAAGTGCTTTGCCTCTGGCTCCTCTTTTCATTCCTACAGTTGTTTTATTAGAGGTGTCCTATAGTAGATGTTAGCTTTATTCTCTATTTATTATCACCCAGAAGCTAAAAGTTTATCCATTCAGGAACAAGGGAATACTTTTCTGGGCTTTTAATACAGTTTATATTTAGTTTGCAGCTTTGCTCTGAGAATTTTATAACTCCACTGAATATATTCTGTTAGTGACTAACACCTATGGCTTGTATACTTTTGACTTTTCAATATCTTCTCACACAAATTTCATTTGAGTCTCAGAACCATCCTGCAGATTAGACTGGACAGGTACTATAATACCTCAAAAGAATGTGATTGAAACTTGAATAACTTACCTAAGGCTATAAAGTATATTGATGCCTGACTCAGGCCTCCTCTGACGGTGTCTTTTCGTACATATTACTTTATATTTTCATAATACAATAATAGCAACTGATCAGTAATGGACAGAGATATTTTATAACATGGCTGTAACATTTGGTATATTGTGAGTTTTGTTTTATACATAGTTTTAATAATCTTTCTTTATAATCTTAAATTGTAAAGATAGTAAAAAATTAGATTGCAGCCAGCAAATACTAATTTTGAATGTTGTCATGAGACAACAATGTGTCATTGAAAACAATTGTGATGAATCACATAACCTTACATTTTGTGATATGTGATGTATAATAAGAAATATATAGTTTATCTTTTTCCCTATTCCTGGCACAGAGTTCCTAAAACTCTTGGAATTCCCTAAGTGATAAGAACAGTAAAAGTGTCTTGATATTTACAACAAGCTCCTTTCCACTACACCTGAATTTATGTTAATGAAGTGTCTTTTAGAAAGCACCTAAATATGGGGGCTCATTGCAATGTCACACCACCCCAGACCTCCAGGGAGGGGAGTGGGACTTGAAACTGGGTTCAGTCACCAATGGCCAGTGATTTAATCAATCCTACCTATGTAGGAAAGACTCCTTAAAAACCCAAAAGGAGGGAATTTCAAGTGTTTCCTGGTTGCTGAACACATGGTAATTTGGAGAGAGTGTCTCACTCAGAGAACAAGGAAGCTTGGGGTATCCTTTCCCCACACGTTGCCCTATGCATCTCTTCCATCTGGCTTATAAATCAGTAATCTAGTAAGTAAAATGTTTCTCTTGAGTTATGTGAACACTCTAGCAAATTAATTGAACCCAGTTGTTCAAACTTCTGATCTATAAAAGCACATGTGATAACCTAAACTTGCAATTGGCATCTGAAAAGAATGAGCCCTTAACCTGTGAGATCTCCAGGTAGATGTGTCAGAACTGAGGTGAACTGTAGGACACCCAGCTGATTTCAGACAATTGCTAGTAGTGTAAAAACTACCCTCCATACACATTGTAATTGGAGTCAAAATTTTATACCTATTTTGTAAAAAAAATTCCATTATTATAAAAGTTTTATTCCTAACATTATTATTTCATTTGGAAAATCACCAAAATATCATGAGAAAGGTCGAGTAATTATTACTCACAAGATAAATATTTAGGAAATCTGTATTAAATAAATGGTGAATGAGTGAACTCTTAGTCCATTTTTGATGAAGCTGACTATTATGCTAAGAACCTATTTCTTCTTGAGAACAGTCCTTCTGACTTGGTGTGAAAGATTCTTTCCATTATCCTCATGGTCCATTTTAGTTTAAACATAGTCATAAATTAATTTAGGCATTTAACAGTGACTTTATTTTATGACAATGTGGGAGCCACTGCACCAAGAAAAAGAGGTAGATCTGTTTTCTGTAATCTAGAAACTTACATTCTAACTAGAATAGACTGAGGCAAGCATATGAGTGCAAAAAATCCCCACAGAGGCATAAGGGATATTTGCAACAATGAATTATTGAGACATATGGATGCCCAGTGGTTCTGCTTATGGCTAGAAATAAATATTTTCATGTGGAATTCTGAGAGGTTAGAAGACCAATTATCTATGAATGTCCATCAATAGTCAACACAGAAACAAAGAAGTTGTGGGAACACACAACAAAGAAGTTGTGGGAAAACTATGTTCTGACCTGAAATTGGGAAGCTGGCAGATCTCTATGTGATTTGGGAAGCATCTGAAAGAGGTATAAACTTGAGGTCATTTAAATAAAAGTAGAGAGGCTAGAGAGGAGGAAAAAAGAGAAGAAACCAGAGTGAAAGTAACTTACTTCTAAAAGAATGGAGCAAAGAACTTGGTGGATCTTCTCCCTAGAAAAATAATTAAAGTAGTGAAAAAATATAAAAAACAATGATCTAAAGTCTCTGAAAATTGTCATAAGGGTATAAAGAAAATGCATAAAAATTCATTCAAAAATTACTAAATTTTTATAAGAACAAAGAGAGTCTGTAGAATTTGATTTCATAATTTGATTATCCACTTTTACTCTCCAGCTCCACATTATAAAAGCTCTACCCTAGGCACTTGTAGCCAAGAAGACAGCATTCCCTCTTTCCCAGAATATACAATATCATCCATCCCAGGAGGGGCAGGTGCTGGCATTTCTCATCCCTTCCCACTGTCCCCCTCCCCAGCCTCTGGAGAAGCTTTATTCTGGACAGGTGCTGCAAAGAGGATCCTGGTCTCTCTTTTCCCATCTCACCCCAACTCTGCCTTAGGTGGAGGAGGTGGTGGATACTGGGGTCCATCATTTCTGCCCCCAACACACTGGTAGGGTGAAGAATCTAAGCCCAGAGAGGCAAGCCAAGAAGACAAGGGTGCGCCATGCACACACTACAGTGCTGACTAGTCAATTACAGATGTCACCTGGGGAATAACAGATTTGTACTCCAGTAGCACAGTATTTCTGCCCAGGTGGAAAACCAGGTCATAAGGATGAACAGTTCCTCGGTTCTGTCTATGGAGACTGACTTTATTTGAAACAAGAAATCAAGAATTCCATGCCTAAGATGTCAAAAACAATGGATATCTTTATGGAGAGCAATTATAAGGAGGTTGGTAACTCTAATACAAGTAAATTTACAGAGAGACCAGATGTTTAAAAGAACCAAGGAAAGAGAGAGCCCAGAATAGTCTTTCTATAGTCATAGTCAACGCCAGGGTACGGGAAGTCTTTGCACATGCACTAAGCTACACCTGTGCAGAGTAAACTCAGCAGAATGTATGGGTGGTGCGGCTCGAAAACATTCCCAAATGACACACAGACCCATCAACACAGGGAAAAAGTCAGAATAGAGACAGGGCTGACAAGTTTGAATTTTACTGTAATCATGGTTAAAGAAATTCTCCACCCTTTGTGTTCTGGAAACATACAAAGAAACACACTTTCCCATATGACACAGTTGTTTACTTATGACAAGACCAGACAAAGACACTCTAAATTTCCATTCTGTGCCTCATAAATATTTGGCAAACTACTTGTACCCACTGATTAATCCAAAACAAAATACTTGTTAACCAAATTGGGTTGAGTTTCTCCACTTACTGCTTATTCTTGAACTTTGGCCTACCCTTGGACTAAGCCAGCATACAAGGTCTCCTAAACATGCCCTCCTGAAAACAGGCTGACATCAGGAAAAGTCTCTGGTCTGCTCTCTCATTGTTCTACGCTTTCATCCCACTTATCCACATGCACTTCTTTCTAGCCTTGTTTCCTCCTTCCTATAAAAGAAAAATTATTTTTGTCCAGCCCTTGTTGTTTTAGCTGTTGCATTTTCCCTATTGCAATAGTCCCTTTCCTCCCCTTTGCAATAATACCATCAAAAAGTCTCTCCTTACTGGGGTGCCTGGGTGGCTCAGTGGGTTAAAGCCTCTGCCTTCGGCTCTGGTCGTAATCCCAGGGTCCTGGGATTAAGCCCCTCATCGGGCTCTCTGCTCAGCGGGGAGCCTGCTTCCACCTCTCTCTCTCTCTGCCTGCCTCTCTGCCTACTTGTGATCTCTACCTGTCGAATAAATAAATTAAATCTTTAAAAAAAAAAGTCTCTCCTTACCTATGTCTGATTTTTTTTGGGGGGGGGGGTGCTTAAATACAATTTCTCACCAAATACTGAGTGAACAATAATCTACTCTGACCCAGCCAGAATTTAAAATAATATCACAGTCATCCTGGAAGCATGAGTAAGATTATGTGCATGCCCAAGGCTGTTCTTTCCCAAGAGAAATCAGAGAAGAAACTTCCAAGCCACTAGTCCCAGAATAATGAAAGGACAAAGAGCAGAAAAAGTCCCTGAACTGATATAGGAGCCAAAAGCCACAAATGCATACCAACAGTAAAGGTTAAAAATACAACTGACTAAGGGTACATAAAAAGAAATAATCATCAATACCATCATCATCATGTTAGCAGGGATGTCAGAGGCTGCACATGGCGGGGGAAAGACTTTACAGAATTTGTTAAGTCAAGTCACTAAGTAAATAAACAAATGACCAACACCAAACAATAACACTTCTAGTAGATCAGTTGCTACAATATATTATCTAAAATGCCTAGATTTCAACAAAATATTAGGAGATATGCAAGGAACCAGGAAAATGTGAACCATACTCAGGGGCAAAAAGCAGAAAATAAAAATTGCCTTTGAAAAAGACCAGATGATGAACTTAGCAGATGAGGATTTCAATTACTAATTATAAATATGTTCACAGAACTAAAGGAAATGAGGCATAAAGAATCAAAAATATATATAATAATAATTTGGTATTAAACAGAGAATAACAATGAAGAGGTAGAATTTTTTTTTTTTTTAAAAAGGCAACTCTGGATTTGAAAAGTACAATGATTGCAATGAACACTTTGCTATAGAGATTTGAAAGCAGATTGGAACTGGCAGAAGAAAAAATCAACAAATATTAGGAGAGATCAAAGGACATAATGAAATATGAAGACCAGAAAACAGAAACAATGAAGAAAATTGAACAAAATTTGAAAGAAATGTGGGATACTATTACACATATCAACATACATATATTGAGAATTCCAAAACAATTTTTAAAAAAGAGGAAAGAGAAAAAAATATTTGAAGAAATAATGTCTGAAATTTTCCTTAATTTGATGGAGAATGTTATTTAACGAACTTTAAGTATAATAAATTCATAGAGATCCATACTTGAAGAGTTAAAAGACGAAGAGAACATCTTAGAAGCAACAAGAGAAAAACAACTCATCGTGTACAAAGGATTGCAATAAGATTTATATCTGACTTCTCATTAGAAACAATGGAGAACAGAGAGAAATGGGATCACATTTTCAAAGTGCAAAAAGTCAACCAAATATCTTACAGCTAGTAAAATTATCATTCAAAAAAAAAAAAAGAAAATGAAATAAAGATATTCTCAGTATCTGATAATAAGGTTGTTAGCAGATCTTCCTTACAAGAATTACTAAATGAAGTTCTTCCTGCTGGAAGATTAGACACACATTAAAAAAAAAGTATTCATAAAGGTGATTATGTAGGTAATCAAAAAGGACAGTATAATTGCATATTTCTTCAACTAAAGAGTCTTTGGACTAATTTAAGAAGAAACCACCTAAATTAATGTGTGTAAAATTGAATATACTTTTTAAAGTGTGGTTGGTAAAATAATGTCCTCTCTCCCAAGATGTCCACATCATGATCCCATGATCCCTGTAAACTATGAATAGTTACCTTACATGAAAAAGGGAGATGGTATAAATGTGATTAAGATGAAGGATTTTGAGGCCGGAAGACTATCTGGATTTAAACAAATGGGCCCAACCTAATTATATGAGTCTTTAAAAATAGAAACCCTTTCCCAGTTAAGGTTGATTAGAGGGAATGTGAGGAAGATCAAAGGGTTGCAGTGTGAAGAGAATTTAATATGTCAAGGCTGGTTTCAAAGGTGAAAGAAGGGAACCATGAGCAAATGTGGGCATTCTCTAGAATCTGGAAAAGGTAAGGAAACTTATTCTCACCTAGAGCCTACAGAAAGGAACACAGCCCTGCCTATGTCTTGATTTTAGCTCAGTGGGACCTGTCTCAAGCTTATCTATAGAGCCATTTAAGATGTAAATTTGTTTTGTTTTAAGCCACAATCTTTGTGGTAATAAGTTATGGCAGCACTAGATAACTATCACAAATGGTAAAATCTAGTGAGTAATCTTAAAACACCACAAAGAGTCCAATAGATTCAGATTGCTTCACTGGTGAATTCCATCAGACATCCAAAGAAAATTCATATCAATCCTTCTCAAATTCTTCCAAAAAATTGGGTAAAGGGAACACTTCTTAATTAATTTCATAAAGCCAGTATCACCTTAATACCAAAATCAGACAAAAATATCACAAGAACCCTAAGTACAGACCAATATCTCTTATGAATACAGATTGAAAAGTCCTCAATGAAATATGAGCAAATCAAATTCAGCAACATATAAAACTTATAAGACCAAGTGGGACTTGCCAGGAATGCAAGGGTGGTTCAATATAAAATCATTCATATTAAAAGGAAAAATGACAGGGTGCTTGGGTGGCTCAACTGGTTGAGTGTCTGACTCTTGGTTTCATCTCAGGTCATGATCTTGGGGTCAGGAGATTGAGCCCAATGTCAGGCTCTATGTTCAGTATGGAGAGTCTGCTTCTCCCTATGCCCCTGCTCCCTACTTGTGCTCTCTCCCTAAGATAAATAAATCTTTAAAAAAAAAAAAAAATAAGGATGCCTGGGTAGCTCAGTCAGTTAAGCATCTGCCTTTGGCTCAGATCATGATCCCAGGGTCCTGGGATAGAGTCCCTCATCGGGCCACCTGCTCAGCGAGGAGTCTGCTTCATTCTCTCCCTCTGCCCCTCCCCCCCTACTTGTGCTCTCTCTCTCAAAAGAAGAAAAAATTTTAATAAAAAATAAGATAAAACGAAAAAGGAGAAAAATACGATTATCTCTATGGAGGCAGAAGAAGCACTTGACTAAATTCAACTCTTTCATGATAAAAACTTTCAACAAACTTAGTTGAGAATTTCTTCAACCTGATAAAGGGCATCTATGTTAAACTCATAGCTAACATCATTCTTGGTGGTAAAAGACTAAATAATTTTGCCCTAAAATCAGGAACAAAACAAAGATGTCTGCTCTTGCCACTTTTGTTTAGCATTGTAGTGTATGTTCTAACAAGAGATTAAGCAGGAAAAAAATAATAATACCAGAGTGTCCATATTGCACTGGAAGAATTAAAGATAATTTTCTAATAGTTTTTCTATTCTTTTCTTTTTTTCTTTTTTCAAATTTCACACACACAGTAAGTCCATTAAAAAAGTGTTGGAACTAAAATTCATCAAGATTCAGGATACAAAGTCAATATACAAAATTTAATCATATTTCTCTATACTAGCAAAGAACATCCTTAAAACTCATTTAAAAAATGCTGAAAATAAAAAAAAATAGAATGAAAAAATAAAATACTTAGGTAGAAATTTAACAAAATAAGTATAAAACTTGCATAAAGAAAACTATAAAACACTGCTAAAAAAAGAGAACAGCTAAATAAATAGAAATACATTCCATGTTTATAGATCAGAATACTTGTTATTGTTAAGATGGCAATACTCCCCCAATTAATTTACAGATTCAAAGCCACTCCTATTTAAATCCCAGCTGATAATTTTGCAAATTTATGTGGAAATAAAAGGGATCCCATACAGAAAAAAACAATATAGAAAAATTAGAAAAAAGTAGGACTTAGACTTTCCATTTTCAGAACTTGCTGCAAATCCACATTAATCTATATAGTGTGGTATGGGCATAAAAATAGATGTATAGATTGATGGAACAGAATGGAGCCCAGAAATAAATTCCTGACTTTATCATCAATTTTTGAAAAGTGTACCAAGAAAATTCAATGGTGAGAGAACAGTCTTTCAACACATGGTACCAGAAAAATATGATCATGGACCTAAATTCGAAAGAAAGCAAAAATCTAAAACTCTTAAAAAATTGGAGTAAATCTTTATGATCTTGGGTTAGACAAGTTTTCTTAGCTATAACACATAAAGCACAAATGACAAAAGAAAAAAATAGATAAATAGAACTACAACAAAATTAAAATCCAAACTTTTGTGCTGCAAATGACACCATCAAGAAATAAAAAGACAATCCACAAAAATAAACTACCCTCATTTAAATAAAAAAAAAGACAATCCACAAAATGGGAGAAAATATGGCCTATTTGATAAGAGATTTACATACAGAATATATAATTTATACAACTTAATAATAAAAAGACAAGTAGTCTAATTAAAAATGGGCAAAGAACTTCAATAGACATTTGTCCAAAGAAGACATACAAATGGCCAATACAGGTATTAAAAGATATTATCATTAATCACCATAGAAATGCAAACCAAAACCACAGTGAGATATTACTTCATACTCAATATTATGGCTATAATAAAGATAAACAATAACAAGTGTTGATAAAGAATAGGAGAAATTGGAGCCTTTATCCATTGCTGTGTGGAAATCTAAAATGGTGCAGCCATTGTGGAAAACAGTTTAGTGGTTCCTTAAAAAGTTAAACATAGTTACTATATAACCCAGTTATTTCACTCCTAAGTATACACCCAAGAAAAATGAAAACCTATACATGAATGTACACAATAGCATTATTTATAATAGGCAAAGTTTAAAAACAGCCCAAACATCCACCCCTGATGAATGGATAAATAAAAGGTATGTTATAAACATGTAATGGAACATTATTCAACAATGAAAAGGAATAGAAGACTGAAACAAGCTACAACATAGGTGAACCTTGAAAACATTAGGATAAGTGAAAGAAGTCTATCACAAAAGACCAAAACCTATAAATCCATTACATCAAATGTCCAGAATATGCAAATCTATACAGACAAATGATGAAAAGTTACTTAGGGCTCAAGGTAGGACAGCATAACAAATTAACCGCTAATGGACTTACTTTGGGAAAGACAAAATCTTTTAAGGTTATATTGTGGTATGGTTGCACAACCCTGCCTAAAAAGCATTAAGTTGTACACTTTAAATGGGTGAATTAGGGGCACATGGGTGCCTCAGCTGGCTAAGTGTCTGACTGTGGAGCCTGCCTAAGATTTTCTCTCTCCTTCTTTCTCTGCCTTCCCCCTCACCTCTCTCTCTCTAGAAATAAATTAAAATTAAATGAAAATTAAAAATAAGTAAATAAATGTGTGAATTGAATACCATTTGCATTATATCTCAATAAAGGTATCTTTAAAAAGATTAAGCTGCTGCTTTGAGAAATGGTTAAGGGTCCTTCGACTGAAAGAAAAAAAGAGAGATCAACTCTGTCTAAATGAAGCAAAAAACACAAAAACAAAAACAACAAAAACAAAACAAAACAAAAAAAAAGCTATTAATTGAAAAAACTTGGAGCATTTTATTGATATGAATAGGGCATATAACCAAGGCTTGGGAAGGGAAGGGACAATCTCTCTGGGCTTCATATGTACAAGTTTATAGACATTCTCCAGGAGCTACCATTGTAAGATTCAGATCTTAGCCAGCCTCTGTGCCCCGTTGTTCACTGTGAAATGGGCCAGCTTTGATCCCATGATCAAGGAGACATTCCTCTGGGAGTAGAATTATTTGTCTTTAATTTCCTGAAAACATTTCACCAAAAACCACAATTTTTCTTCCTTTTTTTTTTTAAGATTTATTTATTTGCCAGACAGAGATCACAAGTAGGCAGAGAGGCAGGCAGAGAGGGGGGGAGCAGAGAGCCTGAGCCCTGCTGAGCAGATAGCCCGAAGCAGGGCTTGATCCCAGAACCCTGAGATCATGACCTGAGCTGAAGGCAGATGCATAATGACTGAGCCACCCAGGTGACCCAAACCACAGTTTTTCTTAGGCTAAATTCTTCTAATAATTTGCCAACTTTTATCTGGAAAATAGTTCCAACTGGGTCACCAATAATCATTTTATCAACTATTTCCCTTGACTAGCCAAATTCATTCCATAGCAATTTTTCTTTGCTTTCCAGCAATGACTTTTGGGGAATAAAATCTTCCTCTGTTTTTGAAAGTTTAGGTATTTTACTTCTTTCAATTGTAAGAGATTTTATTAACAACAGGACAGGGTTTCTCTTTCAGCACCAGTGTTTCTTATTTATTTTCTATTAAAAGAAATATCAGCAAAAAGTAATAAACTAAAACAAACAAACAAAACCCAAAGGAAATAAAATGTACAGTTAAGTCTTTTTATTCAATACAGTTGAATTACCCAAAAGAAACTATTTTTTAGTAACAATTTTGGGAGAATTTTAAAAATGCAACCCTATCTAAAGACACAATAAAATAGCTCATAATTTTATCACCAGGTAACTACCATTGTTATTTTAAATGAATACACAGGTAATGTATACACTTGACTATAAAATGATATAAAAAGACAAAAATTATATTTCTCAATTCTCCTTCCAGACAAGATTTTAACTTCTATTCCCCAATAGTTATCTGTCCCAATGTTTATTTGCTTTTGAAATGGGAAATTTACATCAGTGTTTGTAGATTTACTGCATTCACTTTTCTTTCTCTGGCTATTAAGTATTTTATCCATAATACTAATAAATTAATATTTATGTACTCCCCTCTTAGTTTTAAAAGATTTACAAATACCTCTAGCCACATTAGGGATAGTTTACATTTAGATCTATTTAGGTGAAAATATTTTCCCCTCTACCTACAACTAAAGGGCATAAACAGCATAATCAACTGACAGGGTGGAATTATTTTTTTGTATTTATATACATTTGTTTGTTTTGTTTATGTATTTCACTAAGTTGAGTTCCTACAGATGTCTCCATTCTAATGGCTTACTCTTCCACTTGAATCCTAAATTTTGTATTTCGTACATTTTTTAATGTTGTTAGTTTCATGAGTAGGTAGTAATATTACGTTGCGGGTTTAATTGAGATTCCCTAATTGGCAATGTGGTTGAACATCTTTTTTTTCATTGTATCCTCTGATTCTTTTCTTCTATTAATTGAATGTTTTAGTATCTTACCCATTTTTCTATTGGATTGTCTGAGGAAGTTTTTTTTTTTTCTTTTTGAATACAGATTTTCATTATTTCTTAAAACTCACTAGGAAGAACACAAATGAGGCAAGGCTGGAAATTTCTCTTGCTCTTCTAGATATATACCGACACTTCTAGGAAATATGCCCATAGGCAAAAATAAGGCAATACCTGAAGTGCACCAGCAGGAAAATTCTCAAGGAAAAGGAAAATATTAAAGTTAAGTATAAAGAAGACAGAAGTAAAAGTGTTACAACGTATCTGGAAGCTCATATGGAAAGAAAAAATAAAAGGAGAGGAAATCACAATTAAAACCACCCTAGAATTTAAAAAGAAAAAAAAAGTTAGCCTACATAATGAAAGTTTTCTTCACAAAACAAATAGGATATAAAAGGAAAAAAAAGGTAGTTTTTTTTGAGATCAGAAACAAAGACACAGCAAAAGAAATCAAACAAGTAAATTTATTTATAATGAATATAAATTGACTCTGGATACAAGATTACAATGGGGCAATATTATCAAAGTAATGAAGGAAGAATATTTTAACCTAAAATGTTAATGTCTAGCTAAACTTCATTTAAATGCAAAAACAAGATAAAGTGGGTCTCAGACACATTAGACCAGTTTAAAAATGGTTTTTAAGAAAAAAATTCAAAAGAATCCAAAAGTAAATAGTATGTAATCTCTACCATAGCAACATAATTATTCATTTAAGCAACATAATAATAACAAAAAATATATTTTTAAAGCATATATGCATATCCCTGACCACATATTTAATACACCAGAATGGCGGCCCATGGTGGAGGTAGGGGTGAGTATAGGAGTGGGAATGGAGAATGAAAAGAAAAAAAATACATAAAAATAATTTTAAAAAGGAATTAAGTTGCACAAACTATTGATGCTGTGTTTGGTGTATCTGAAGTCCTCCGTAGACCATTGCCAAAACAAACAAACAAATGAAAAAAACAAAAAGAAGAAAAATGTTGCAATAGACCCATAAAAACAAGCGAAATACAAGAAGACTTTGAATTACACAGTTATAATTATAGAATTGATTACATCACTTTCAGAAACAAAAAAGCTGGATGCAAAAAAGGCAAAGACAGAAAATATTTAAATATCCATAAGTAATAATAGATATATACAAGCTACATGTAAACAATGCATCCTTTTCAAGCACTCAAAACTGTAAACAGAAATTTGGACTAAAGTGAAGTTAACATTTCAATTCAATAAAGAGCATCATATACAAAATTAACAGACATTGTCAGATGGGAAATGGCATTTTCAGGTTCTCAGCCCCTCAAGTTATTAATGTCAGGAATAAAAAGATACTGCTGATAATAAACAACAAACAAAATGAAATAGAAAAGTGATCAAAGGTATAAATGGCTAACATACAAAACAAGAAAATCCAAATGACTTAAAAATACATAAAGATATACTCAGCCATACTCAACCTCAACAGATAATCAGAGAATAATTGACACAATGAGACATTACTGGTCACCTGTAAGTTTGGCAAAATATTATATTCAGGTAATTCCAAACACATGAGAAAGCAGGATCTTTCATTCTCTGTTGAGAGGAAGCCAAACAAGTAAGGCATTTTGAAAAGCATTATGCAGTATTTAGGAGAGAGTATGGAGGCATGTACACAATGACTCAAAAATATATGAGTCAGAGAAACTATTAAGAAATCCAGTAGGGGGGGCGCCTGGGTGGCTCAGTGGGTTAAAGCCTCTGCCTTCAGCTCAGGTCATGATCCCAGGGTCCTGGGATCAAGCCCCACATCGGGCTCTCTACTCGGCGGGGAGCCTGCTTCCTCCTCTCTCTCTCTGCCTGCCTCTCTGCCTACTTGTGATCTCTGTCTGTCAAATAAATAAATAAATAAATCTTAAAAAAAAAAAAAAAAAAGAAATCCAGTAGGGTATAGGTAGGTATAGGTATGGGGCTGTTAATCTCTCAACTGTTTGAGGTTAACAGGAAATTAAGCAACTAAGGTGAACATCACTTGGGAAATGGAAAAGTCAAAGACTATAAATACACAAAGTAGAAAACTATACAGGAGTCAAAAGCAATGTTATAACACACACACACACACACACACACACACACACACCATTAGGGACAAAACTGAAAACGCAGTGTTTTAGCTTGCTTTCACCTGCTATGACCTTTCTCAATCCCCTCCTCACACACCGCTAGATTGGTTGGTCTAGAATTTTAGTTCTTGATGATAAGGGTGTTTTCCTTTAAAAAAAAAAAGTGGGGTTTATTATGAAAAAATTCAGCATTATCAAAGACAGAACTCTTAAATTAATAGGGATATAAAGAAAAACACTCTCAAGGTACAGAGATGCTTCTGGTTTAACCACATCGTCTGTAATAGAGCTCAGCGTGCAAAACGTGTTCACCAACAATTGCCATTTAGCATGTTGATGTAGTGTACCAATTTAAGGTATGGACTCTAATAGTATTATATTTCCTGATCACTTTAATCCAATACTTATTTATCTTTTCCATTTCCTCGTGCATTTGATGACTAGTTGATGGGATTAATAATTTGTACTAGAATGAAGAGATGAAGGTAGCTAAATCAGGTGAATGAGGTGAAAATACCCAATTCCAGCATGAAGACTATACAGATGGGACAAATGACTAAATAACTAATTTTGAAAACAGAAACAACTGAATGCTAATATTTTGGATTTATTTGGAACTGCACTACTGACTTCTGTGCTAGATTCACCATAGCAAAACAAACATAGATATGGATACTCAGACTCTTGCATTTGTAGACAAACTTCATCCTCCACTCTGAAAGGACTGCTGTTATATAATCACACACATTAAAAAGTTATAAGCTAAGAAGCATTGGTTGTAGGAAATAGTTGTTCTTACTTTACAGCAATATTGGGACAAGATTAGTTTCCCACTAAGAACAGGGGTGGTAGTGAGAAGGATTCTGTTCATTTTGAGTAGAGTAGCAATCTGGGCTGCTTCTTATGATGTACAAGTCTGGACAGAACATGTGTCAAATAATGTTGAAATGATCATCCTTTAAAAGGTTCAATCTCAGATACTCCAGTAAACTTGAAACTCTATGATGAGCCAGAGAAGTGTTTTAGTAATTACTCTATCACTTTCCTAGTCCAGACTTTCATCATGATCAAGTAACCTTGATCTAGTCAATCTCTTTTTGCCAGAAGATCCAAGGGAAATACAGAAAATAAAGGTGAGCAAGAAAGGTAAACATTTTTTCATAAAAAATTGTTTTTATGCCACACAGAGGCAATACTTTCAATAACACCAAAAATTGTATTCTTTTGTGAAGCAAGTGGAACTATATCACTAGTCCAGTATCACATCTCTCTTGTAAGAGATTTCAAGTATAAACCCAGCTCATTCCACACATCTTTCAGTATTATCACAAGGCAAGTACATGAGATTTGAGTCTGTTCTTCCAGTTTCCTAAGGACAGTACTAACTTCCATTCTTTCCCAAAACTATGCTGGGAAAAAACATCTCTAAGTTAAACAAATGATTTTTCACCCAATCTAAACCTCACACTTATTAAGAAAATGTCAGTTGATCTGTCCCAATTGAAAGGAACCATATTTTCTGTCATTGCCCTCTCAGTATTTAGATTGTCATATCATTACTTCCACATTCTAGGATTCCATATATCACAATGAATCCATTGCCTGCCTGACTTACTCTTTACCAGCATACAAGTCTCAAAGTTGGTCTCAGCAATGGTAACCATGTGTCATGGTGGTATGGTGTTTCCATCTATATCAATGGATTTGACAATCTTTCAAAAATTGGGATTCCTTTTTAAAATTAGAAGGCCATAATTTCTCTCTTTAGTCAGCATTTTATGTTCAACCCTTTCTTTTTTTTTTTTTTAAGGGTCCAAGGCAGGACTTGAACTCACAACAGTGATATTGACACCTGAGCTAAGATCAAGAGTCAAATGCCCAACCAACTGAGCCACGTAGGCACACCTATGTTCAATCCTTTCTGTTAAACACACACACACACACACCATTTAGAGAAATATGTGTATACATACAAGTAGGTACATAATTATATGTGTCTGTCCATGTCTACAGCCAGAAAAACACTCTACTCATTTTATTCAATTCTGCTCATATTATATGTGTATAACTTCTATCACATCTCAGGCAAGAGCTCATTAAATCTCTTCTTAAATATCCCTCAAAGTGTACAGTTGATTAACACTTAAAATTCTGATAGCTACAATAATAGAGTGTTAATTCCCATAATAAATTTAACTCTTTCTATATGTAATATTTACCCACTGGCTCTAGTTTTCCTCTTTATAACTATTATGAACTACATGCAGTTTTTCATGGTAACTTTATTATGTGCATTTTGTTTCCAAGACAAACCAAGAACAAAGATAAAATACTTCAACAAAAACTGAACAGCCCCCAATCATAGGTTTCCTGTATTATAATTATCTGAGCAATAATTATATGGGAATAAATTTTTGAAAAGCTTATGATAGTAGCAATGGAACAATTTCTAGTACCAAAACAGACAGCAGGAAGCCCTTTAGTAAAAGTAGGATAAACATTCAGGCAGCTTCCTGAAAAATGTATGAAAAAATAAAATCTTTTTAGGATAACTTTTTAAAAATCTTTTTTAATAGGGTAAATCCTTACAAAGAAAAACTGGAAAATAAAAGTCACTAACAGTAGAAAGAAAATGTAAAGACAGATGTGACTTTTAAGTTTTGCTTCAAAAGAGCATTTAAGAGTTATGTAACTCCTTAGATAACAAGAATTCTAAGGAAAAGCTGGATTGAAAGCTGTGACAGATGTTATTACAAAATAAACACCTAAATTATTCTTTTCCCCATGAGAATGAGTAGTATGAAGAAGAGGAATCATGTTTCTTTATATTACCTGGAGATACATATTTAGTGAGATTTTAAAAAAACAGATTTAAGTATAACATTTAAAGGAGGAATGCTAGATCAAGGGTAGCAGCAGGGATTAGGGAGGTAAATTATAACTGAAAGTCTATGAATTTTTCCCCCTGAGGCTCTTTTTTTGGCTCAATTCTTGGCTATTTAAATAGGCCCTAATTATGCTCTCAAATTCAAATTTCAATATATACTAAAAAAAAAAAAGATGATTGGTGATGTTTTTTGAAAAGAACAAAACTTAAAGCCTCAGAATGAAAATATATTTGGTTTGGCAACACATACTTGATAGCAAAAGTCCATTGTATTACATAAATAATCCTCTAACATCTCAGCTTTATTCTGTGGTCAGACTGCTATATTTTTTTTTCTTTCTTTCAATTCTGATCTGTCGCCTCTACCATCATTCTGAGACAGAGAAGCTAGTTTTGTTCCATATAATAACATAAGCTACTCAATCAAGAGTCGAAGACACATATCCAATAATGCCAAGAACAATTCTGTATATTAGTATTCAGATCATTTAAGTCACTTAAAATATTATTTGAAAATCCATATGCCTGGCAATTTTATTGTTGCTCAAGATATAAAAATCAATAAATATGACCACTCCCAACAATAGAAAAGTATATATTCACATAATTATCAAGGCAACTAAAATTCATCAGGCAATTTTGTAATATTCTGCTTCATTTCAGTTCTGCAAAACTGTCCATGGTGTGTGTATGTGTGTGTAGGCATTTGATCCTCAGACATATGATCCCCATCACCACCATTTATGACATGGGACATGTTGCTATTTCTCCCTGAAACTCATTTCCTTCTCTTAAAACAGAGTACTCATGACTTCTTATGAATTGTTGAGGGAGCATGTAAGAAAATGTATATACCCATGCCTAGACCATAAGATACATTCAATAAACAATCTGTTATTATATCTTGACTATTATTAGTTATTTGAATGCATAAAATTTTCTGGAATCATGTAATTATAGAGTTCATGTATTTCAACAGTTTCTTCATAGTGTTCAGGTAAAATGGGTACTCTAGGCAATGAAGCATTGAAGATTCCAAAAATATAACCCAATATTCTTCATCCCAAGGTCTTTTAATTTAAATTTTCATTTAGTTCCTTAACCTAAGCCTATCTCCTCACCTCTTCCTTCTCTAGGGTGCATATATATTTTTAGGTAGGTTGTCTACAATTTAGACAGCATAGATTGCCCAAGTTTTTTGTAACTATTTCTAGCAGAAGCAGGAGAAGATTTCAGATCCTGACTCTGACTCCTCATTAATTACTCTTTGGTAGCTAGTACAGGCTCTAAGTATATATATACATATATATATATGTATATATATAGACTCATATACATATACTCATATACACATATATACTCATATATATGTATATATTCATATATATGTATACATATACATATATGTGTGTATATATATATATATACTCATATATATGTATCATATATATATATATGATTATCTTGCCCAGTCAAAACTACCATACCAATGTTGCAGTGTGAAAAGAATTTATATTGATTTCTTATAAAACATTTAGGCTTTTGTTTTCCAGTTATTGTGCAAAGACAAGACATTAAATATCATTATTATTGACATTGACTTAATGCATAAGAGTCAAGAAGAAAATTTATCTTATCCAGGGTGAATATTTCACTATCATCACCAACATAGGTAGAATTCACAAACCTTTCCTTAGGTGTGACCATTCTTAGATAACATTTTAACAGTACCATATATTCTTGTAAGATATATAAGAAAAAAGTACTATGCCAACATGGAAAAAGACTGACCTGTGAATGTTAGGTCAAAAAAGATGATGATGCTCAAACAGTGTGGAAGCCAACAATGGTGGTGCCTCCCCAAAATCCTCAGTCACCTTCAATGCGTACATGAAATGGATTTTTTTCTCTTAAACAAACCTCATATTTCCTCTTCCTGTCTCTCATCACCAGAGCTTTATTTCAGTTGCTCATGATGTCATGGTTAGAATATTTCCAGGTGTCAACTTACTTCAGTCTCTCCATACTGTATAGGCTGTCCTTCTTCATTTTGTCACTGTCAATATCACATTTCTATTTTTATTTTAAAATATCGTTTATTTGAGAGCAAGCACGAGAGAGCACAAGCAGGGGGAGGGGCATGAGAGGGAGAAGCAGACTCTCCACTAATCAGGGAGCCCAATGCAATGTGGGGCTCAATCCCAGGATCCCAAGATCAGGACCCGAGCTAAAGGCAGATGCTTAACTGTCTGAGCCACCCAAGTGCCCCAATATCACATTTTTAAGCCCCCTATTCAAATAATTCTTCTCCTCAGGGGCCCACTCCCTTATTTTTTAGCCATTCAAACTTTCTTATAATTTCTCAAACAAATCATATATTTCTTTGCTTTGTGTTTTGCTTCTTCTGAAATAATTTTACTTTTCTTCACATCATGAAAATTTCATTGCCTGTGACTATCCCCCAAAAGAAAAACATCATCCCCTCTCCCTATTCCTTAAACACCAGTCACATTTTTAACTGTCTTCTCTAGCAGACTGATGTCCCCAAAGACTGCTGGTCAACTTTGTAATCTCCTCCACAGTCCAAACCCTGGCATAGTACCCAACATGTGGTATGCACTCAAAGAATGCTGGTTGAATGAATAACTGAATTGAGTAACATGCTGCATTTTGTGTACTACAGAATAAAATTTTGTTACAATGTGGACTAACTACTTGAGCATTAAATTTTTTTTTCTACATGAGTTGGTGTATTTTTTCTCCCTCTTCAAAATGTGACAGAGTAATGAAATTATGCACATAATGACTCAGAAATCATAGAAAATAAGAAGGAATTAGGACAATTACTCCTACCATGGATAAAACTTAAACACAGATAATTATCCAATTTCTTTGATCTAATGACCATTTGAAAGGAAATCGACATGTAGTTTTTAAATCAACTGAATGCTCAGAGGAGAAATTATCTCTCTGAAACCAAGCAACAACGACAATGAATTAGAAATATAAAACTTCAGTGAAGCATGAATCTCACCTCCAAGTGCCACTTAATAATGCTGCCTAGGATTTACCTATCAATTATCTTTGCTTTAGTCTCCATCTGTTCATTCCTTTATTCAATAAGCAAGTATTAAAACATAAAGTGGTAAGTTGCTAAAATCTTAGGTTCAATCTCTAATGACAATCTAAGGCTTTATCCCACTTCCTCTCTCTCACAGTGAAAAGCAAGGGGTCATAATTCTAAAATATGAAGTATTCCTTAAAGAGAGTAGATCAGGAGCGAAGAAAGGGAGCCAGTTACTTGAGATTTTAGAGTAAGAATGTGAATAATGAGAAGGAAAAGCCCAGGAGTTAAGATGGGAGAATGCTAGAAATAACTAGCTCATTTCATAAATACTTGCAAAATGTATGAATTAATTAACCCTGAAATTGAAGCTTCTACAAATACCACTTAGGGGAAAAGACATACAAAGTCATGAGAGTGGTACCAAGGAAAGTAGGGCATTTTTCACTGTCATAGGCAATAACTGACTTTCCAACTATTCAAACTGCCTAAGCAATAGAGAGGATCCTAGGAGAAAAATGGACTCCAACAGACTCAAACCAACTCACTAAAGACGCTATCTTCCTCAAAGATAAATCTGTTCATTCCAACTTTTTCATTTATTCAACATTTTAAATAATCTATGATGTGATATTCCCTAGATTCACCACAGAGGATACAAATATTCATAGCAGATGTAATTTTTGCCCTCACAAAGCTTGTAGTAAAGTAATGGAAAAATATAAATTGATCAGTTAATGAAAACAAATATAAAATTACATTCTGTTGTTATTTATTGAATACATAATCATACTTAGTGAAGGTCCAACAGCAACTTGCTGGATCAAAGCACAGAAGGTGGACTGAGTTAAATAAGAAAAACTTTTCATTTATTTAATAAAATTAGTTAAATGTTTACTATATGTCAGACACAGCAAAGGAAAGAGAAAAAAGTATGTACAAAGCATAGATCTCCATTGATGGGGATGGGTGTTTTTATTCAGCCATAAAAACAAAGGAAATCTTGTCAAGGTGCATGGATGGACCTTGAGGGTATTACGTTAAGTGAAATAAGTCAGATAAAGGCAAATACTAATCTCACTTATATATGGAATATAAAATACAAGATAAAAAAACAAAAACAAAACTCATAGATAGAACAGATCAGTGGTTGCGTGGGGATAGGCAAAAATGGGCGGAAGGTGGTCAAAAGATACAAACTTCCAGTTATAAAATAAACATCATGGGGATGTATGTACAGCATGGTGACTGCAATTCATACTTTATTGTATATTCAAAAGTTGCTAAGAAAGCAGATCTGAAAAGTTCTCATCATAAGAAAAAAAGCTATAACTGTGTGGTGATGGATGTTAACTAGATTTATCGTAGTGAACATTTTGCAAAATATACAAATATGTAACCATTACATTGTACACCTGAAATTAATATGTTATATGTCAATGATGTCTCAATTAAAAAAATACAATCAGAAAAAAAGAAAGCATAGTCCCCAGTCCTTCAAAAAGCATATGACTTGATAGGGAAAACAGGTATATAACCAAATAGATATCAACATACACACACAATATGATGTAATAGCAAATATATATAATAGAGATAAGCCTTTGCACATATTTCCATTACATGCACATATAAAAAAGCAATCAGGACACAGAGAAGGAAATGATTATTTCTTTAAGATTCTATTATTTTGAAATGTTTAAATTAACTTTGAAAAAGATCTGATACTAGCTCAGACCCTACCAAAACTGAGCTGCATGCTTCTCTTATTCTCACCTTTGTCCCTCATTGCAACCGAGGTAAGTCCTTCCCTCTATTCCAGTTTTGATATAAGCATGTGATTCCACCTCAAACCAGATAATCCCCCACTTGAGACCAGACTCTAATTCTTAGCCCTGACCAAAAAAAAAAAAAAAAAAAAAAAAAATTAACCCAGTTTAACCTCCACAAATTTGGCTATCTCTTTATGTAAGTCCCACCAGCACCCAGAACTACTAGTCCTATATACTAAACCAAGGTTCCAAAACCTGTCGCCTCCTACTATAATTAGCTTATTAGAAATGCATGTTGAAAAAAAAAAAAAGAAATGCATGTTGAATCGACCCATTAAATAAATACTTGTGAAGCACCTATTGTGAACTGAGCTTGAGAAGTGGTACAAAGGTGAACAAAATAAAACTCCTAACCTTAATAATTTTATATCCAAGGAAACAGACATTCAAAAAGGATTAATTTATAGTCCATTAAAAGCATATCACATTTATAAAATATAGGGACAGAAAGGAATAACTAAATCAAGTTATAAGAGACAGACAGACCTTCATCAGTGAGGAGACCACAAATCCCAGTTTGCCCTAAGAAGTGCTGGGCTACACTTGCTATGTTGATATACCTTTTTCCCCACTAAGTTTTTATTTCAATTCCAGCTAGTTAACATACAATGCAATATTAGTTTCAGGTGTAGAATTTAGTGATTCATCACTTACATACAACACCCATCACCTATTTAATCCCTTCCCTCGTCCACCTCCCCTCCAGGAACCATCAATTTGTTCTGTATAGTTAACTGTCTATAGTTAAGAGTCTGTTTCTTGGTTTGCCTCTCTTTTTCCCTCATATTCATTTGTTTTGTTTCTTTCCTTTTTTTTAAAAAAAGATTTTACTACTTATGGCTTTCTTCCCAAATTTTTATTTAAATTCTAGTTAACATGCAGTGTAAAATTGGTTTCAGGAGTAGAATTTACTGATTTATCACTTACATACAACACCCAGTGCTCAACACAGTGCCCTCCTTAAAACCCGCCTCTCATTTAGCCTTAAATTCAACATATGAGTGAAATCATAGTGTATTTATCTTTCTCTGACTTATTTCACTTAGCATAATACTCTCTAGCTCCATCCATGTTTTTGCAAATGGCAAGATTTCACTTTTATGGCTAATATTCCATTTTATAAACATAGATCACATCTTTATCCATTTGTCAGTTGATGGACATCTGAGCTCTTTCCATATTTTGGCTATTGTAGATAATCCTGCTGTAAACATCAGGATGCATATACTCCTTTGAATGTGTATTTTTTTCTTTAGATCAGTACCTAGTAGTGCAATTGCTGGATCACAGGGCAGTTAGTGCTATTTAAGAGTATTTGAGGAACATCCATATGGTTTTTAAGAGTGGCTGTATCAGCATCAGTTTACATTCCCACCAACAGTGTAAGAAGGTTCCCCTTTCTCCAAATCTTCACCAATACCTGTTGTTGCCTGTCTTGTTGATTTTAGCCATTTTGGCTGCTATGAGGTGAAATCTTATTGTAGGTTTTATTTCTGTTGCCCTAATGATGAGTACTACTCAGCATCTTTTCATGTGTCTATTAGCCATCTAGATGCCTTCTTTGGAAAAAGGTCTTCTGCTCATTTTTAATTGGATTGTTTTTTAGGTATTGAGTTTTATAAGTTCTTTATATATTTTGGACACTAACCCTTTATAAGATATGTCATTTTCAAATATTTCTACCATTCTAAAGGTTGCCTTTTAGTTTTGTTCATTGTTTCCTTCGCTGTGCAGGTTTTTAATCTTGATGAAGTCCCAACAGTTTATTTTTTATTTTGTTTCCCTAGTCTCAGGAGACATATCTAATAAGTTGCTATGGCTGATATCAAATAGGTTACTGCTTGTGTTCTCCTCTAGGATTCTGATGGTTTCCTATGTCATATTTAGGTATTTCATCCATTTTAAATTTATTTTTCTGTGTGGTATAAGAATGTGGTGCAATTTCATTCTTTTTCATGTTGCTGTGCAGTTTTCCCAACACCGTTTGTCAAAGAGACTTTTTCCCAATGGATATTCTTTCCTCCTTTGTCACAGATTAATTGCCCATACAGTGGGTCCATTGCTGACTTCTCTATTCTGTTCCATTGATGTACGATTCTGCCTTTGTACCAGTATCATACTGTTTTGCTCACTACAGCTTTGTAATATAACTTGAAATCCGGAATTGTGATGCCTCCAGCTTTGCTTTTCTTTTTCAAGATTGCTTTGGCTATTCGGGGTCTTTGTGGTTCCATACGATTTTTAGGATTGTTTGTTCTTAGCTCTGGAAAAAATGCCATTGGTATTTTGATAGGGGTTGCATTAAATGTGCAAATTGGTTTGAGTAATACAGATATTTTAAAAATATTTGTTCTTCCAATCCATGAGCATGATACATTTTTCTATTTCTTTGTGTCATCGTCAATTTCTTTCATTAGTGTTTTATTGTTTTCAGAGTACAGATCTTTTACCTCTTTGGTTAGGTTTATTCCTAGGCATCTTAAGATTTCAGTGTAATTGTAAGTGGGATTGATTCCTTAATTTCTCTTTCTGATACTTCATTAAAAATATAAAAATGCAACAGACTTCTGTATGTTGATTTTGTATCCTGAGACATTACTGAATTTGCATATCAGTTCCGGCAACTTTTTGGTGGAGTCTTATGTGTTTTCTATATAGAATATCATGTATCCACTAATAGTGAAAGTTTGACTCCTCCTTGCCAATTTGGATGCCTTTTATTTTTTGTTGTTGTTGCTGTCTGACAGCTGAGGCTGGCACTTCCAGTACTATGTTAAATAACAGCAATGAGAGTGGACATACCTGTCTTGTTCCAGACTGTAGAGGAAAAGTTCTGAGTCTCTCTCCACTGAGGATGATATTAGCTATGGGTCTTTTGTATATGGCCTTTATTATGTTGAAGTATGTTTCCTCTAACTCTACTTTCTTGAGATTTTTATCATGAATGGATGTTGTACCTTGGTAATGTAACTTTTTAATAATGTCTCATTTTATTTTAAGATCTGGCAGTTAAAAGGTGACATTAATAAAGTTAATAGTTAATCTTAGTTAATAGTACAGAGAATAATGGGGTGAAACCAAGTGAAATCAGAAAAGTAATCCAAATAAAGAGTGTATAATGTGTAAATCCTGGAAGTAGGAAAATATGAAATGAGTAATTGCAAGAAAATCAGTAATACTAGAATGTAAAGATTTGCAGAATGTGAAGCCAGCAGGTAAAAATAACTACATAAAATGGAGTTTGAGCTTGACCCTTCAGTTAATGAAGAACTTCTGAAGGGTTTCAAGTAGACAAATGATGAGGTAAGATGTGACCCTATTTGTACTTTGAAAAAATTAGACTGTTGGACAAAAACAGAAAAACTGAAGTGGTGATTTTGAAGCAACATGATGTTGGATAACCACTAAAACATGGGTTTTGGAATCAAACAAATCCAGATTTAAGTTATACTCTGATTTTAACCCTAATATTACTACTTACTAGCTTCGTTACAAGCACAGACTCTGGAGTCAGATTGCCTGGCTCTAAAACCTAGTTTAAATTCTTACTATTTCTATTACCTTTAGAAGCTGCTTAACTTCGTTATGCCTCAGCTTCATTACCCATATAACTAAAAAAATGATAATACTCCTTTTAATTAAGGTTAAATATGTTAGTGTGCCTGGCTGGCTCAGTTGGTAGAGCAAGCCACTCTTGAGCTTGGGATTGTTGAGTTCGAGCACTGCATTGAATGCAGAAATTACTTAAATATAAAATCTTTAAGAAGAAAGCTAAAGTATGTTAATACAGACAATATCCTTAGAACAGTGCCTAGAACACAATAAGCACCTTCTGTTCACATGTTCTGCTTACAATTTTTTCACAATAAAATAGATACATGTTGAAAATTTTTATAACCATTTTAAGTTAAAAGTTTGATGACACTATGTTTATAAAAAGTTTAAGACATAGCTTAGTATCAAAAAGACTGTTCCAATGCCCAAAGAAGAGCTTGTCCTATTATAACAAAAGGATGAGGTAGTAGTAATACTCTTAGATGTCAGAACATTTTTTCCCCATTTTTATTAGCATGATCTACTCAAAGAAAAAAATCTTAAAGAATGACAAGAAGGGATTTTCATTGCAATGATGTTTTATAATTACTAAAAGCAGAATTCTCTCCAGACCATTAGTAATAGCAACAACAAAATGATAGAATGTACCTACCCTGTATGTATCACAAATAGCACATTATGATATTTCCAAATTTGTGTTAAATTTTGAAAATTTTTAAATACTGGGTTATTTCTTTCAGGTTATTTCCTGTCTCTTAAAGCAATTAAATAACAAAATATATATCTTCTTATTTGAAGTAGTTGCTAGAGAAATTATAAATTAAATGCAAATGTACGCATACCTTGGACACTGTTGGGACCCCATACCACACTCCTTAGAGCCAGCTTTACCTTCATCCATAGTTGTGGTGGACAGTTCTTGCACATACTGTAGGCTTCCCTTCTCAAGTTCCCAGGGCATCTTACTCTAAAGGTAGTTCCTAAATGCCATAGACAGACATATCCAGGAGCAACCTTCCGTCAGTGACAGATGACTGTCAATGGGTAGATGTCCCAGTCTCACATTCCTGGAGGGATAATGTTGAGGTTTATTCTACATGGTTTCCCAAAGGATCACTAGGCAAGAATGAGCTCAGTTGCCTAGAATAGCAACCAGTTCAAGAACCCACTTTTAATTGGCTTTCCCTCTTCCTTGTTTAATTCTCTCCACTGCCTTCTCTCTACTCCAGCATTCTGGGAATACATCACAAATAAGTTATCTGTGCCTAAATCAAAATCTAAGAATTTGCTTTTGGGGGAACCCAAACTACGAAAAGAATCCTATTATACTAAAATTTTAATCTGATCATCTTTGTAATAAATTTTTGATAAGTTGAGTGGATAATCACATCAGTTGGTCGACATGCTAATAATTCTAATCTGTTTTTAATTTCATGACTTCTTTCTGTTATCACAAGAATTGTGCTGCTAATATGAAGATAATTATATGTATCTTAGTATTTCTATCACCACACCTGACTCTTTTTATTATTAGGAAGAAAAGGATCTTTTGTAACATCTATTTAATGCTCTATTGTAGAAAAGGGGTAATATTTATGACACTGGAGTAATTTTCAAATTTTAAAGAAAATGTATCTCTACAAAAAAAATTTATTTAATGTAAGAAATGCAGCCTCCTCATGTTTGCATGCCCCTTACTCTCAATCAATACAGCTCATACAATATTTTGCTCAAGATTTATTCAGCAAAATAGATCTTTTTTGAAAAATATTGTTCACTTTCTTTCCCTGTCAGACTGTCTGTTGAAACACTAGTGAATTGTTTATAAAATGAATGCTCTATCTTCCTTTCAGCTGACAGGTCCCTGTGGTTTGCTGTTTATTAGTTTTGTTTGTTGTGATTCAAAATGCAAGATCTATTTTTCCCGAGTGTTGCTGTCTTTTTTTTTTTTTTTTGCTTTTCTTTTCTTTTCTTAGTGAACTAGAAGAAGATAAACAGAATGTTCTTATTTACAAGTAACTACTGAGATGTCCTTCAAATCCACTTTGAATTTCCATTAAATTCTCCTTCCACATTTCAAATCTTTAAAATGTAAAAGAATCTAATGCAGAAGTTGAGAAGTTGGGTTTTTTTTGTTGTTGTTGTTTTGTTTTTTTAGTTCATTCTGTTGGAGCTCCACAATATAGAACTTATTTCCAGGGTCAGAAAAGTCATGTCATAGAAATCTCTTTAAGTTGGTGGCATTGAAATGAGAGCAAAACTGATGGTATATTCAAAGCAATTATTTTTAGAAAGAAGCAAATTTTTGACATTCATCTCTTCATCCATCTACCCATTCATCAAACTTGTATTAAATACCTAATATGCTGGGCACTGAACTGGATGCCAGAAATAGCAGAAATGAATATCTCAGTCCCTGACTTGAATAAGTTCAATTGACCTGAGTAAACAAACATGTAAAAGATGATTGAATTTTAATGTGACAGGTGTTATAATAGAGGTATTTTCTAGAGGCTGAGAAAAGTGGGAGCATAGAAAAGAATCTAATTCTCTCATGAAAACTTCATTGAGGTTATACCGGATATGAGCCTTGAAGGATGAGTTACATAGACGAGAGAAGGTGGGCATTTCAAGCACAGGCAAGGACAGCAATAAAAAAATTTTATTTCATGTTGTTTTGTTCAGATTTTGTTAGAGAATGCAAATTCTTGTTTCTTCTGGAGTACAGAAAAGAATAGGAAAGAATCCAGGCTGGCAAAGGAGGCAAATAGATGCATTAAAGGAATCTGGATTTTATACTGTAAATAACTGGAATCCTAAATTTGAGTACTTTAGCAGTATTGGCGTTTTATTGGATCTGAAGTCACTGTAGATAATGAATGATGGGAAGTAGCACTGGAGGGGAGAAGAGATACGAGAATAGTTAGACTTCTGTTAATCACCCCATTATCACTGGTGTAAATATCACCGTGTGTGAGGGCTTCCCTGACTATCTGAAGTAAGTCCCTAGCACAGTGACTGTCCCATGATATGATTTTAAGAATAAATAAATAAATAGATAAAAACAAAGGGATGCAAAATGTATAAAGACTTGAAAATTGGAGGTCAGAATGGAATGGAATAAGAAGACATTCAAAAAAATATTTTCAGGGATGCCTGGGTGGCTCAGTTGGTTAAGCCACTGCTTTTCGCTTGGGTCATGATCTCAGAGTCCTGGGATCAAGTCCCCTATGAGGCTTCCTCTGCTTTGCAGAGAGCCTGCTTCTCCCTCTCCCTCTGCCTCTCCTCCTGCTTGTGCTCTCTCTCTGTCAAATAAATAAATAAAATCTTTAAAACATTTTTTCAATACAAAATTAATATGATTTGGTGATAAATTTAAAGAAAGTAAGTTGTGATCATTTTTTAAGTAAAAGTTAAGGTTAAAAAAAAAAAGGAAGTTGAGAAGATCCTGAATTTACTATTTGAGAAACTGGTTTGATCACACAGCTATTAACTGACAAAACTAACAGATTCAGAGATTGTTGCTGGATGTATTGTGTAGGGAATAAATAGGGAGTGCTTTTCCACATAGAGAACTATACACATAAAGCTAGTTTATAACATTGTGAGTTTTAGATACCTTCCAAGATATTCAGGCAGACATATCCAGTAAAAGAGCTGATAGATAGATAGATACATAGATAGATAGATAAACAGATGATAGAGACATACAGTTTAGGAAACAGATCTGAGAAGAATATACAGGTATAGCAGTTATTAGTGTTTTGTAGTGGTAGACGAATGGCTGTTGTGGATATGTGTTCCCCAAAACAAATATAGAACAAGAATCAAAGGGCATAAGAATATCTAACAATACAGGATAATAAAAAAAAAATAGGAAAAAAAAAACAAAATGAGGAGTTCAAAAGAAGTTCTAAAGAAAATGCCATCAAATGTGACAAATGTTAAAGAGATCAGTTAAGAAAAATGTAAGATTTCTGAGTGCCTGCGTGGCTCAGTCAGTTAAGTGTCTGCCTTTCGTTCAAGTTTTGATCCCAGGGTTCTGGGATCAAGCCCCACATTGGGCTCCCTGCTTCACTGGAAACCTGCTTCTCCCTCTCCTACTCTCCCTGCTTGTGTTCCCTCACTCGCTGTCAAATAAATAAATAAAATCTTTAAAAAAGAAAGAAAAATATAAGATTTCCAATTTGTAAATTCATGTATTATTTTGAGGCAATTGATAAGTTATGTAAAAATGTTCATGCTTTCCAGATGAAAATAAAAATTTCAAGTCAGTAACATTAAACACAAAGTATTTTCAATGCCACCACAGACATGGTAATATGTCAAAATAAAGTCACAATTCCCATAAGTTGAGATGGTAATGTTTTGAATAGAGAAAATGAAATTTGAAGGGTGAATTGGCCACTGTTCATATACTTTTATATCCCTTTTTTCCTAAACAGAACACATTTAGTTTCTATTTCTGGTCTTTTTATTTCATGTACAAATTCTCAGAATTTTCCATTAGCATGTAGTGGTAAATGACTTAGAACTTCAAAGAAAAGCAAGGTTCTACTCTCAAAGCAGATAATCTTCTAGCAGCTCATTACCTAGAATTTTTGCCTAAGGGAGCAGAGATGTAGTGAATAACAAGGTCTTCTAACTAATGTGTGTGTCTGTGTGTGTATATATATATATATATATATATACACACATATATATTCATGTTATATATGTATGTTATAATATACAAAATATTTACTAGCATAGAATTGTATAATATATATACCAAAAGATAATTATGTAAGTTGAAAGATAATTTTTTATTTCAAATATATATTATATTTAGCAGTTTCCTTTAAAAACTATATAAATAAAGAAATTTGTTTATGCATAGAAAAGAAACATAGGGCCTCATTGAAATAATTTCTGTTAATAAAATATTTTACTATGCAAAAATATTATAAAAATTGAAAATAGTCTCAAAGGAAAATCTTATCCCTGTTATAAAAATAATATATAATATTATATTCAACAACTATTTGAGGTTTATTTATAGAAAAACAATTTTACTTTTATAGCTTTATATTTTCATCACTTATGACACTGCAGTCTTCAACTGATACTTAATAATGACAATGGCCATACCAATAATATAAACCAAATAACCCATATTACTTTGGTCACACGTTATTTCTCTGTCAGGATCTTACTATTACCAAAGAAAAAGAGTAATTACTATTCATTAAGTACTTAACATGACATATAATCGATAGTTTCAACATATTGTACTCTTGAGGAATTGTTCCTGAGATAAGTGTTCAGTTAAAAGAAGTATAACTACTATACTTTTTTCTCACCTAAGTCTTTTTAAGTTTGTACTCTTACTCACTAAGCTGAAATCAGTCACTCAAAAGATACCTAACAATCCATCTATCTGTTTAAAAGTAGTCAATGCTTCTACTTCCAATTTAAGATGAAGGCTGGAAATATGTGCTTGCTTTTTTTTAACAGAAAATATTTTATATATTTATTTATTTATTTTATTAATTGATTTATTTATTTTCAGAAAAACAGTATTCATTATTTTTTTCACAACACCCAGTGCTCCATGCAATCCGTGCCCTCTATAATACCCACCACCTGGTACCCAACCTCCTACCCCCCAGCCACTTCAAACCTCTCAGATTGTTTTTCAGAGTCCATAGTCTCTCATGATTCACCTCCCCTTCCAATTTACCCCAACTCCATTCTTTTCTCTAACACCCCTTGTCACCATGATATTTGTTATGCTCCACAAATAAGTGAAACCATATGATAATCGACTCTCTCTGCTTGACTTATTTCACTCAGCATAATCTCTTCCAGTCCCATCCATGTTGCTACAAAAGTTGGGTATTCATCCTTTCTGATGGAGCCATAATACTCCATAGTATATATAGATCACATCTTCCTTATCCATTCATCCATTGAAGGGCATCTTGGTTCTTTCCATAGTTTGGCGACCTTGGCCATTGCTGCTATAAACATTGGGGTACAGATGGCCCTTCTTTTCATGACATCTGTATCTTTGGAGTAAATACCCAGGAGTGCAATGGCAGAGTCATAGGGAAGTTCTATTTTTAATTTCTTGAGGAATCTCCACACTGTTCTCCAAAGAGGCTGCACCAACTTGCATTCCCACCAACAGTGTAAGAGGGTTCCCCTTTCTCCACATCCCCTCCAACACATGTTGTTTCCTGTTTTGTTAATTTTGGCCATTCTAACTGGTGTAAGGTGATATCTCAATGTGGTTTTAATTTGAATCTCCCTGAGGGCTAGTGATGATAAACATTTTTTCATGTGTCTGATAGCCATTTGAATGTCTTGATTGGAGAAGTGTCTGTCCATATCTTCTGCCCATTTTTTGATATGATTGCCTATTTCATGTGTGTTGAGTTTGAGGAGTTCATTATAGATCCTGGATATCAACCTTTTGTCTGTACTATCATTTGCAAATATCTTCTCCCATTCCGTGGGTTGCCTCTTTGTTTTCTTGACTGTTTCCTTTGCTGTGCAGAAGCTTTTGATTTTGATGAAGTCCCGAAAGTTTATTTTCACTTTTGTTTCCTTTGCCTTTGGAGACATCTTGAAAGAAGTTGCTGTGGCTGATATCGAAAAGATTACTGCCTATGTTTTCCTCTAGGATTCTGATGGATTCCTGTCTCACGTTGAGGTCTTTTATCCATTTTGAGTTTATCTTTGTGTATGGTGTAAGAGAATGGTCGAGTTTCATTCTTCTACTTATAGCTGTTCAATTTTCCCAGCACAATTTATTGAAGAGACTGTCTTTTTTCCACTGTATATTTTTTCCTGTTTTGTCGAAGATTAATTGACCATAGAGTTGAGGGTCCATATCTGGGCTCTCTACTCTGTTCCACTGGTCTATGTGTCTGTTTTTATGCCAGTACCATGCTGTCTTGGTGATCTCAGCTTTGTAATAAAGCTTGAAATCAGGTAACGTGATGCCCCCCAGTTTTATTTTTGTTTTTCAACATTTCCTTCGCAATTCAGGGTCTCTTCTGATTCCACACAAATTTTTGGATTATTTGCTCTAGCTCTTTGAAGAATACCGGTGGAATTTTGATTGGAATGGCATTAAAAGTATAGATTGCTCTAGGCAGTATAGACATTTTAACAATGTTTATTCTTCCAATCCAAGAGCATGGAATGGTCTTCCATCTTTTTGTGTCTTCTTCAATTTCTTTCATGAGTGTTCTGTAGTTCCTCAAGTACAGATCCTTTACCTCTTTGGTTAGGTTTATTCCCAGGTATTTTATGGTTCTTGGTGCTATATTAAATGGAATCGATTCTCTAATTTCCCTTTCTGTATTTTCATTGTTAGTGTATAAGGAAGCCACTGATTTCTGCACATTGACTTTGTATCCTGCCACGTTGCTGAATTGCTCTATGAGTTCTAGTAGTTTGGGGGTGGAGTCTTTTGGGTTTTCCATATAAAGAATCATGTCATCTGCGAATAGAGAGAGTTTGACTTCTTCATTGCCAATCTGGATACTTTTTATTTCTCTTTGTTGTCTGATTGCTGTTGCTAGGACTTCTAATACTATGTTGAACACGAGTGGTGAAAGTGGGCATCCTTATCTTGTTCCTGATCTCAACGGGAAGGCTGCAAACATGTGCTTGCTTTTTATCCACCTCTCTAATTATTCTTGAAAGATTTTGAAGTACAAAATAAATAATTTCATACTAGAGAAAAGAATATGAGGAGCATTAAAGAATAAAAGAAATTTCAACAAACTTTTCAAAGATGAAGTTTATATGTGAGCAGATTGACAGATGAAACAGAGGGGAAAAACTGCAAGCTAGAATATGCCATAAAAATACTGCTGAGTAGGTGTGAAAACACTCACTTGAAAGTAACCTGCAGAGGATTTGGGCTCAAAGTCAACTGAAACAACAAAGAACCAAAGTGAGAAAAAGGACTAAAAACAGGGAAGATTTGTTAAAGATAGTACATAAAATAAATTATCAGTCATTTCTCTTCATTTCTCTTATAGAACCTCTACACAGACAGCCAGACCTTACCCCAGTCATCACACTTGATAGCACACTCCAGTACTGAATAATCTGTTTAGAGAGAGCCAAAGTAGGGCTGACTCTAAAGTAAGCCTCAAAGCCAGAAGACCAGTGATTTTCTGGTTTTTTAATCCAGACATTCTAATTTGAATTCTAACATGGCCATTAACTAGCTTTATCATCTTGAGAATATTGCTCAGCGTGTCAGTGCCCAAATTTCTTATCTGTAAAATGGGAATAATAATAATATCTCAGAGCTGCTACAAGAATTCAATGAATATATACATATGGAAATAAAATATAGATAAAGGCACAGAGATAAAATGTAGTAGTAAGAACAGTTTCTGGCACAAATGAAACACTTTTTCCATCTTTCCTAGATCATTCCCACTGGCTTACAAACACTAGCTTAAAAATTCTCTAGTTCTAATGAAACAAATGAAAATAAAAACCTTTCTCTACCACACAACCCTCTCTAACTACAAGCCCATTTAACAGTCTTCTTTAGAGCAAAACTACATAAAATTGATAATTACTAGACCTGTGGGGGATGCCCGAAGCTTCAGATAATACCGATCCCTACATACACTGTGTTTTTTCCTATGCACACCTATCTATGATAAAGTTATTCTATAAATTAAGCACAGTAAGAGATAAACAACAAAAACTAAAAATAAAATAAAACAATTTAGCAATATGCTTAACACAATTTATCTGAATGTGGTCTCCTTCAAAATACATACCTTGTGATGCGGCACTCATACTTCTCACGAGGAGGTGAGATGATGAAATGCCTACGTGGTGAGACGACGTGAGGGAAATGGCGTAGGCATTGTGACGTAGAGTTAGGCGACTGCTCACCTTCTGAGGGTTCCTCAGGAGGAGGAGCATGGCTTTCAACAACGCCTTTGACTTCTGGTTACTGAAGCGGCGGAAAGCAAATCCTACGGGGTGGAGGACTACGGCTTCTCTGACTCATTTATGTCTATTTCCTCTCCACCTCACTCCAATCTCATTTTGGCTCCAAACTCTACATATGCACTTTCAGTATAATGTCTGAAAAAAAAAAAAAAAGTAAAATAAGAATGACTTTTCATTACAATCAATAGATCCTTTATTAAGTTGGTAAACCAAAAAAGTAGGATGTGATCATATTATGTAGTTAAGGAGATCACTAAAAAAAAAAATTTTAAAAGATTACTTCTGCTGCTTACTTTGGCAGCACACATACTAAAAACTGGAACAATACGGAGTTTAGTAAAGCTGAGATATGATCAAAATGGATCCAACACAGGATCTAGGTCAAAAACTACAAGTACAGAGAAGGCAAGGAATAGGAATAAAAAAGCAAATGAAGAAAACCCGGTGCCTGCTCACACACACTCTCTCTCTAAAATTAATTAATTAATTAATTAATTAATAGAATGAAAAGGTTTCCTCTGAGCCATGGGTCAGTGTTAGGACAGAAAAGTTTAGGGATTTTTACTTTTCATGACAAACACTTCTGATGTGCTCAATTAGTTACAAAGTATACATACGATTAGAGAAAGTAATTTAAATTTATAACAGCATAAGTCATTCACTTTCTGCTATTTGTTAGATACAGAAGCTTCATATTTCCACATAGGAACCTATGGGCTACCTTTCAAAAAACAGCCGCTGGTCTTTTCATTTCTAAAAAGTATAGACTTCAATTATAATTAGATACTTTCAGGAAAACACTATTGCTGAATATTTGGGGTCCTACTTTTTGCATAAAGGTTCAGAACAAAACAACCACCTCAGCATTCTATACTTATGCAATTCCCAGTGACAGCTTATAACCAGTACATTTTAAAAATCATGATACTAATAATACAAAAACACATGAGAACTTTGTTATAACAATAATAACCAACATTAGCCAATGGATGCCATGTGACAGGACCTGGATCAGAAAATGGCCTGAATGGGATATGGCACAGGCTGTCTGGTTTTACAACCAACCATGCTGCAGATGAAGGAGAGCACGAGAGAGTCCCACAAGGCCTCTCTTGGTCAGCTGAGGTATAGGAAAGGATTGATTCACTTACATATATGACCAGAACAGAGAGTACGTGTAGCCCCACACACATGGTTCCCTACACACACACACACACACACACACACACACACACATCCTCCTACAAATTTTCTATCTGAAAAGATATCATGTCTTTTCAAGCTGAGATATGATCAAAATGGATCCAACACAGGATCTAGGTCAAAAACTACAAGTACAGAGAAGGCAAGGAATAGGAATAAAAAAGCAAATGAAGAAAATTTTCTGTGGAAAAGCTGAATGATTTGAGACAAAGGATTTTCCCACTCAAATATATATATATAGATATATATATATATATATCTATATATATATATTTGAGTGGGAAAATCCTTTAAAAGATATATAAAGATATATATATATCTTTATTTAAAAAGAGCTCAAAGCAGAAGACCAAAGAATGATAACAAAAAAGATAACAGATGACCTGAAAAGGAGAACTGAGCCTGTACACTAAAGTTAGAATCACATCTAGATTTTTTTTTCTACTTCCATTCTGAACAGAGAGGACTCTGGATGAGTCTCCCACTCCATGGAACAGAGTCCATAAAATGGCTTCATGCACTCATTTTACTTGCTGTAAAATATGTAAGAAATAAAAATCACAGTTCTCATTTTGTAATCATATCTCAAAAGGGTTGAGCCAGCAATTTACACAAACCTGTATTTTTCTTGTCTGCAAAAATGCTTATGAGAACATTTTTACCTCATCTAGACAGCCTTAGACCATATGATGAACAGCAGTGGGTTATTTTAACCTTGACTCTAATTGGGGAGACAGGAATCCATGAAGAGTGAGATTAGTTTCCAGGGCCCATTTCAACCAATTATGTTACTTTTGAGTTTTGTAAAAAGAGTGTAGCGTGTGCTCTTAGAGTCAGCAGGACAATAAACAAAAGCTAGAGTTAACCCGCAATGTAACATTCCTTTCACTTACTGGTTTCTCTTGCTTCTCTGACGGAGTGCTTACTTTGAGAAGGGTGAGCCCCCAAATTGTCCGGGACACCAACAGAAAAAGCCCCAGACCCTGCTTCTGGACTTTGTGGTCTAGAAGAGGGAAGGAAATAAACATTCACCCATTTACCTCAGACAGCTGCCTCAGAGCCTCCCTCCCACAGTGCTGAGTTGGATCTGTAATATTTTGAGATTCTTAGTTTCTGGCGTACAGTACTTCTAAATCCTATGGGACACTGAAAATGGACAGAAGCGATTTTATCTACTTTCTCTGGGGAAAAGGTGCTAAAACCAAAACAGGAATATTGAAAAGAGATCTTAAATGTAAATACATTAACCTAAATATATGGAAAGGAAAAGACTCCTAGGTAAAACACCCTTTTTAACTTTGGAGAAATTAACTTCTCTCTGGACCTATATCTGTGTATCTCCTCAAAATCCTAGAAAAAATCCTCAAAATCCTAGAAAAAAATTCACATGGAAATGTCATTCTTCAATGGCTTTTTGATGAAATAGGGGATGCCCTCACCCAGAATTTCCTTACTCTCATGATGCCCCATTATCATCCATCCCTATACTCCTCTGGTCAGCAAAAAATTGGGGAAAGAGAATGGTAAAAATTAAGCACAAAGTGTAGAAAATTGTTTAGATACTTAATAATAAAAAAATCAAAATAAATGAGTTCCATTAGACATAGTATATACATATAATACCAATAAAAATACTATGCATTTTTTCTCCTACTTTTTTCTTATGTTAAATAGCAAAATGATACAGCAAATTTTAATGATGATGTATAAAGAAAAATATTTTCAAAATTCAACACAGTGATATCTTAAGAAAGTGTAAATTTATAGCACAAGGACGGGTATATATTTGTCTAATGTAATATATTGTAATATGTACATCAGGGGTAGATTATCTAGATTTTGCTCCGGATTTATTTCATGAACATCCACAACAGACCAGACTGAATGCCTGTGCAATTTAGGTACAAGAAAAATATAGATTAGAAATAACAATTTATATAAGGTAATTAACCTATGTGCATTTCATTATATTTTTGTACTGTGTATTTCCAATAATAAAAACTAAAACAAACAAACAAAAAAACCAGACAAACAAAACAAACCCACTTAGTTCTATCCAAAAAAGCACAGGCAATTGATAGTCCCCTTGGGGAAGTGGAATATTACACAGATTACCATTCGTTAAACTCAACAACTATTTATTTAGTTGTGGTTTTTGAAAGCTAGGATAGAATCCATTAACTCATGTTCCTTCTGGGAAAAACATCTGATAACTACAGACAAGAAATGTTAATTTTCATGCTTTAAGCATAAACCAGTGCAAAGATATAGGTCCTAGTATTTAAATGTGTCTTTGCATCTGAAATTTCTGCTGAAAATTATATAATAATGTTGAATGATAAATTAGTAAGGAATAATTTATATTTCATGATCTAAGAAATAATGTCCCTAAAATGAAATTTTGAAACAGTTTAGTATGTGGAAACTTTGGGTGTAGGTTTTTTTTGGGAAAAAATAAAAACAAAAACTGATTGGTAATTAAAGGTTTAAAAGGCTCCACTGAGTCAACTGTTTTTACTTGATATTACAAGAAATATCTGCCTAATACCATATAACATAGCAACTTACTGACTGAAGCCACATAAAGTATTAATTTTTCCTTTCCAGGTGTTGGAATACTAGGGGTTCTATATCTGATAATACTATGTTCTACATGGTTCCATATTAAGCAGATACACACCAATGTAACCTTTACGCCATAATACAAAGTGAACCAAACTTATATTTCTCTTTCTAGGTTTTTTAATATATCTTCCCCTTTCTTTTAGAAAATTCATTCTAAGAAAAGCTATGAGTACCTGTATGAAACCCTTATGTTAATTTTACAGAGGAATGCCCACTTTTTGTTATCTCCAGTTGAAGAATAAAAATTAACTGAATTTGAGTAATCAAACGTATCATGGTAGACTGCAAAGAGCATGGGCTTTGAAGCAAGGCAATGTATGTTTGCACCCCTTCCTTAGCAATGGAAATTAAAGTAAGGTATTTAATTCATCTGAACCATGATTTCCTAGTCTGTATCTAGAACATGATACCATTCTTTTAGCATCACAGGCATGATTAATTCAAATCAATCACTTAGCACAGAGCCTAGCATGGGGCAGAGTGGCAGGGTGGAGAACAGCTGCTTAGCTATTTATTAATGTTATATGTGTGCATATCTGTAATAAGAAATAGGAGGGTTCTCCCTACCTTTCTTCCTGTCCTACCTTCTTCCACCCACTCCCTCTCTTACTTACTTCTTTTCTGCAACAGGTGAAGCTATCTGATCCATAAAGTAAAAGGTATTGTAGGGAAGTGTCTTCTTTTTCCCTTCAACTATAGGAGAGTTGAGGTTTTAAAAGCCATGGCCTCCTGAAGCAGCTCCCTTTATTCTCCAAGAAGGTAAACGTGTCTGTTGTTAACACCTGGTCTTTTTCATTGCCTCACCAAGTTCTATGGGAGGGGGGGATTGAGCTTTGGCGAAGATGGGGTTAAGAAGAGGATGTATAAAGGATACCAGGATTCAGACCCCTGGAATGAATGCCATTCCTAAATGAGTATAATGGCTGATTGGAAAGATTCTGGAGGGAGAAAGACTTCTTTAAGGGACACTATTCGAATACCGAGGACCCCTCATGTTTCCAGGGAACTGATGCAGCTACTCATTTCATGAACCATTTAAGTAAGAACACATGGTAACCACATAGAACTATTTCTGCCAACTCAATTCATGAAGAGATATTTCCCTGACTGTATGCAGAAGCCTCTTCTGTCATGGGCCCATTAACCATAATGATGACTATAAGACTTCCCATTCTATATCATTCAGCTACCCAATGCAGACATCTCCCAGCAACACTTGAGAAATTAAAATATCAACAGAGATCACGAGACTCCCAACTAACTTCAGAGAAGAAACTCCTGAATCTACATTTTAGGATAGGATTGGGCACACTAGGACACTCAAGAGTGAACACCATTTTTAACACATACTTTTAATAGCTAACATCGATTTAGCTCTATGTGCCATGCACTGACTAATTAATTCATACACTGATTTTTCACAGTAACTCTGTGGGGTAGGCACTACACGCTTTTCCATTTTACAGATGACCACATAGAAGCCTAGATATTTTATAAACTGCAAGTGCTTCTGATAGGTCAGTAAATGACAACCAAAACTCTATTCCAGGTGTGGCTGACCCCAACATCCATGCATTTAACCACTATAAATGCATTAAAAGAGGCCATTACTTAAGAAAGCCAAGAGTAGAAAAGGGACTGAGGTGAGGAAATGGAGATGTGGGAAAGTGGTGCTTCTCTATCTTGAACTCAAGCCAGTTAGAGAGTTGCTAAGTAGGAAGGAATTCTCTTATAATGAGAGTGTATGGTCCAGTTGAATGTAGCTCTCTTGTTAAAAAAGCACTGAACAGGGGCGCCTGGGTGGCTCAGTGGGTTAAGCTATTGCCTTCAGCTCAGGTCATGATCTCAGGGTCCTGGGATCGAGCCCCACATCGGGCTCTCTGCTCAGCGGGGAGCCTTCTTCTCCCTCTCTCTCTCTGCCTGCCTCTCTGACTACTTGTGAACTCTGTCTGTCAAATAAATAAATAAAAATCTTAAAAAAAAAAAAAAAAGCACTGAACACATACACGTCAGGCTGTATTGGTGTGAGTGTATTTCCCAAATGCATTCTTTTCATTTAGTTACTTGGTAGGCAGTTCCTGCTTTAGGTTTTGTGTTCTCCACACCACAGATACACATCTGTAGATCTCCATGAGGTTTTCATGCAGTGCCTCCTCATAGATTTGAGATAAGAAAATAATTCTCTACCCCAAAACACACACACAGACACACACACACACTCTCTTTCTCTACCTTGGGGAATGGGAAGGACACAGAGCACACCAACTCTGAAGAATCTGTCTCCCACTACCTAGCCTCTCCAACTTGAATCCCTTTATAGCTTTCAATGGACAAGGGGCTAATTTTCCAGCATCAGTTTTTGGCCCTCTTTATTTGTAAGCCATATGCCAGTAGTCTCTCTCACTTCATTTTATGTGGCAGAACAGGTAGAATCTGTCTGTGGACATCTGGTCGAACCTGAGAGCATAAGAGTTCTATGTTAACATCAATTACTCTCCTCAAAAGAGAAGAAACTGAATTCTTTCTTTCAACAATAAATCCATCTTCTTATCTCTAAACTCTTCATAAACTTCACTTTTTCACTGCTGGTTATACAACAGTAGATCTGTGATGAGGGTAATGACTTCCATTGTAAAGCTATGCAAATGAATTCTAAGTGTGCTGTCAGATGATGAAAGGAAAAATGATGACAATTTTATTCTACTTGTTCTAGAGTAAACATTGGTAAACTAATTACACGATACACCTTCACTGAATATCTATGAATGGAGCAAGAGTCTCTGATTACCGATTTTGTCTTTATTTCTATTTGATAAATTACATTTAATTATACTGTAATTAGATAACACCTTTAGCATTAAAAAAAAATAAGCCATGTAATAAGGTATAATTTCTGAAAACAGCATAAATTCTAAAGATTGCAAATAAAGAGACCACATGATAACTGTGAATTCATCAGAATAGTTTGGTTTATGTATTTTTTAAAAAGACTGCTTTGCATAATACGGAACTTTATTCAAAGTGTCAATTCTAGAATTCTTATGAAAAAGCAATTGAAGAAACCAGTCTTACATGCAAATGCATTTTATAAAAGATAAAATTTACCTAGCTACTAAATGAAGCCTTGGAAATTTAAAAAATAAAATCAAATTCTCCTCTAATTGAAACAACTACTAATTAAATCAAGTGCTTAACTAGTTAATCACAATTAAACAGTGAATTTCAAAGCCTCTCCTAGTTGACATTTACCAGAAATGATCTACTTTTCTCTCTTCAGTCCCCTCCCAGCACACACTGCTTTCCTGCATTTCACATCTAGATCAGTATGGTGAGACATCTAGAAAAAACTGTCAGCAAAGTCCTTTTGTCCAAGGATATTTCAGTATGTTTTTCTGATCAAAACACAAGAAAATGACAGTGGCTGCTTTCACAACTCACTTCCCTATTCTGTTATGTAAAATGCCAACAAAGAGCAGACATGGCTGTTGGCAATAACAGCGGAGACACCAAATCTGGTAACTACCAGATGAGAGGCAAAGTCGCAGAGGAGGCACAGGTATCTTGGTAACTTTCATCCAGTTACTCATCTAGAGTTTTCCTATCTATTATATATTTAGAAGAGAACTTTTACCCCAAGACAGAGTAACATTTGGGGAACAGTGACAAAACTTCCAGAATACATCAGAGATCCTATCTTCCTTAGCAAGTCTTGGCACAAAAGTTCTAACATTGTTCTCTTTGATCACTTTGTACTTATAAATTCCCCTTTTCATGCTACCTCTAAAAAGCATCCTTACTATATTTTCTCCCTTAAATTTTATCATTCTAGGGTGATCAGAGTCTCTACTGAAAATGATATTTAAAATCCATTTACCACAGCCATCTGGAATACTTGTCTCATTAACTGAAGATTTTTGGATCATGGCTGCAATCTCCATTCCAACTCCTATGTTTGTCTTAGATGATTCCAAGTCAGTGTTGATGATCCAAACTACATACCAGTCTTTGATTTCCACCATGTGGTCTCCAAGATCACCATTTTATCTCATCTAACAACTCCTTTGGACATATCCTGGACATTGTCATCTACAAAACTTCCCCAGCTTTGGAATACTAAGTTTAGACATCATCCTTCCTGAACACATCTTCCTATCCTTTCATCTTGTTTCCTGAACTACTTCTGCTACATCTGTTTTCCTATCACAGTGGGACCATTAATCTATCAACCCCTCTACTTTATTCCTATTATAGCAGCTCCACTTTTCACAATATTTTCCCTGCATAAAGAAGATGTTGTGACACGGCAGTAGTTCCTACTAAGATAAGACACTGAGGTAAGCATTTCTAGCTATTGAGAGAAGTAGCCAAGGAGATTGGGAGAAAATGAAAAGAATAAGGACAAAAGTAGACTGAACTGTCCTTTTCCCCCAACCAACCAGTGTTAAACTCCTTTATCAATAGGCCACCTGAGAAAGAAGAAATGAGTCAAGACACATTTAGATGAAGAGAAACATTCACATCTTATACAATGACAGCCTCTTCTCTCATCCCTCCACTGTCCATACTTCCAAACTCCTCCTCATTCCCCAACACCATAAAACTTCTTTGTGCTGTTAGAAGACCCTCCTTACTTTACTGTTTCTTCAAGGTCTTCTCATTTGCATATCTTTATGCAATGGAAGAGTAGTCTCGACAGTTGACAAAGTTCCAACCTCATATTTAGAGGGCCAAGCTCTAATTTTGGCTAGGCCTTTAACTATCCAAAAATGGAATATTACCTTAAAACCATGTTAGTGTGTGAATTTTACTAATTATAGATTAAATACAATTTAAGTCACACATTTATAACCCTTACACATTCCACCATAGGGATCAACTTTCATAAGGTAAACACAGCAACCATGTATCTAAGTCCAGAAGGAATTTTTATTATTATTACCTTATTTTAAGAGGTATCTGATACAATTTATCAGTTTACCCTTTCCTGTATACTCATCCTTTTACAAGCAAACAAAACCCCTAAATCCTGTGACCATGTGACCGCATTCTCTCCTGATTTTTTCCTCTGTCTTAGGCTACTCTTTTTGGGTTCCTTTCTTAGCTCTTCCTCCTCAAATTGATTTTTAATATTTGATTTGCACAAGGCTCCAAACTAAATCTCATTTTCTTTTATTCTATCTTCTCTTTCCAGATGTTCTCACTCAGTCTATATGCTTTAATTCTTACCTATGCATGGATCACTCCCAGTTTTATCTGTAGTCCAAATAATTCTTCTGAGCTCAGATCCACATAGAAACATCTCGAGTTCATGATCAAACTCAAAATCAAACTCATCGCCCCCGTATTTCTTCTCCAAAAGACTTCTCCATTATTCTTTATTACAGTTTATGGCACTAGCCTTTACCTCATTATTAAGCGAACAATCTGAGAAGTGTTGTTTCATAAAATCATGTGTGTATATGATAACAGAAAATGGGTTTTTAAATATGAGTTGCATTCAGAAAAATGTTTGAAAGCCAAATTTAACATATAAATTGCTTGGAAAAGTATCGGACACACAGTAACTACTCCAAAATGTTCATAATCATTACAATTATTGTCTTTAATCCATCATTCTCTTTCACCTGCCTCTCCATAACCAATCCATTACCAAATCCTCTTGTTTTTATTCTCCAAATATATCTTTATCTCACCTACTTCCCTCCAATTCTTCTGTGCTGGTCTATTCTAAGCAAATTTATCTCTCACCCAGTCTGTTGTAACATCTCCTTCCTAACTGTTCTTTGGGTATCCACTCTTGCCTTTCTTCAGATTTTTCTCCACCTTGCTTTCAGGGTGAGGTCTTCATGAGGCCAACCTGATCAAGTCAACATCACTCACTCCTTGAGTAGCATCCTTCAAAATATCCTTTATGAATATGGTCGATATGGCTTCAAGGCATATGCATATAGATTCACTCATATCACTCTCCCACTTTGCCAATATATTCTAGCTTCACTGCCCCTTCTCTCAAGTTTCCTAAGCTCACCAAACTCCTTTCCAAATCCGGGTGAGTTTCCATACCTTCTGTTTTCACTGCCCAGAACACAACTGTATACCGCCTCCCATAGCCTTTCTTTTGTTGGCTACCTTCCATTTACTTTTTTTTGGCCCAAGTTTACAGTTTAAAGTTATATTCTCCAGAAGCTTTTTCTGATATCTTCTAATCAGTAATTTCTTTCTTTTTTTCTTAATTTATTTATTTGACAGGCAGAGATCACAAGTAGGCAGAGAGGCAGGCAGAGAGAGAGAGAGAGAGAGAGAAGGAGGAAGCAGAGCAGAGAGCCCGAGGCGGGACTCGATCCCAGGACCCTGAGATCATGACCTGAGCCAAAGGCAGAGGCTTTAACCCACTGAGCCACCCAGGCGCCCTAATCAGCAATTTCAAACTATAAATCATGGCCTTTACTATGTTATGAAGTCAATTCAGTGTGTCCATAACCACTGTATTTTTTTTTTAAGTGGTGGAATGTTTTGTCAGGATATGAATTGGGATGGGATATATAAGGCATTTCATGTAGTTAAAGTACTATTTTATAAATTTGTGTATGTGTATGTTGGTGATATAAGTGTATTTTTCTTTTTTTTTAATTTTTTATTTTTTATAAACATATATTTTTATCCCCAGGAGTACAGGTCTGTGAATCGCCAGGTTTACAGACTTCACAGCACTCACCAAAGCACATACCCTCCCCAATGTCCATAACCCCACCCCCCTTCTCCCAACCCCCCTCCTCCTAGCAATCCTCAGTTTGTTTTGTGAGATTAAGAGTCATAAGTGTATTTTTCTTACAGTGAGTCACATTCAAACATAAGTTTGAAAGCACAAATTTATAAACCACTGTTCTAACATTAATATGTTTTCATAACACCAACACTTGTGTTTTAGTAAATTTAGTGTAGATTAGTAAAATGAACACACTCAGGCTGTTATCTGTGTATATGCAATGTAAGCATTTGTCTTATGTAAAATTTAGGCAATAAAGTAAGCTAAGACTTAACCTCCATTAAATAATGTATACAAACACATTACATAAATAAACATAATGTGTCAAAACCTCCATTGAATAATTGATTATCTTCTAAAATTGAGCCTACATTAATGAGGGTTTCTTTTCTCAGCATCTATCAGAAAGCTTATAAAACGAGAAACATAATGGTGGATCTTTTGCCACAGGTGCTGAAACCGCTTGTAATTTCAGGTTCAGCAACCACTATAAGGCAGACACAGCTGTATGCTGATGCCTTCTCTCCTGGGTACCAGTTTACAAAGTTTTGCAAGAAAAAATTCTCCAGAAAAAGTATCTTTACACAGCTCCTTGAAGTTTCTTGTTTTTCCTCATTTAGTTGCTGGAGATGACACTCCCTGCCTTACTGGGCTATACATGTTAAATGGTATAATGTACATCTAGAATAGTTTCTGTCAAGTGGTAGCCTTTTGAAAAATGTTGTGCCATTCTTCTTTTCTATTCCTTTTCCTTCTCCAATCTACAGACACTCTTCCTTTTCTAAATACAATATGCATTCTGAGACTCCTGGCTCAGTCTCCTAAGAAAGGCTTTTCTAACATACATGATCATATTTCATATTTGTTTTCTAATGTAATTAAAATTGAGTTATTTTCAAGTACACTTCAAGTCGAACTAATGCTATCATGAAATGTTTCTTAATTTTTTCTTCATCTTATTCATCTATTCTTCTATTGTCCTATTCATAGCCAAGCAGTTCACTGTTTGGTCCAGTCTCTCTCAGTAACTCACATTCAAATGTTCCAAGATATATTCAAACATTCCAAGTCAAGTCTGGAAATCTTCTATATAAATGGGGTTTGCTATCTGATATAGGTATGCTGTCAGTTTTTAGAGGGTTATATCCATAGGTTGAGGTAAAATAAAGCAGGTCTCAAAAGGAAGATTCTATTATAGCTGCACCAAAATATGTTTTATGAAATAATGGAAATGGATATCATGATTTGGTTAACCTAACAAAAACTTACTCTTTTACTCCACTTCAATTCAAGACTAAAGAGTCTGTAAGATTTTGTAGAATGTCCATGAAATTCTATTTAGGTGATCTATTAAAGAAATGGGATGGGAAGAAGCAGTTAGGGATTTAACAACTCAATGGAAGTTGTAAGTCAAGAAGCATCTCTAATACTAATAAAAGTCCTATTATTAAAATGCAGATAAATGTGGTTAGGAACTTACATTAGGTGGGATGTTACAGTTTGATTCTCTTCTGTACATCTGAAACCACTGATTTCACATGTCCTTCAATGTGGAAGAGAAATTGTCATTTCTGTAAGAAATGACCAAAGGTGAGTTAGCCCCACTAACTAACAAAATATCCCCAGAAATTCATATTAAAGCATCAAGTATCTATACCAATTCTTTAAAGATTTTTTTCTTGCCGTTTAAGTGAAACTCTTTTCATCTAGACATGTCTGTGTTTCTGGATGTCAAAAAGAAAAAGGAAATTGAGAGTAATGGTTTTAAGAGACGTAACTTTGAAAGCAGCATCACCTTTTGAACAATCTAGTCCTCAATTTATAACAATCCTGATTTCTAAATGTGCTTATTTCATAACATGTTAAAACATTTCTAAAACCTGGTAACAATATTTATCTGAGTAGATTCTTTATTTTAGAAAAGATTAGGCAGACAGTTTGCTCTTGAACAAGGTTACATATTTTAAAAGCTGCTGCACAGAGAATACATAATAATCATCATCATGATTTTATGCTAGACATAAATAACTTGATGTTTCATAATTTAAAGTATTTTTATTTCATTATTATTTTTTGTTATTGATCACCAGCAAATACATGTGTGCTCTGAAATCCTTTATACATGAAAAATATAAAGATATATTCCTTGGATGATTTTCCCAAGAGACAAATTAAGTCCCATGCTCAGTTTTTTAAGTCTATAATAACTAAGCAGGTGTCTGCTCTATGAACTGAATACAAAATTCAAGTTTATATAAACAGAATGTTTGGTTCAAATTAGAGAAAAAATTATGGTTTATTTTAGTTGATTTGTTAAATCACTGTCACTATACAACTCTACCTGGCTTATCAACCTTATGTACTTTATTTCGGTTAAGTTCTCCAAGTTCTGTTATCTTATAATAGAAATCAAACAGAAATACCAGAATCATAATTCTAGATGGGAATTTGACAAAATTCTCTTTTGTAAAACTGTTGAATTTCAATATATATCTTCTATGTTTTTATCTCATCCCAACAACTGAAAATTCAATGGAAAATCTCTTAATTTGTGAGAGAGTACATCCAATTACAACACACACACACACACACACACACACACACACACACAATATTGGTTTTGTTAAATTTTGATTTGCATTTTCACACTGAGGGGTACCTGAGTGGCTCAGTTAGTTAAGAATCTCTTTAGCCATTTTGAGTTTATCTTTGTGTACGGTGTAAGAGAATGGTCAAGTTTCATTCTTCTACATATAGCTGTCCAGTTTTCCCAGCACCATTTATTGAAGAGACTGTCTTTTTTTCCACGGTATATTTTTTCCTGTTTTGTCGAAGATTAATTGACCATAGAGTTGAGGGTCCATATCTGGGCTCTCTACTCTTTTCCACTGGTCTATGTGTCTGTTTTTATGCCAGTACCATGCTGTCTTGGTGATCTCAGCTTTGTAATAAAGCTTGAAATCAGGTAACGTGATGCCCCCAGTTTTATTTTTGTTTTTCAACATTTCCTTAGCGATTCGGGGTCTCTTCTGATTCCATACAGATTTCTGGATTATTTGCTCCAGCTCTTTGAAGAATACTGGTGGAATTTTGATCGGAATGGCATTAAAAGTATAGATTGCTCTAGGCAGTATAGACATTTTAACAATGTTTATTCTTCTGATCCAAGAGCATGGAATGGTCTTCCATCTTTTTGTGTCTTCTTCAATTTCCTTCATGAGTGTTCTGTAGTTCCTCAAGTACAGATCCTTTACCTCTTTGGTTAGATTTATTCCCAGGTATCTTATGGTTCTTGGTGCTATAGTAAATGGAATCGATTCTCTAATTTCCCTTTCTGTATTTTCATTGTTAGTGTATAAGGATTTCTGCACATTGACTTTGTATCCTGCCACGTTGCTGAATTGCTGTATGAGTTGTAGTAGTTTGGGGGTGGAGTCTTTTGGGTTTTCCATACAAAGAATCATGTCATCTGCGAATAGAGAGAGTTTGACTTCTTCATTGTCAATTTGGATACCTTTTATTTCTCTTTGTTGTCTGATTGCTGTTGCTAGGTCTTCTAATACTATGTATAAAAGACCTCAACATGAGACAGGAATCCATCAGAATCCTAGAGGAGAACATAGGCAGTAATCTCTTTGATATCAGCCACAGCAACTTCTTTCAAGTTATGTCTCCAAAGGCAAAGGAAACAAAAGCGAAAATAAACTTTCGGGACTTCATCAAAATCAAAAGCTTCTGCACAGCAAAGGAAACAGTCAAGAAAACAAAGAGGCAACCCACGGAATGGGAGAAGATATTTGCAAATGATAGTACAGACAAAAGGTTGATATCCAGGATCTATAATGAACTCCTCAAACTCAACACACACGAAACAGGCAATCATATCAAAAAATGGGCAGAAGATATGGACAGACACTTCTCCAATCAAGACATACAAATGGCTATCAGACTCATGAAAAAATGTTCATCATCACTAGCCCTCAGGGAGATTCAAATTAAAACCACATTGAGATATCACCTTACACCAGTTAGAATGGCCAAAATTAACAAAACAGGAAACAACATGTGTTGGAGAGGATGTGAGAAAGGGGAACCGTCTTACACTGCTGGTGGGAATACAGGTTGGTGCAGCCTCTTTAGAGAACAGTGTGGAGATTCCTCAAGAAATTAAAAATAGAACTTCCCGTATGGGGAAAAAAAAAAAAAAATAGAACTTCCCTATGACCCTGCAATTGCACTCCTGGGTATTTACCCCAAAGATACAGATGTCATGAAAAGAAGGGCCATCTGTACCCCAATGTTTATAGCAGCAATGGCCACGGTCACCAAACTATGGAAAGAACCAAGATGCCCTTCAATGGACGAAGGGATAAGGAAAATGTGGTCCATATACACTATGGAGTATTATGCCTCCATCAGAAAGGATGAATACCCAACTTTTGTAGCAACATGGATGGGAGTGGAAGAGATTATGCTGAGTGAAATAAGTCAAGCAGAGAGAGTCAATTATCATATGGTTTCACTTATTTGTGGAGCATAACAAATAGCTTATTTGTAATAAAGCTTGAAATCAGGTAACGTGATGCCCCCAGTTTTATTTTTGTTTTTCAACATTTCCTTAGCGATTCGGGGTCTCTCCTGATTCCATACAGATTTCTGGATTATTTGCTCCAGCTCTTTGAAGAATACTGGTGGAATTTTGATCGGAATGGGGAGTTAGAGGACATGGGGAGTTAGAGAGGAGAAGGAAGTTGGGGTAAATTGGAAGGGGAGGTGAATCATGAGAGACTATGGACTCTGAAAAACAATCTGAGGGGTTTAAAGTGGCGGGGGTGTGGGAGGTTGGGATACCAGGTGGTGGGTATTATAGAGGGCATGGATTGCATGGAGCACTGGGTGTGGTGAAAAAATAATGAATACTGTTATGCTGAAAATAAATAAATTTAATTAAAAAAAAAAACGAATCTCTTTAGCTCAGGTCATGATCCTAGGGTCCTGGGATCTTGTGCTCATCTGGCTCCCTGCTCAGCAGGGAGTCTGATTCTCTCTCTGCCAAACCCCTCAACCCCACTTGTGCTCTCTGGCTCTATCAGTCTGTCAAATGAATAAATAAAATCTTTCAAAAAAATAAATTTTTCCTTGAAAAACTAAACTAATCAAAGATAATTTTTTAAATTATTTTTGCCACAACTCCTCATTTGAGGAATAAAAATCAGATCTCTGAAATATATGCTTTAAAATTTTTGTTTGAAAACAAATGATTAAACAAAGTATTTTTGTTTCCTGGCTATCTAAAAGACAATTTTTGTTGTTTCTTCTTTGGTATGTTTGCAATGATCCATCTTTAACCAAAACCAAAATATTCACTTACTCCTTATATTATTGATTATTAAGAAGGAGAGTAAAAAGAGAGAGAGACTAACATCATGGGAATTTATAACTGGGAAATAGGCACTATGCTGGACACTTTATTATATTTGATGTTTTTGCATTATGACATCAGAAAATAAAAATTAATAAAATAATATGTAATATAAATAGTTTTAAAAAATCATTTGCCATGAATTAGATTTTACACCAGATTTCTAAACTGTTGTCTCTCTCTTAACATCATTTCCATCACTGGTGACATATTTTGGTGTTGTGCTAAAATCATGTAGTATAAGTCATTTGCATTTATTGTCCTCAGTAGCTTGAAATGTGTATGTTTTAAATTAATTATATTTCAATTAATTTTGATTTGCAGCTTCTTTTCAATCATAATGAATTTAGAAAATTAATTAACAAGATGACAATATTCAAGAATGGGATTAGGTAAAAGACCCATATCTAAAAACACATAAGAAATAAAATGTCAGCTGTCATTTTAATTTATTGTCCCTTACCACTTACCTATTAAAAGATATAGTTCTGACATTTAGAAGAAAGATGACGCACATAATAAATGTCAAGGCTTTTTCTTCCCCCTCCAAATGCAACTTTATTTTCAAAAAGCATAACAACAAAAATGCAGGTGTCATCTAATTTGTCCTTTTTTTCACACTATAAGCTTTGCCTAGAAACATGCATCAGCCAAACCTGATATCTGTTGCCTAGCAACCATCTGACAATTGTATGACTTAGATGACCTGGATATATTTCTGATTGTTAACCCTTACACAGCTGAGTTAATTAAACACTTAGAAACTTACAGGGTTCCCAGGTAAAAAACATTGAAGTGAAATTTAATTTTAACTGTCAACAATTTAATTAGGTGATTTTCTTAAAAAAGGAATTAAAGAATTGAAATAAACATGGTAAAGTTTTTAAAATAGCAATAAATTATGGGGAAAAAAACAGAATAATGGCTTGAATCCTCTCATCTTATTAGACTTAAGAATAAAATGTACACTGTGTAAGTCTTATAATTGAAGCCTCAGTTTCTACCATTATCATCCAATTTATATACATGCTCGTTCTTTCAACATTTCAATGTCACAAAAAAACTCTGAAAAATAAAATCACTAACATTAGCTCAGTTTTGTCAATGACAGCCTTTTCCAGTGCTTAAAACAAAAATCATAAAGTTAAACAAAGAGATGTTAATCTGCCAAGCAATCAGGTAAACATGTTAATCTCTAATGTAAATATAGAACAATAAAGTTAATGACTACATTTGTTAAATATAGTTATACTTCCAAAAATACATTTACTGGATATATAATGTCTAGGCATTCATGAAAGATAAAAAGACAAAGAAGAGACTGAAAGTTTCTGCAAAACAGTGACATTTAAATAAAAACAATTTTGCCACATCTTGGGGCTAAAAAATAAATGCTTGCTGAACTCTCTGACACTGTAATCTTTAAAATGTTAATTTCCACTAGGAAGCAAGTGTTCAAAGTTCTTCTGAAAAATTCAAAGTAATTATAAATAGAATAACTTTTATCACATCGGTCAAACTATTATTAAATTTTATATGAGTTGGAGTCAGCAAAATAAATTGTGTCTGCATGTCTGTGAAAGTACAGTAATTAAGAATAAAACTGAGTACTCATATATTTAAATTTTTAAATTATTAAGATTTATCATTAAGAATATCTTTCTATTATAATTAAATACATTTATTATAAAAATAAATTTATAAAACCCTGAGTGAAAGAGTAGACCCATTTGTAAATGGGCTCATATTGCAGTATTGACACATGACCTCTGCTAACTGCAGAGAAAAATTTTGATTCTCCCAAGATAAAATATAATACAGTTCACTGTAAAGGCTTATTTAAATATATGATATATATATATGTATATATATATATAAATATATGTGAATTTCCCCAAATTTAAATTGTATAATTTGGAAGGTGATAAGAAAAAAATTAAGATAACCTGATCTTTTAAAAGATTTGCATCAAATTGAAAAATAGAAGATGACAATTAAAAGAAAAATCAGAATCAAGACAAGATGTTAGTTGTTATTTTTATTATAGAAAGAAAAAAGAATATTCTCAAAGATAGAGAGAACAGGGCAATAATAACAATCAGGAAAAAGACATGAGTGACAGAATGGGACGATGATTATTGTGGAAGTAAATGTGAGAAAAGAAGGAAGGGAAAGTTTCCCAAATACAGGGGGGAAGAACATCATCTGGTATTAGGATTAAGGAGTGAAAGTTAATTTAGGTACACAATTTATATATTGAGATGAGCAGTGGGGAGGGAGACAATTATATATCCAGCTCAACAGTGGAGAGGGAGAAGTATGGAGATGTAAGGCAAGTTTCATCTTTGCTTTCTCCCTTTACCTAGATGTAGCCAGCTGGGTCTTCTCAGACCTTAAAGATGAATGAAAGATGAACAACTTTCCCAATAGAAATTCTCCAGGACAATCTGACCAAAGTCTGTTCAGGAAGGACTTTGGAGCAGCCAGGGCTTTGTTCCACCTCTGTCCAGGGTATGAATGCCCACCTGTGGAAGGGTGAGGAGGTCAATATAAATGAGACCGAGCCAAAGCAGTTGAAGCAAATATTTTTGCATGTCTGGTAGAAAAGCCTTTAAATTGTCCGTACCATGTTCCCCTAAACATTATACCCTCTGTGCATGTGCAAACATCAAGGACATAGAGCAGTAGACCACTGATCTTCAGGACAAGAAGGAGAAAGAAATGAAATTTTAATGGAGCCAGACTTTATTTTGTCTTAAATTCAGTTATGAACACTGAATTTTGGTATTGGATAAACCCAGATGCCAGTGTAGTCTTTGGAACCCCATAGCTGTGTAAACTTGGGCAAGTTATTGAATCTTTATGAAATGAGATTCTCTTTGTCAATTGAAAAGACCAATACTTTATTAAAATGAAATTAAACAATATATGTAAACAGTAAAATGAAATTAAACAATATATGTAAACAATATATGTAAAACAATATATGTAAACAATATATGTAAACAAGGATTATGCTTGGCACAGTCTTTAAAATACTTTTGAAGCAAATACAGTTACTGTCACTTACTAAATGAGAAGCCCACTGTTAGAGTAGGCAGTTAGGTTCTAACAGGATACCTGGAGGCCAGCAAAGAGGAGATCATGTTCAGCTACTGGGTAAGTCAGAAGCCTGTCCTGGGGAGCACTCCACAAGAAGCCGGATCAAACTGGATGGGCCCAAGATGGCAGGTGCCATGACAGGAAGCCCTGATGAATAAAAAAGAAAAAGTACAAAATTCTGCATGCCCCAAGTAATATTCTGCCCCCTAGTTAACAACTGTCAATAAGACCTAAAAACCCAACCTCCAGAGTACATAGCTCTCTCTTGAGCTCTCCTGCTCACCTATCTTGAGAGTGTACTTTCCCTTTAAAAAATTCTCCCTCTTGTGTCACTCCTCCATTTTGTTGTTATGTCTGCCCTTGAAGTCTTTCTTATGACAGGACCAAGAATCCTAAGCAACACCTTTGGGAGGGGCTGGGTTGAGGCCCCAGAGCCTGGGGTCTCCCTAGTTCACCTGACAAGACTGTGGCTAAAACAATTTTTGTAACTTATCAGAGTTTGACTCATTTAGCAATTTTTAGAACCTATTTCGTGCCCAGTATTTTTCTAGATACTCAGTATACAAAAACCAATAACTAAGTCAAATGAAGGCAAACAACTCTAGTCTAACCTAGACTGTGTTTTACTCCAAAGCCCCTGCTCCAGCTAAATTGAATGCCCTTTTCCCTGGTGGTGAGCAACAAAAAGAATTCTAACAAGGTAGCCACAGTTTTAATCAGCATAAAATATCTAAACCACAGATTGAGTGGGTTTAGTGTATAAATCCCCAGAGGAAAGTTAATGAAACCAGAATGTTGAATATTGTTACATATATATTCATCCATAATTGGCCAGAAGTAAATGTTAGTTTTATATAAGTGATCAGGCTAAAATAATTATATTGTTTTAATATTAGTAAGAATTCAAGTTAAAGGCTAATAGAATAGCTCATACATTCCACAGAAACTCATTAAGCACCTCAGAAGTATCAAAGTGTATTTCCTAATTCCTAAAGTAGGAATTACAGAGGTAAGAATGAGCAAGATCTTATGTCTTGTATGGACATAAGTAAATAGGCAATGGTGATATGGTGTGGTAGGTGCTACGACAGAGAAAGACACAGATAAGAGAATAAAAATGCAATCTCATCAGGACTTGTGGGATTTGGGAGAGAGGAGATGGAATTTTTCTTGAAAAAAGTTATCTAGAATGAGACCAGAAGGGTATGATGATTAATTTTGTCAACGTGACTGGTCCACAAAGTGCTCAAATATTACACTGGGTGTTATATGCAACTAATGAATCATTGAACACTACAACAAAAACTAATGAGGTACTATATACTGGCTAATTGAACATAATAATTAAAAAAAATTTTAAAGAAAAATAAATTAAAAAAAAAACCATTATTCTGGATGTGTCTGTGAGGCTATCTCTGGATGAGATTAACATTTGAATTGGTAGACTGAACAAAGCCTATTGCTCTTCCTAATCTGAAGTGCCTCATCCAATCCACTGAAGGCCTGGATAGGACAAACAGGTAAAGTAAAGGAAAATGCATTCATTCTTTCTGCCTGTCTTTGAGCTGGGACATTGGTTTTCTCTTTTGGACTTGGACTCAGACTGGAATTTATACCATATATATTCTATTGACTCTGTCTCTCTAGAGAACCCAAACAATACAAAGGAAGAATAATAAAAATGGAGCAGAGGAAGACATGTCTTAGGCAATGAATATGGCAGGGTAAAACCTCTGAAGCAGGACAGTGAATGAGCTATTCCAGGAACTGGAAGTGTTTCGGTGTGTAGCAGGGAATGTCAGGGAGGAAGAACCAAGAGATAAGGCTAGAGTAGATGGAACCAGACCATAAAGTAAACTGTGACCCATGTTAAAAAGTTTAAACTTTAATTTTAGGGCAGAAGGGAGCCAATCACATGTGTAGGCACAGGAGTAACATGAAATAAGTAGCTTTGTCTGCGTTTGTATTAATGCAAGAAGCAGGCTAACAAAATAGGATGCTGTTGCTGTCAACTGGGTAGATGATGCTGATGGCTTAGAAGGGCTGCAGAGATGGAGAGAAGGACTGGATTCAGTTAAGGAGGCAGAATTGAGAAGATAACAGTAATTGAATGGATGCAGGTCTGTTTATGGAGAAGGAACCATTTGGATGATACCCAGTTTTTGTTTTTGGTTTTGTTTTCAGAAAGTAAGCAATTATATGGGTGGTGATGTCTTTCCTTAAGATTTGTGTGAAAGAAAATTAATGAGTTCAGCTCTTCATAATTATTGTTTAAATGTCTGTAGCAGGGAGCAGTAGACAGTTTAGAATGTAGACACAAAACTCAGGAACAAGACCCAAGTTGGTAGCTCAGACCCACAAGTCTTTGGAAAAATTTGCAAATGTGTAATTACAGCTCTTGCAGAGAATGAGATCTTTCCAGGTGAGAGTATTCACATGGCATCCATATATAATAAGCTGAATGAATATTAAAAATATGTGTAAGGGTCAATAAGGCATCTCATAAAAATACTTCCCATTTTTTATGCAACATTGCTGGTTAAAGAGAGGTCCATAAACAATGAATCTTGGAGCACTGAAAAATAAAATAAAATTTTCTTAAAAAGAGAGAGGATTTCATGTAGACTGGAATCAAATCTGAAAGTCATTCTGTGACAACAACTCATATAGAAAAAAAAAGAGAAGGGAACAGCCAGCATTGATAAGAAGATATAAAAAATTATTATACCTACTATTACCTAGAGCAGGTATTCAAGAATATACTGATATCAAATAAGATGTATTTTCTGTTAAATTCGTGTAACTTAATGAACACACAAGTAGCCATGATTTATTCCTTTTCTTTGAAATGTATTTGAACAATATATCTAGCTACCTGTAGTGAACATGACTACACACTTCATCTCAAGGTGAAATGTGAAGTTCTCATTTCAAAAAACTTCATCATTCATGAAATAAAATTGTATCTTGATGGTAATCACACAGCAGATTTCATGCATCATGTTACATTCAATTACTGTTAAATTGGTGAAACACCAGTATGTACTAATAATACAATGGATCAGTCAAAAGGCCAAATAGTGAGTTTAAAAATATCAGTATCACAACAATTCATTATTGAGTGCACATTGCTCTCCAAAAATTGTATTTCTTAAATACTATCCAAATAAGGAAAATATAGCTTCTTTTTTTTTTTTTTCTTTCTTTTTTTTTTTTTCCTTTCTAACTTTCCCTTGTTTCTTAATGTTCTGGCGCACTTACCTTTTCTCACTCCTCTTTCCACCTTTAGGAAATTAGCCTCTTGAGAATTATGGTAAACAATCCAGTTCCTAGACAAGAACTTTCACAGCATATATTTAAAGAAAAGCAATAAATATATTAGCTATTTTTAAAAAGACTTATTTATTCATTTGTCAGAGAGCGATCGAGCACAAGCAGGGGGCAGAGGAAGAAGGTTCCCCTCTGAACAAGGAGCCCAATGTGGAACTTGATCCCATGACTCTGAGGTCATGACCTGAGCTGAAGGCAAACACTTAACCAACTAAACCACTCAGGCATCCTGATATATTTGCTATTGAAAGCATAAAGTACTTCACAGGAAACGGAGTAAGGACAAATTGAGGAGAATATATAAGGGTAATAATGTCAATAATGATTAATATTTGTTGAGTGATATTATATGATGGACACCTGCTAAATACTTTACTTGTTAATTAAAACCAAAATTACAAACAATAAAATGGTTCAGAAAGAATGGAGGCCAGAAATAAAGAGACAGAACATACTATATCTTGAACACCAAAACAGTACCAGAATCTTTGTTCCTTTCAACAACCTTATCAAGTAAATCAGGATACAAAGATGGGTCCTCATGCTTTCCTCTGACTCTGCTGCCTTTACCTGTGTTCTGTAGCTTCATGGGGAGGGAGAGATCCTGGACCTAGACCTAAGGTAGCTCTAAATCCTGCTGCTAGGGAAACCAACAAGAGAGAAAAAATATTTTGGAATTAAAAAGGAAAGACTGATTTAAAACAAAACAAAACAAAACAAAACAAAAAGTCAAGCAGAGAGAGTCAAGTATCATATGGTTTCACTTATTTGTGGAGCATAACAAATAGCATGGAGGACATGGGGAGATAGAGAGGAGATGGGAGTTGGGGGACATTGGAAGGGGAGGTGAATCATGAGAGACTATGGACTCTGAAAAACAATCTGAGGGTTTTGAAGAGGCGGGGGGTGGGAGGTCGGGGTACCAGGTGGTGGGTATTATAGAGGGCATGGATTGCTTGGAGCGCTGGGTGTGGTGCAAAAATAATGAATACTGTTATGCTGAAAATAAATTTAAAAAAATTTAAAAAAATGCAACAAAGATGTCAGAATTGATGGCTTACTAAATAAAGGAAAACGAAAAAGGACCTAGTTAGTGAAACAGCCAAATTAAGAAGCAATGAGGAATTTTCAGTAGTGAAAAATGAGGTGCTACTGTTTTGAACAGAAGCATAAATGTGCTCATATAACCTGAGACATTGAAGGTCATCTTTATTGACAAACAAGGGTCTGCGGAAGGAAAGCACCTGGAAGACACACTGCTAGCTAGCCTCTTTCTATAAGAGTAAAGTATTGTTAATATTAAAAAATACTGGACCTTTCAACAAAATCTACCATATATATTTTAAATGATCTGGTAGTAGTTTGAAATATGCAAATATGGTGATTTTTAGTTGCATTGAAAGCACAAGTGTTTAAAGAACTTGGCCTAAAATAAGAAAAAATACAGCTAAAGTCCAGGTCTTGTCTTACATAGATGTAGAAATAAACCACAGGTTCTAATTCCAGGATAAGGAAAGGCCAAATCAGGCCATTAAGAGCTAATTTCGGTTATATAGGTCAAGGAGAATTTTACCCTGAGATCCACTATATTGTGAAAGATACTTTTAAGAGAAGACATGACTCTAAGTACTGTTACTGGATTTTAAAAATACGTCTCATAGGGGAAAAATATATCTCGTGAAATAAAATTAGAGGCCAAAACCTCTTCTATGACAAATGTATATTTAAAAAATGTTATTGAACATCAGGGCTAGGAAGAGAGATATTTCCCATTAGTGGCAGAAATAAAGTCCAGAATTTTTCTCGGGGTATATTATTGAAAGAATATATGGTGGGTATGTGGGGGGGCACCTGGGTGGCTCAGTTGGTTAAGAGTCTGACTTGGTTTCAGCTCAGGTCTTGATCCCAGGGTCGTGAGTTCAAGCCCTGTATCAGGGACCATGCTGAGTCTGGACATTACTTTAAAAAAAGAAAATGATATATGGGAAAATATTGAGTCATTATTCTTTCATTTTGGGTGAAAATAAAATGCTTATCTCTCATTCTAGTTAAAATAAGATTGCCACTGGGGTTTCATTTTAAAGGACCAGAAGCTGACAGATCAGAGGATGAGATGAGAAATTTTTCTTGACACTAACAGTGCAATCAGCACTAGAATACAATATTAAAGAAGCACCAAAAGACAGGATGAGTTTGAGTTGGTTCTCTCCATTCAATTGTTAGGAATATATAAAATTCATCCCTGTACCACATCTGCTACTCTGATACATCTACTTGAAGAAAAAAACACCATTAAGGGAAATAGCATAAAATTGCAATGTACTTTTCTATTATTCCATTAATTTCCCTTAAATTTGCAAGTATGTAATTTAACTATCCTTAAATTTATCATCTTAATAAGTAGAAAAACATTTTTAAATGCAAAAACAGAATTTGTGAATTTCTTCAAGATAGTCATAGGTTTTTAAAAAAAGAAATGCAAAGGGGAAAGTTATTTAAAACAGAGAACAGAATTTAAATAACCATACCTATCTATATCTGCAAATATCTAGACCTGCATATATTTTATATAATGAATTGATTTTCAGCCTAGCTTTTCCTTGTTTTAATGCATTCCACATCCTTCTCCATCACTTGATTTAAATGCTCAGAGTTTTACTGTTTTTATAGAAAAGATCTCTTGACATTATGCCTTTGACTGAATGACATGCAGAGCATACACCCACAAAAATTTTTTTAAAAAGGATGTCAAAGAACATGACATGATAACATCAAACAAAGTTTGATATCTTTTTGATAATTTCAAAATTTCAAACTCCACAGAATTTGCTTTGCCTCTGACAGTTTAACCTTGTGAACTACAGCATGTTCTTTATTTAATTATGGAAATTTTCAAACATACACAAATGTGAGAAAATAGTATAATGAATACATATTTTACCTACTACTTGCCCTAACAATTATTAAATTTATCAATCTCAGCATGTCAAAATTATATGCCCTTATTAAAGAAAGTAAACTCTAAACCACAAATAAACATACTACTATATATTACCTTGTACCTTACAATTTAGATTTAAACTGGACCCCATAAACCTAAGAGTTTAATACATTTCCCTATCATTAAACTACTGAGTTTATGGGATCTAGTTAAATCTAAATTTTATGTATGTAGATACATATATAATTATATATTATATAATATTTATAAATGAGAATGTGTATATATCTACTGCCTTCTCTCTCTCTCTTTTTTTAATATCTCAAGTTTCTATTTAAATTCCAGTTAGTTAACACAGGGTATAATATTAGTTTCAGGAGCAGAATTTAGTGGTTCATCACTTACACGTAACACCCAGTGCTCATCACAAGTGCCCTCCTTAATACCCATCTACAATTTATCCCCTCCCCCTGCCCACCTCCCCTCCAGCATCCCTCAGTTTGTTTTCTATAGTTAAGAGTCTCTTGTGATTTGCCTCCTTTTTTTTCCAAATTCCCCTAGGCTCATCTGTTTTATTTCTTAAATTCCACATGAATTTAAGAAATTCATATGGTTATTTGTGAAATACCATATGGTATTTTCTTTAACTGACTTACTTAGCATAATGCATTCTAGCTCCATTTATGTCATTGCAAATCTCTGCCCTCTTTCTTTTTTTATTAAAAAAAATATTTTTAAGTAGGCTCCATACCCAGCATGGAGCTCAATGTGGGGCTTGAAACCACGACCCTGAGATCAACAGCTGAGCTGAGATCAAGAGTCTGACGCTTAACCAACTGAGCCACCCAGGCACCTCCTCTACCCTCTCTTTTACACTTGATCTTAGCCAAAAGGCCGAGAAGCGATCTACCCTCTCTTTTAAAGAATGAGATGTTTAGTGGGTTCTGACTTCAACTGGAAAATGTAATACAGGAATTCTAGCTTTGGGTCTACCATAGCAAACCAGATAAACCCATGCAAGTCACTTGTATTTTATATCTTGTTTCTTCCTTTCAAAGGTTAAGAGGTGACAATCATCTTCAGCTCTAAAATGTTTTCTCAAAAAAATACATCATAAAAAAAAAGAATACATCATGGTGGTATTTATATCAAGTCTATCATTATTATTTAAGATCCTGCTCTAATTTATGTCACTATCACAAAATTTGTGACGTAAATTAATTGTTCAAATGTGCAGAATATATGTAAAGCTAAAGGAAAAACAGCTGACAACCAGGAAATATATTGTATACCACATCTTAAACATTTTTTTAAAGATTTTATTTATTTATTTGAGAGAGAAAGAGAGAGTGTGTAAGTGCACAAGTGGGAGTAGGGTCAGAGGGAGAACAAGCAGGCTCCCCACTCAGCAGGGAGTCCAATGTGGGGCTTGATCCCAGGACCCTGAGATCACGACCTGAGCCAAAGGCAGATGCTTAACCGACTGAACCACCCAGGCTCCCCAAATTAAATACTTTTTGAATATTATTTCAGTATGTCATGAGGACAATTCTTCAAGAATGTAGTAGAACTTTCTGTGAACTCTTTTGTCAGTAGTATAAGACTGCAAAAAATATATACAAATGAATAAGATAAAAGAAATGATTGAGTGTTTCCCAATCTAAGGACAGTAAAGAACATTATCCCCAGATTAAGAGAAAAGTATTCAATTTTGAAGACCCCATTCCAGCTCAGAACTGGATAGGAATTTGTATTCATTATCTATGTTCCAGTATCCACACACTTAGTGGCTTAAAAGGACATAAATTTATTATCTTACAGTTCTGTAGGTAGAAAGACTGACACAAATCTCACAGGGGTAAAATCAAAGTGTTCACATGACTGCTTTCCTTTCTGTAGGTTGTAGGGGAGATTCCATTTCCGACTCATTCTAGTGTTGCAGAATTCAATTCCATATGATTGTAGGACTGAAGACTTGTCCTGGCTGTTAAAAACTGGGGCCACACTCGGGTCCTAGAAACCTCTCCTTAGCCCTCGCACATAAACCACTACATCTCTGAATAGGTAATGGGGCATCAAATCCTTCACACATGGTCAACTCTCTCTTGGCATAGCCAGTTAAAATTCTCTGACTCTAAAGTCATGTGTGATAAAATTGGGCATACTTGAATAATCTAGGATAATCTCCCTACCTCAAGGTCAATGACCTGAATCACATCTGCAATCTGAGATAACACATTCACAGGTTCTGAGGATTAGGGCATGGACATCTTTAGGGCAGGGGACATTATTCCACCTACCACAGAATTGTATTTTCAAAAGGAACAGCAAGATTAGCAAGAAAAAATTGGGAAAAATTCTGATCTCATGGAGATATTGCCACTTATTGGTTGTCTGTTTATTTGTTCATTCATTGACCCATCTATTAAATGTCCATTGTGTGCCAGGCACTATACCAAATGATAAGGAAACAGTTATAAATAAAACAGATAATGTGCCAACTGCCACAGAACTTACGTCTAGAAGTTACTACATACATTATACACTATATAAGATTAAGTGCTGTGAGTATGTATTATGTGGGAAAACATACTGGGGTTTTCCTCAGGCCTGCTATTGAGGCTACCATAACGCATGCTCTCAAGATAAGGTGTTTGAAAGATGAGGAGTTTGCCTGAAAGGGTAGTGACCAGAGAATTAAGAATCTGAGGGTAAAATGAAGAGAACAGCATGTGAAAAGGTTCTTAGTTATAAAGAGCATTTCAGAAATAAATAAAGGACAAGAGAAATAAAGGACAAGACCAGAACTGCCTTAATATTTGTAGAGTCCAGGTTAGACTACCAGTGCAGACCCCTAACCAGCTCTCCTCCCCATTCCAGATCCATCATGCCCTTTGTAGTTTTA